>NW_004444229.1:746829-840899 GCF_000243295.1 Trichechus manatus latirostris | reverse complement strand
TAAGGCGTGTGTGAAATGAGTGGAGACAATTTCCATACTCAGGAGCCATGGATGAGAGCCTATTGAGTAAACCATGTGAGATGTGCAAATGAAAGGAAAGTTAAGAGAGGACATGTAGAGTAATTATTGCTGATTTTAGGCCTAGCAAAATAACATTAAATTATAGATACCTAATAATAGTGGCTAAAATTTTTACAATCTCAAAAAGAAAAATATTTTTACTGGACAATAAAAATGTGCTTAAGGCCAGCCTTCGTCTCTAGTCACAGTAAAAGACTGTGATATATATAATGATGCTCATGTTTGTTCCATTTTCAATAGCATTGTGGTAGGGAATGTAAACGTACCAAGTCAAATCTAGTGGAAGGAGACAAAATTCAGCCCATTTTCCTTTTATGCCTGGTTTGATTTTTCTTTGACGCATATATAATCTTTGAGTTTCTTTAGTCTCTATTTGAGGGCTTGGCAGATTTTCTTTCTTTGAGGGGATTATTTTCTTTCCTTTTGAGAGAAAACATAAATTAGGAACAAACTGGAAATGGGTTGTCTCTGTGTGTGTGTGTGTGTGTGTGTGTGTGTGTGTGTGTGTGCATAAAACCCAATTTCTGGTTTTACAAAGAAAATCATGTCTGTATAAGCCTAGAATATCCCATTGAATTGAACCAACTTTTATTGAGTTTCCAGTGATACATACATAAATACAAATATTAGCTGACATATGTTAGGAACGTCTTGGTTTATTCGTTAAGATTCCTTAGTGCCTACTTTATGTTTAGATTGTTTATAACATGCTCATGCTAAACATAACATGTCATGAACAAGAGGGGGATGACATAGACTTTATCAAAGGTTCCTAGGCAGTACCAGATAGTGTGATACTGTAACTGGTCCCCAGGGAGTGGTAGCATAGCATCCTGTTTCCATTCTGGGTGTGTGCTGGGTTTGGGGGTCACCTGCACATTTTATTTTTGTCTCATTTCCTGCTTGGGATTTAGTTTGGACACTAAAACCTGCTAGACAAATGTGTGACATGTTAAACTTTAAAAAGCATACCTTAAACTGTCCTGAAAGTAGGAACCAGCCAGCACACTTTGATGTCCATGGTCCCTGTTCCTCTATGTTGCAGAACTCCAGGGGGTGCCATATTCATAGATTTCAGTGTGAATGGTCACCCTTGGGGTTATGTAACATGAAGTCTCTGGTCATAGTTTAGAAATTGCTGTCAGTTGAAGTATGTTATAGCTAGAATGCCTTTATCATTTATTGTCCAAGCCAGAACACTTTTTTTGAGAATGAAATGGGACACGATTAATAAGACTACACCAGAAAAATAAGCATGAACCCAGACTCTTGGGAAAATGGGCACTGATGGATCTCCTGCTTATGTTGGTTGTTGTTGCTAGTTGTCACTGAGTCAATTCCAACTCATGGGGACCCCATGTGTTACAGCCTAGAACTGTTCTGTAGGGTTTTCTTGGGTGTAATCTTAATGGAAGCAGATAGCCACTCCTACCTTGTGTGATACCACTGGGTGGATTTGAATTGCCAACCTTTAGGTTAGCAGTCGAGCACAGACCGTTTACGCCACCTAGGGTCCTTCTCCTGCTTATGGCAATCATTATAGAAGATGGTTTGTTATTGAAATAGGTTAAAGAAGCTTTTTCTTTAATGTATTCTATTGATAGGGCAAGGCATGGAAACACAAAATTAGTGTAAAATATACTAAAAATGATTCCTTCTCTTCATATCGTTTATTTTCTGAAAGAAATTTATAGGATATATTTATCTGTGTGTGTAGGTCCATCTTTACAGAGGATTCAGAATGTTCCACTCTTATGAGTCCAAGCCCAAGTTTCCCCAGCTGGTAAACTGTTAAACTCACATTGAATCCTTGTGAGGATTTCCCAGTAAATGTGTTCTGGAGAGTATTATTTAAAATGTGCCTGTTTTACTAGTCCAAAGGACTAATGGACCACAACTACCACAGCCTCCACCAAACTGAGTCCAATACAACTAGATGGTGCCCGGCTACCACCACTGACTGCTCTGACAGGGATCACAACAGAGGGTCCCAGACAGAGCTGGAGAAAAATGTAGGACAAAATTCTAACTCACAAAAAAAGGCCAGACTTACTGGCCTGACAGAGACTGGAGATACTCTGAGAGTATGGCCCCTGGATACCCTCTTAGCTCAGTAATGAAGTCACTTCCGAGGTTCACCATTCAGCCAAAGATTAGACAGCCCCATAAAACAAAACAAGACTAATGGGGCATACCACTCCAGGGACATGGACTAGAAGGTAGGAGGGGACAGGAAAGCTGGTAATAGGGAACCCAAGGTTGAGAAGAGACAGTGTTGACATGTCGTGGGGTTGTTGTTAACCATTGTCATAAAACAATACGTGTACTAACTGTTTAATGAGAAACTGTTTGTTCTGTAAACCTTCATCTAAAGTACAATAAAAAAGAAGTGCCTTTCTTAAATTCTTTATACCATGATATTGCCTTGCTCACAAACTGCCAGTAGCAAACTATTACATACTATCTCATTTCAAATGCTTTTTCTTGGCTTTGCGTCTCTGTAAATAGTAGCTCCACTTCCCACTTCCTACTGAAGTTTTTGCTCTTGCAGGTTCATTTCTTTAGTGCCTTGCAAACTGTTGTTATTTATGCTTTGCTTCCATCGTTTTTTCACTGTGACTTAAATATTCTCTGCCTTTCCACCTGTCCAGGTCTTTCCCATTTTTCAAAGCTTACATCAAGGCCCCTTTACCTGTTCTCCCTGTGGGAGCTATCCCGTGTAGGAGTAAATGAAAGGGTTAATGAGTTATAATAACCACCTAGAATCAGGTCCTGGATTTGTCACTAAGACTAGTTGTATAACCTTGTGACTCAATTTCATTTTCTGTATACTGAGTATAATCAGAATCACTTCTCTGCTCAGATGCAAAGATTAAATTTTGTAATATATTAAAATTACTTTATAAATTGTAAAATACTGTGTAAATCTTGATTATTATTATTCCAGTCTTTTATTTTGAGGCACATTTTGATAGCCTACTAATTAGTTTATGAACAATAGTATCTCCTCCCCAACATTATTCTACATAGCTTAAGGACAGAGATTACATCTTGTAATGTTTTATTATTCCATAACCATGTGTAGAACTCTGATGGGCATGTAGAAGCAAACCTAAACCCACTGCTGTCAAGTCCATTCTGACTCATGGCAACCCTACAGGGCAGGGTAGAACTGCCCCATACAATTTCCAAGGCTGTAAATTTTTATGGAAGCAGACCGCCACGTCTTTCTCCCATGGAGCAGCTATTGGTTTTGAACTCCCGAGTGTAACCACTGTGTCACCAGGGCTCCTTATAGAAGCAAACAGTTCCTTATTTATTTAAATATAGAGTATTCTAGGTCTGTCCAGGGTTTTCTCTCTTTTTCAGTTTCATCCTTTTGAAGGAGTTTGAAATAAGGCTTGCTAAGTATTAAACTGGAGGGGTTCTTTTACTGTGGTTGTTAGTCAATTAAGAATTCTTGCACAGCCTTACACTTCAAGGATGGGTAACTCTCGAGGCAAACAACGTTGCAGAGAAGGACAATCCAGAAAGCAAAACGTGCAAAGGCAAAGAATTTTAACATCCTGGCAGGGTAGGAAGTGTAAGGAAGTTTGCAGTGTTTGCCGTGCTAGATGATGATGTTGGTCATGGTGGGAGCTGAGGTTAGCCAGATTGTGCTATCAAACAAGATCTATTAAATAGATTATTCTAATGCAGTCACTCATATAGGATAGCAAATATGATTATTTCATAGGATAAGCCTTTCAGATATAACTCACATCTGCTATAATTTTGAAACTTGATATTCAGGGCACACCTGTACATTGTAAAACCTACCAGGATAAGCTTGATTAATATCTCTGTTACTCAGAAAGTATTTACTAACAGGTATAGGTTGACTGTGATCAAGAATAGTAAAGATATGAAAATAGATGGGGTGTTTTAACAATTTCACTTTGCATGGCTAGTAATGTTACTGTCAAAGAGTTCTAGCATTATTGGAGTCTCATCCATCAGATTTCTACTTCAGAAGTAGGGGGTTGTCTCTTGCATTAAAGATGGGTGTTGTGTAGGTCCTGTGTGTACCATTTATTTGCAAATATTTAATTACAGAAAAGATTATTTTCACTAAATATCTGCTCTCAATCTTTTTTGTTTGCCTTTTAGCAAATCCACGCCCACTGTAAGGTTGAGTTGTTAATGAATTGAGCAAAGCACAATATAATCTTTTTGCCAGTATCTGCTTTTTAAACCTTTACCTTAAACATATAATGTGAAACTATTGGTTACTTGTCTGCCTGGGAATGAGAATAGTTTGCTCATTTTCCGTAATCACCTGTCTTTAACTCATCATTCTAACACCTAGGAAAGATAGATTTTTCCAGTTTCAAAGAACGATAAAATACATTATTCCTTTTGTGAAAAATGTGGAGTGAATAGCTTTGTGATAATTTCCCTAAAATATCAGACCCTGTGCTTCTTTTTCACAGCAAAAGCTACTTCTTTTGTTGATTGTTTATATTATACAGCTATTATTGAAAACCTGGTATGTATTCTATGTATTGTACTGATGCCATGTGGTAGGAATATATAAAAGGCACATTGTTGTTAGTTACTGTTCAGTTGGCCCCAGCTCATGGCAAGCCCCTGCACCACGGAACGAAATGCTACCCAGTACTGTGCCATCCCCACAAATGGTTGTGGTGTGGACTGTTATGATCCATAGAATTTTCATTGGCTGATTTTCAGAAGTAGATCATCAGGCGCTTCTTCCTGGTCCATCTTAGTCCAGAAGCTCAACTGAAACCTGTTCAACAGCATAGCAATGTGCAACCCTGCTGACAGACAGGTGTTGGCTCTGCATGAGGTGCATTGGCCAGGAATCGAACCCTGGTCTCCAACATAGAAGGGGAGAATTCTGTCTTTGAACCACTGCTGCCCCCTATAAAAAGCATATATAATATCATAAGAAGTTCACAAGGCTAGTTTGCACACTCCTTAACAGTTAAATGGAATGACAGAAAGATTAGGAAATTTGTTTTAAAAAACCTCTTAGAAGGGTTCTGGACAGAGCTGGAGAAGAATGTAGAACAAAATTCTAACACACACAAAAAAGACCAGATTTACTGGCCTGACAGAGACTGGAGAAACCCCAAGAGTATGGCCCCCAGACACCCTTTTAGTTAAGTGGTGAAGTCACTTCCAAGGTTCACCGTTCAGCTGGGGATTGGACAGCCCCATGTAACAAAATGGGACTAAAGAGGCACAGCAGTCCAGGGGCAAGGACTAAAAGGCAGAAAGGGACAGGAAAGCTGGTGATAGGGAACTCAAGGTTGAGTAAGGACAGTGTTAACATGTAGTGGGGTTGTTAACCATTGTCACAGGGCAACATGTGTACTGTTTAATGAGAAACTATTTTGTTCTGCAAACCTTCATCTAAAGTGAGAATAGCAACACAACTGGAAGAGCGTAGTTGATGTCACTGAATTGTGCATGCAGAAATTTTTGAAATGGTGTATCTTTGGCTATGTACATTTTCACCAAAGAAAAGAAAAAAAGAAAGGTTGAGAAGGGAGAGGGTTGACATGTCATGGGGTTGTTAACCAATGTCATAAAACAATATGTGTACTACTGTTTAATGAGAAACTATTCTGTAAACCTTCACCTGAAGTCCAAAAAAAACTAAAAATTAAAAAAAAAAGAATTATCTATGTGAGATCAAATTGACAGCAACAATGCAAATGGCTTGATGGGAAGCCTAGGGGGCAGTGAGTTGAAGATAATGGTGATGGAATAATTTGGAAAAGGATAGTGAGAGTAGCAGCACAACCGGAAAAATGTAATTGATGTTACTGAATTGTACATGTAGAAATTTTTGAAATGGTGTATCTTTGGCTATGTATATTTTCACCAAAAAAGAAAAAAGGTCCTCCAAGGTTGAGAAGGGAGAGTATTGACATGTTGTGGGTTTGTTAACCAATGTCGTAAAACAATATGTGTACTGACTGTGTAATGAGAAACTATTTGTTCTGTAAACCTTCACCTAAAATACAATTTAAAAAAATAAAAAAAAAAACTCTTAGAAATATGAACAAAAAAATACTGTTTGTCTCAAGAGAAATTTGAACTAACACTTTTAGTTTTGTGGTAAAAATGTATTTGTATTCTCAGAGGTAATTCTTGAAGAGTGCACCGGTCACAAAATGTAACTGCATATTTAAATAAAAATGCCCTATCTTATCGTCCCTTTGTTGTTATTGATTTCACGGCATATAAGAATATTTTTAAAAATAGATTTAATGTACTTTCTCTCTTAAAAGTCCCAGTCTAGCATGGAGGAGGAGTTTCTTAATAGGGTTATGTCTCTCTAGTGTTTCGCTACAAAGACAACTTGCTGTTTTAGAAAGTAGGGCTAGAATAATGAATGTTAGATTTTGAGTTTTCTGAACTACTATTTCTTTTTTAGTTATCTTGAAAAATGTTACTTTTGTACTTTTGAATATATATATATATACATTTTACCTTTAAATAGCTTGATTGCTGATGTAAAGCCTGTTCTCATCAGAGTGGCTGAAACTTTCCCTAAACTGAGTATTAACAAAAGCGGGATTAAAAAAAGTAAAAAAAAAAAAGAAAAAAAAAATGAAAATAGGACAGAGGAATAAGGTTGGTGATCAGATCAAATTAATAGGATTCAGGTGTTTAAAATGCTGAAAATAGATCTCTCAAACATTTCCAAATCAAATTTCTGCAGTTATCTTGCAGTTAATTTGAAGACAGAAGAATTTTATTGCTCGAATAGAAGAACCAACAATCCTGTAGTGCATTTTAAGAAAAGTATTCTGTGTCACAATTGAATGGAATGTGTGTGTGTTGCGTTTGCTCTTATTATTTTTTTTAGATGGAAAAAAAGTTCAACAAGTTGGCAGTTGGTTGTACAGATTTCCTCTTTGTGGGGAAAATACTGGGATGTCGTGGGAGAAAACCGCCGCCCATCTTAACACAGATGCTGATTGTGTTCTGTAATTCCTCTTGGTTGCCATTGCGATGTTCTTAGCTGCCTTTTATTTATTGTTCTCCAGGACAGAAGTGATTACTAATTACATATCATGCTGCACTGGAGAAGTGGGCCATTTGTTTTTCTTTCTTTCTTTCTGTTGTTTAGGAAAGGAAAGTGAAAGGAGGATTGGAGACTTTAGTGCTACTGCTCATCCTGACATGCCGGACTGCTTCTCTGATTTGCATGGGTACCTTGTGCATTGTCCTGTGGGACTGTGGTAGCTTGACCTCCTCTTTAGTTTAGTGACTGACCCTTGTCATCCTGCTGTTCATTCGTGGGGCCTGTTTAATGCTAATTAGGCCTTCAACCAGTTGCTGTTTACAACTGTGTGCTTCAGAGAGCAGGCCCTCTCCAAAGTCCACATTGGTGGTCTTAAACTGAAATAGTGGGATTGAAGACCCACCCTTCCATCCCCAGAGAGAAGCCTCTTAACATTTCTACTTATTTTGAAATATGTAACAATCACATCCTTGACATAAATAAACAAACAGTAAAGAACTGAATTTTTGACCCTGATGCTTCTTAATATTGGAATATCCTTTGGAGGTGGCATTAATCCTTAACTCTGGACTTTTAAAAAAAAAACATCATTTCAGTCCCACTTCCCACTGAGAACACTGGATAAATGCTGTCCTTAGGTGGGCCCCATAGGGTTTTTTTTTTGGCTGTAATCTTTACAGAAGCAGGTAGCCAGAGCCAGGCCTTTCTTGGAGCTGCTGGGTAGGTTAGAGCTGAAAAAGAGATGGCAGGTTAAATGACCCCAAGTTTAGGAAATTGTTTACATTATGGTTATCCACTATTTGCTTAAACTGCTTGAATAAAAGGAAAAAAATCCTGTGAACTCCATGTGTGATGTGTGTCTGACCTTGGTAAATTTAGGTTCCAGGTTTTATTACAGGCTTTGTTTAATAGACATTCTGTCTACATTTCAGCTAGAGCTCTGCTTACCCTCCTGATGCTTGGCTAATGGAAGGATCAGGAATGCGTTACAGACCTCTTTGACAAATGCTGCCTTCTGCCGTTGTAATCTTAGAGAAGTGTTAACTGAAGCCAGTGCAAGTCAAAGACTTCACCCCATCCCTTTGGAGAGCTGGTTACAAAGCCACATTTTGAAATGCAACCTCTGAGATCAGTATTTGACATAATCACTGAACCACACTGTCTCTGAAAAGATGACAATGGAAAGAAATGTGTGTCCCATGGACATTGATATTCTCCGCCCTTCCTAGGCTAAGTACAATGTGGATAGCTGTTTACAGCATTAGCACTCAAGGCTCCTGTGATGCCACAATACCTCTGAGTATTTTAGTAGTCTCTTTATTCCTAATTTTGATAATGTGACATATTTATTGCAATGAAATTAACAAAAATTATTGAATGTTCGGTTTTGCACATAAAGACTATGTGGGGTTTATGGGGGGAAATGCTTTCATTTGTTTTTTCATGGGCATAATAAATCTAATGTTGATAGGCTACTTGGCTTGATAACTTGTTTATGCGGTTTCTTTTACAATGAAAATGGGGCAGATTAGAATTTTTTACTAGAAATGCTCCAATTAAGGGCAAATGAGCTTGGGTGCTAAATGGATTTGAGTTACTTTCTAGATTTTAGGAAAATTAATAGGTACTAAAAGCCAAGCAAGGCAGGTCATTTAAATAGAAGTCTTTAATTAAAGCAACTTGTGGCATTAGAAGATACAGCTATTTTTTTGTTGTTGCTTAGCAGGTTTTCAGCCTTTAAATATATATTTACAAAAAAAAAAAAAACCAAACCCGTTGCCACTGAGTTGATTCTGACTCATAGCAACCCTATAGATTGGAGTAGAACTGCCCCATAGGGTTTCCAGGGAGCAGCTGGTGGATTCAAACTGCAGACCTTTTGGTTAGCAGCCATAACTCTTAACCACTGCACCACTAGGGCTCATATATATACATATATATATATTTTTTTTAAGCTCTTTTTACAAAAAGTTGAGCATGTGAGTGTATACGACAGAGAGAGTCCAAGTGGCTCTGCCGCCTCCTTAAAGATCTTCTCTTGCTTCTTGTCCTGTCCGCTCTCTCCCTCTAAAATACAAACAAGAAGGTGGTGGACAGATGCAGACCTTCTCTTTCTTTGACATTGATCTGATACTAGGATATGTTTAGTCCAGTGCTGAGAAATGTGTCCTGCCTATAGACTTCTGACTGTAGGTTTTTCTTTAGTAGGTTACTGATTTTTCTCTTTCCCGAAATTCACATCTCCTAAGTGGGAGACTGGTACTGATGATTTCATCTGGGTTTTTATCTGGCTAGAAAAATGGTTATGTAGTTTTGAAAGTCTCGGGGAAAAGGGCTCACTACCAAATTGTTGAGGGGTTGTTTAGTGGTAGGATTCTCTCTTTCCATGCCTTAGACCTGGGTTCGATTCCTGGCCAATGCACCTTATGAGCAGCTACTACCTGTATGACAGTGGAGGCTTGTGTATAGTTATGATGCTGAGCAGATTTTAGTGGAATTTCCAGACTAAGATGGACAAGGAAGAAAGGCCTGGCAATCTACTTCTGAAAACCAGCCAGTGAAAACTCTCTGGATCACAACTGTCTGATCTGCAACTGATTATGGAAATGGTGCAGGACCAGGCAGTGTTTTGTTCTGTTGTGCCTGGGGTAGCCATGAGTCGGGGGCTGACTCGACAGTAGCTAACAATGACAACAACCAAGTTGTCATTTCATGAGGAATATAACTTCGTGGTTTTCTCCGCCACTTGAAGGATACTTATAGGGTGGTTTTTGTCTCAGGGATACAAGCTTCTGCAGCAAATGAAGTGGAGGAGTGAGAAGCAGCCGTGCAGGGCTGGGGTCACAAGTTTCATAAGGCTGCAATAAGTCGAAATGAGATAATGTGTATGCAAATGCTGTACAAGTTGTAGAGTGGGATACACAGGATGATGAAGTGTGATTACAGCCACAATTACCATTAATACCCTTGGCAGACACAGATATGTGGAGTGGGCTGACTATAGGCTAGAATAGTTATTCTTTCATTTTCTTTCAAACAAGTCACCGTATCACTCCAAAAAATTTGAGGACACATGCACAATATACAGATATTTAAAAATAAATGCATATGCTACTGTAGTAATATATTTTTCATATTACAAACCTACAAAAATGGAAACAGTACATTTCTCCCATACCCCAGTTTAGTATCTTTTGCCACCTCTCTGCCTTTGGGATGTGAAAACCTCCTTTAAAGGGGGCTGTGGGGGAGAAGGGCTATGTTGTATAAGAACCTGCAAATTGAGAAGGTGGAAATGGTACATGACATTGGCAGGGTATGTTATGGTTAAGTGTATCCCCTATTTGGAGTTGAGGATTAGGTCTTATATAATTTCTGTGCCCCCATGTCCTAATAAAATTGATGTCTCCTCTCTTCCTGTCAGAAGTTTAAAGAGGAGCATGATTTGATATGGTACTGTCTTAGTCATCTAGTGCTGCTATAACAGAAATAACCACAAGTGGATGGCTTTAACAAAGATAAATTTATTTTCTCACAGTCTAATAGGCTAGCAGTCCAAATTCAAGGCGTCAGCTCCAGGGAAAGCCCTCTCTCTTTCGGCTCTGAAGGGAGGTCCTTCTCATCAGTCTTCCCCTGGACTAGTAGCTTCTCTGTGCAGGAACCCCAGGTCCAAATGATGCGCTCTGCTCCTAGTGCTGCTTTCTTGGTGGTATGAGGTCCCCCTGTCTCTCTGCTTGCTTCTCTCTTTTATATCTCAGAAGAGATTGGCTTAAGACACTATCTAATATTGTAGACCTCATCAATATAACTACTGCTGATCCATCTCATTAACATCATAGTGATAGGATTTACAACACATTGGGAAGTCACATCAGATGACAAAATGGTAGACAATTATACAATACTGGGAATCATGACCTAGCCAAGTTGACAGTTATTTGGGGGGGGACACCATTCAATCCATGACAGGTAGAAGGATTTTCTGCTTTACTGCCACTAAGATGGAGTTGTGGGCTTTAAAAGAAGCAATACTCTAGCCTTTGTCTTTTTCACACATCTTAAGGCCATCTCACTTCTTTCCTACCACAAGCTGTAGGTGAAGGCTCAGTTGCTTTTAACTTCCATCTGGAAGTTTGAAAGTGATTAGGGAATGTGGGGTTAGCATTTTGTCAGGGTAATTCAGTAGTTCATTCCTTAGTTTTTAATTTTCCCAGCATATATTCAGCTGGAGTTAACAGCATATTAATTTCCTTAGTGAAGAACATCCATTTTTTTATAGAATTCTGCTCTAGAGCTTTCAGAATGTCATTGATTTCTCTTCTTTGGGTGTGTTTTTGTTCCAGCCACTTTAGATTTTTCAGAAAGTAGCCTAGGTTATACTTTTTATGTCATTTTTCTTTCATTTTTGCTTGAGAATGATAAGAGTAAATAATGGAAGGTTACCATTACCTGGCCTAGAAAGGAGAAGATTTTCCTGGCCTTCCATGTGGTTTTTCCACTCTAAAAGACAGAGTGATAATGAGATTCATCCAGCTTCATTTCAGTGGAACAGGAATCAATTTTACTTTGAAGGCTGTCTTTAGTGCCTAAAGTTGCTAAAAAATCTCTTTAAGTACTGAAAAATTAGACTAGAAAGACTTAGTGGGAAAATTCTATTTTGCTTTGGTTTAGTAATATTTGGGAAATGTTACCAGAAAAGGAATTTCCCTATCCTGAATGATGCAAACAGTTAACGTGCTCAGCTGCTAACTGAAAGATTGAAGGTTCAAGTTCACCTAGAGGCATCTCAGAAGAAAGGCCTGGCAATCTATGGAGCAGAGTTCATGGTGTTGCCATGAGTTGGAGTCAACTTGATTGTAACTTTTTTTTTTTTTTTTGGTACTTAAGTCAGAGCCTTCTTATATTTTCTCACATTATTAGCTATTTTAATTTTTAATCAAAAAAACAAAAAACTAGAGCATGTTTTTCTGTACTTGGATATGAGAATTTAACTTTTTCTTTTCTTTATGTCATGTGGATATTATTGGGGTTACCAAGTAGCTGTTAGTAAAGCTCTTTGTTTTCAAACAGCAAAGTACATTTTGCAAAAAGGACTATTTGGTTGCGAGTTGTTTTTTTCTTTGTTCCCCACAGTTTTGAATTACATGAAAAATGGTGTGAATTGACGAAATATTTCAAATATTTTTGAGTTAGTATTGGTTATACTTATTAATCTTAAGCTTAATAAAATCTATTGAGGTTGTCTTAATCAAAATACATTTCCTCCGTGGTTTGTTTATGGAAATTTCAAAACTAATTATTAACTCTTTTAATACATTTAAAACTGTAGAAAACTTGTAATTAGTTATTTTCTTGATGGATAGAATTGTCATAGAGACTACTCCCTCTGTATCCCCCCACCATCCTCACTTTTTTCAGATAGAAGGGATTTGATTTTCAGATTCAGAATTTAAGATTTTGTGGTTGTTTCTATACATGCATGTGTATATATGTATATGTATACATACATACATGTATCTACATATTTTTATCTGTCTACTTACCTGCTGGCATAGTGGTTAAGAACTTGGCTGCTAACCAAAAGGTCAGCAGTTCAAATCCACCAGGCGCTCCTTGGAAACCCTATGGGGCGGTCCTACTCTGTTCTACAGGGTCACTAAGAGTCGGAATCCACTCAACGGCAATGGGTTTGGTTTTGTGTTTTTTTTTGTTTTTTTTTAACCTACCTACGAATCTATTGCTTGATTATATAATTTAAGCAGACTTCATGATACCGGGCAGCAGCCAAAGGAATGGTTTATTACCATGTTTATTCTAAAATCCCAAATGCCGAAGGATAATAATGATATTAAAGAGCATAATGACAGTCTTTTACCATCAAACTTGATCTGCAGCCTTAGTCATCTAGTGCTGCTCTGACAGAAATAACACAAGTGGATGGCCTTAACAAAGAGAAATTTATTCTCTCACAGTCCAGTGGGCTACAAGTCCAAATTCAGGGTGTCAGCTCCAGGGGAAGGCTTTCTCTTTTCTGTCGGCACTGGAGGAAGGTCTTTGTCATCAGTCTTCCCTTGGTTTTGGAGCATCTAAGCGCAGGAACCTCAAGGTCCAAAGGATACTCTCTGCTCCTGGCACTGCTTTCTAGGTGGTATGGGGTTCCCATGTGTCTCTGCTCATTTCTCTCTTTTATATCTTAAAAGAGATTGGCTTAAGACAGTATCTAATCTTGTAGACCTCATCAGTATAACTGCTGCTAATCCATCTTATTACATCGTAGTGATAGAGTTTACAACACATAAGAAAATCATATCAGATTACAAAATGGTAGACAATCATACAACACTGGGAATCATGACCCAGCCAAGTTGATAGATATTTTTTGGGGACACAATTCAATCCATGACACAGCCCCAAAACTTGGTTCCCTTTCTCACTTTGGGATTCTCTGGTTTTCATAATTCTAGAGACCAAGACTCACAGCTGATGGCTGACCATTAGATGATTTGGTTTGTTTCTGCAGGTGTTTATTAAATATTTGATAGGTGGAAAGCACTGGGGTAGGAGCTTATGTCTCCGTATCAACTGAAGTAAATTTTGAAATTCTGGGAGAACAAAGGCCCTTTTTTATGTCCCTTCTGATGTTTAGAGTTCTTTCCAAGCTCTGGTCACTGTAGCTACTATTGTTCTAAGAGCTTCACTTTGCTGGCAAAATAATACAGAAGCTTTATCTGCCCTGATTACCTGGTTCTTGTTTTAGGGATACCTTTTTATTTTCTTATGAATGATTTCCCTGTGTTCTGTTTGCTGAGGTTTGCTTTCTATTAAGAAGCATAGATCAGATCATCAAGTATGTTTCTGTCTCTGTGTGTGTAAAGTGTTAGAAACAATACAAGGAAACATTTCACCTTCTGGCTTCCTTCCTCAAAAAAATTACAATATAATTGAGGAATTACGATGTCCGTCTGCCCCAAATTTAAATAGCAGTGTAAGGCAATAATGGAAAGATGTCACAAGGTAGTCCATTATACATTGCGCAATAAATTGTTGTGACTCTGACAGTTCAAAAGTGGGAATTATTTTTTCCTTTTAGCACGTTCATTTTATTCATGTTGACGTATAGATCAGCGATATTGATTTAATTACCTCCAATTTTTCTTTGAGAATTATTTTCATCAGCTGGTATTTCTTAGAAGGAACTAGATCTTTGGTTAAATTAGGGGTAAAATGAGCACCTGTCATTATTTTGAAGTAACACTGATGAGTTAGTGTTCAAACGTTTACCTGGAGACTCATTACATGGTGTCTTAGTCTCATAGGGCTACCATAACAAAAATACAACAAAGTGGGTGTCTTTAAAGAACAGAAATTTATTGTCTCATGTTTCTAGAGGTTGGCTGGTTGTGTTGTTGTTAGGTGCCATTAAATTGGTTGAGACTTACAGCGACCCTATGTACAACAGAACGAAACACTGCCGGGTCCTGCACCATCCTCACAATCGTTGCTATGCTTGAGCCTATTGTTGCAGCCACTATGTCAGTCTGTCTCATTGAGGGTCTTCCTCTTTTTTGATCACCCTCTATTCTACCAGGCATGATGTCCTTCTCCAGGGACTGATCCCTTCTGATAACATGTCCAAAGTATCTGAGATGTAGTTTCACCATCCTTGCTTCTAAGGAGCATTCTGGTTTTACTTCCAAGACAGATTTGTTTGTTCTTTTGGCAGTCCATGGTTTATTCAGTATTCTTTGCCAACACCACAATTCAAAGACATCAGTTCTTCTTCGGTCTTCCTTAGTCATCATCCAGCTTTTGCATGCATATAAATTTACTGCTTCATGTTTCTAGAGGTTGGGTAGAAGTTTGAATTCAGGACATCGGTATGGCTGTGCTTTCTCTTCCTGGGCTCTAGGGTAAGACACTTTCTGGAAGCCCTGTGTGTTTCTTGACATTCCTTGGCATATAGAGGGATCCTCACATGGTGACTTCCCCCTGTATGTGTCTTTTTCTGTGTCTGTGCTTTCGTTTTATAAGCCAACACTGGCAAGGGATTAGTATTAGAACCTACCCTACTTCAATATGCCCTTCTTTAACTTAACTGATGATAAGAGGAAAGCCCTATTTCCAAATAAGGTCACGTTCACAGATGCAGGAGTTAGAACTTTAACATTCCTTTTTTGGGGAAACAAATGAATCCACAACACTTGGAATTCCTTGATTAGAATATTCCTTGGTTCATCTCTTCTCTTTGTCTTCAGCAGTCCTTGCAGCTGGGTGCCTTGGAGGAAATTGTCTCAAGTAATGAGAGGTTTCCTCAGTCTCAGCTGAGTACCTTGGAGTGGGAACACCTCATCCAATTCCAGGGAATCTTGTTGTAGATTTTTTTTTCTGAACAACATGTTTACTCTTCAGTTATGCTGTATTTGATTAAAACATTTTTTTTAAATTGTGCTGAAAGTAGATACACCAAAACATTTACTAGCACCACTTCTGGATTTACAATTCAATGACTGACTACATTTTTCATGTTGTGCCACCATTATCACTATCCTTTTCCAAAATATTCCACAACCATTAACATGAACTCAGTGCCCTTCAGACAGAAACTCCTCCCTTCCCCCTCCCCTTCCACCCTGGTAACCATTAATAATCTTTGGTTTCTATATATTTGTTTATTCTATGTAAGTGAGATCATACAGTATTTGTCGTTCTGTGACTTATTTCACTTAGCATGTTTTCAAGGTTCATGTGGCATGCATCAGAACATTTCTCTTTACTGCTTCATAATATTCCATTGTATGTATATATCACATTTTATTTTTTCATTCATCTGTTGATGAACATTTTGGTTGTTCCACCTTTTGACTATTGTGAAATGTGTTGCAAAGAACATTGATGTACAGGTTTCTGTTTTACATTCTCGCCCTCACTTCTGGGCATTTACCTAGGACTGGGATTGCTGGCTCATGTGTTAATTCTATGTTCAGCTTTTGAGGAATCACCAAAACGTTTTCCACAATGGCTGCATCATTTTACATTCCCACCAGCAAAAGATGAGGGTTCCAGTTTCTCCACAACCTCACCAGCGTTTGTTGTTTTCTTTTTTAAAAAGTTGTTGCCAGTCTAACGGGGATGAGGTGATATCTCATTGTGGTTTTGATTTTCATCTCCCTAATAGCTAATGTTGGAGCCCTGGTGGTGCAGTGGTTAAGAGCTTGGCTGCTAACCAAAAGGTTGGCTGTTCAAATCCACCAGCTGCTCCTTGGAAACTTCATGGGGCAGTTCTACTCTGTCCTATAGGGTCACTATCAGTTGGAATTGACTCGATGGCAACAGGTTTAACAGCTAATGTGGTTAAGCGTTGGGCTGCTAACCAAAAGGTTGGCCATTTGAATCCATCAGCTGCTCCTTGGAAACTCCATGGGGCAGTTCTGCTCTGTCCTGTAGGGTCGCTATGAGTCGGAATCAACTTGATAGCAGTGGGTTTGGTGTTTTGGGTTTTCTAATAGCTAATGAAATTGAGCAACTCTTCATATATTTGTTGGCCATTTGAGTATCCTTTTTCATGAACTGTATGTTCAAGTCCTTTTCCCATTTTTTAGTTGGGTTGTTTGTCTTTTTATTGTTATGTGGTGAGAATTTGATGTATTTTGGATTTTAGTCCCTTGTCTATGTGTAGTTCCCCCCACATTTTCTCCACATCTATAGGTTATCTTTCCAGTTTGTTGATTAAGTCCTTTGATGCACTATGTACTTGATTTATATATATATACATATGTATATATGTATATACATACATAATATTTTTAAATGAATTCCTCACACATACTTATTTTCTTATTATAAGCTGGAGAAGATGAAAAAAGTGCTTAATTTATTTTATTTGTCATTATCATGTTGTAGAAGTCTATATAACAGTGCAGTTTGTGATCAGCCCTAACGCTGTTTTGTTTGCTCACTAAGCTTCTTCAGGCAGTTTTTTTCTGACAAATGTTATGTGTTGGTTGGGGGATGGAGGTGCACATTTTAATATCATACCTAATGGAAACTGGTTAAAATCTTTTCATATTTTATTTTCACTATCTACCAAGCAAAATAATTTTGTTACTTTCTACATTTCATGTTATCTCCCCTCCCACCGCCCCTCCCCAAGTTAATTTTAGATGGTTTGAGTAGAATGAGATGGCCAAGGGGTATTATTTATGAAATGGCACTAGACTTATTCTCTGAACTGAATTTCCCTTTTGCATGTAATAGCTTGTTTGCTATTTTCACTGTTACTGAATGGGAAAGGGAATACCATTAAGGAATTTTTTATAATGATGTTTAGACTTTTATTCTTAAAGGGTTCGAATAATATTGAACCCATCTATGTGTAAATGATTTACGTTTTCCCCTGTAGTGTTAGTGTTTACTAAACCTTCTAAGATTATTGCTTAACTTAGATTTGCTTCTTAAAGTCCTTTTCCCTTACAGTTGTCTTTGACTTGGTTCATTTGATCGTATCAGCATGTTTTATAATTCTCTTAGCTTTCTAAGGCCAGATACTGAAAGTTAAATGTCCTTAGACCAGCAGGGGGCTAAACTTTTCTTTCTTTGCTTCATCTGATAATGTATGTCCTATTTTAAGAACGTAATGTGTGGTTTCCAAAAATGGCATTTTGGTGTGAGAAAGGAATACACTTTCCAGTGTTGCAACAACATTTAAATTAGTTCTTTACAAAAAGTCTGTCATGGGCTTCCTTCAAAAAAAAAGTCACACCTGCTACTATATTTTAAATGTGATTTGATAGAAATATTCTATTACTGTATAACATTTTGGAAAATATCTTTTGGATGAAGTGCTTTTTATTTGGGGGGCAAGTTTATGATAGCCATTTTATCTGAGCACAGAGGTCACATTACAGGGCTGCTTCTGACTCTGTGTAGATATTTGAAGGGAGGGAAATCAGCATTTTCCCATGAACCGAATGGAAATATTAAAAATTCTTACATCATTGCAACCATCTTTACCTACCGGAAAATTGAGGTTAGCACAAATTTGTAGAGGACTCAATTATCATGGTTACATGGCTTTTTTCTTTTTTTACAGGGATGTTTGGTAGCCTAGGAACAGCAATAAGGTACACAGCGGGGTTGCTTGACGGGGCGATTGGTAGTGCTGGGATTATAAATTTGTCCCTTGTCCCCTCTTCAGGGCCCCCACCATTCATTCTCCCTTCTCCTGTGCACCTTTGTATTTGTCGTATATGTCTCTTCATTCTTTTTATACTTTGTTTAGTTGGAATCCTCCCAGTATGATAAGAAAAAAAATTACTTGCTTAGCTTGCTTAACTTTCTTTCCTCAAGCCTCCCTTTTCATGTTGAAGAACTAATGTCCCCATCTTTTTCAGCTGGCACTTCAGTGTCTCTAGAGAATATATGCCATAATTATGTCCTTAAGATCTCCTTGCATTCACCGGGAGCACTTATCAGGCCCTTAGGTTCTTGGCCTTTTCTTTATCTTGTCTTTACAGAGTTTTGAAGTTCTAAACCCCTGTAGCTTTTCTCTCTATTTCCTTCCAAAAAATTCTGACTTGAATTTTAAAGGAAAATCTGTTAAATATTTCTGTTTGTCCCTAGATGTTCCTGATTCACCCAGCTAATTCTCGTTTCAGGTGATAAAGTGCTTCCTTTGGCCAACTGTCTTCCTAAAGTCTTCAGATTCATTCCTTTTGTCTTTTTGAGACTAGCTACTGAACTGGGGGATAAACAAATTTAAATGGGTTTTCTAATCTTGTGAATGGCAGATGTAGGAGATGGGGGACTTGCAGAGCCGTTCCAGTCTTCCAAAACAGTGTCAGGCAAAAAAGGAGAATTGTAACCTGTGGGTTGTAATGTGCTTATGCCGAATCCCAGAAGTTGTTAAGAAAAAGGGAAGAACACATTGGTTTAAGTATACTATAATGGTCAAGAACTATTTAATAAAACATAAAATAAACAGACACATAGACTCTATAAAGAAATATTGCTATAATGAATTAATGGCATTAGCAAAATGAGCAATGAAGAAATTCATTAAACAAAGTTTTTCGTCTAGTATGAATGGTACTAATTGGAAGTGAAATGCCATCCCTGACTTAAAATTATAGAAATATTGACTGAGCCAGGGTGTCTACTGAGATAGGCAAACAATTCTGGCTTTTGGTCACTTCTGGAGAAAGAATAGTGATAAATTAAGCCAGGAAATCTAGGAAACTTGTGCTGTTAATAATATAGAAAGAATCCTGACTGATGGTTATTTGATTCATCTTCTCTCTTTTGGATGTAACCTTGAATCTATTGTAAGACCATGATAAGGATACAAAGAATGAGAATTTGTAATATATTATTACACTTTCAATTTGCTACCTTATTTGATCTTCATATGTAACTTGTGAAGTAGGCAAGGTATGTGTTACTATTATCCCCCATTTTACAGAGGAGGAAATTGCTTAGAAAAGATGAGTAACTTGCCCACAGCCATGCTTTCTGATGCTGAATCCAGGGCTTTGACCCAGGGTTCCATTGTCACCACAGTAGGGGTTGGGTTGGGTTTGTGGGGCTTGGTTCTCCTTCTCTGGCTATGGTTTAGTGTCCCTGTCTGAGAGACTCAAGATTTGAAATTTCTCTAAAATCAGTCATTTGTTTGCTTTTGTTTGGGGAAAAATATGTCATTTGATAGTACATTTTCCTCTTCTTGTGAATTCCCTTTAGAAGAAGGGGATGCTGAATTTGCTGGGGAATAAATTTCTGGACCAGACTCAATGTGTTCAAAAAAAGTCCTGCTTTTCATTCCTCCCCTGCCGTTGTCCTTTTTTAATATATTTGAAACAAAATATAGTAGTTGCTGGGAGTGGAGGTGGGGTTCTAAAGCTCTGCCTGACTAACCCCTGTTTAGGAGAGCTGGTTGAATGAGTTCATCCAACCACTCAAATGACATGGCTTGGGGTGAGCCTCAGCTCTGGACTTCTGAAGACGCTCTGTAAATCCACCCCAATAAAGAAATTATCTTCTCTGTGCTTTCCTTCTGTCCTGGAGAGGGAAGCCTACTCAATAATGTATCTTTTTGACTTCAGTAATAAAGTACACTGTTTTTCTTGGGTTATTCACGTGCAGTGAAAGAAGCTAGCACATTATTTGATTTTTCTGATTAGAAGTAGTCTCAGGATTGAGCCAGGAGGAGGCACTTGCCTCTAGTGCAGAGCAAAGCCATAGTCCTGAGAAGATTATCCTGCAATGGAATTACCAAATCCCTTCCTTTCTGAAGTTGTTATTTATCAGAAAGAAAAGTTTTTGTACCACTTTTCTCTGGTTGGGAGTGTAGTTCCCACTAGGTTAGTAGTGTGGTTGATTCTTATTTCTAATATTCGGTGTTTGCCTTAATGTTGTCATTCGCTTTGTAAATTTATGCTAGAAAATTTGTCTCATTTTTTACTATTCTTTCTACATGACTTCCCCTCTAATTAATTAGTTAATTCAGTAAAGTACTATGGATTCTAATTCTTTAGTTTTTAACTTTCTAGGTTGCTATGGTGTTTTATTTTTTCCTAATGTAGCTATAGCTCATCACTGTCCTTGCCTTGAAGACTATTGCTATTACCCTGGTTCAGGTTGTCGTTGTTTTTTACTTTGGCCATTGCAATAATCACTTCTCTATTCTCGTAAATAAATTATTATGTATATTTATAAAATCATGTTGCTGTCCTGTTTAAAAACCTCTGATATTCTATAGGCCAGAGGTTCTTAAATTATGGCCACTGGACCAGCAACATCAACATCCCTGGGAACTTGGTAACCAAAAACCAAACCAAATCTGTTGCCATCATGTCGATTTCAGCTCACAGCAACTCTATAGGACAGGGTAGAACTGCGCCATGGGATTTCCAAAAAGCGATCGGTGAATTAGAACTGCTGACTTTTTGGTTAGCAGCCGAATGCCTAACCATTGCACCACCAGGGCTCCTGGGAACTTGTTAGAAATGCAAATTCTCCGGCCTCACCCTAGGCAGAGTGATTCAGAAATTTTATCAAGCCTTCCAGGTGATTCTGATGCATACTGGAGTTGCATCAGAACTGCTGCTATAGGTAATGGGACAATGCCTTTGCTCCTTACCAGGGTGCGTATGACTTTTGGCAGCATTATATCTCAGATTCTACTACTATAAACTTTTTCTTCATCCCCCCTCCCCTTGAATTGTCTTTGCTCTAGACTTCTAATTGTTTTCAGAATGTGACATAACATGTAAGCACATGACATACCAGAATATGACTTGTCCTTCCATGTCCTGTGTTTTGCTAAGCAGTTCTGACTTGATCAGGAGTGTCCCTTATCACCCCCCTGCTTGGTGAATTCCTACAGATGTAAGAAGCAGCAAGGTATGGTAGAAAGAACATGAACAGAATAGGGTTAAGGAAAATCTGTCTACTCTTTGAGTACTAGATATGTCTCCAAGGTGAATTATTTAACTTTAGCCCGTCTTTTTTATCTCAAAATGGGATGATACATTAGCATCATTTTAAGGACTAAATGAAATGCTCTGTGTAAAGCACCTATCATTTATGTTATCAAATAGAATTTAATACTGCTTTCATGTTCATTTTTCTTGAGATTGACAGGAGAGGAACTTTTTCTTATCCATCTTTGCTTTTCTAAAGATTTAGAAGGCTTGTCACATAGTATGTGTTGAATTCTTGTTTTAATTATGGTAAATTAAAATGTACTGAATTTCTAAATCAGGCCACAAAACCAGGTTAATTTTTTTGCCAATGAAATTAATGTATGTTGTGCAGGCATTTTAATTCCTTTGAAATGTTCAGAAATGTGCTTGTGTTTTTATCTTTAATTAAATGGGCACATTTTGATAGACTAGAAACACCTTTACACAACCGTTGTCATAGTTATTTGCTATTGAACTGGCTCCAGCTCATGGTGACCTTATTTATAACAGAATGAAATGTTGCCTGGTCATGCGCCATCTTCAAGATTATTGGTATATTTGCGTCCATTGTTGTGGCAATTGTGTCCGTTCATCTCATTGAGGATTTCCTTCGTGTTTGATGACCCTCTACTTTACCAAACATGATGACCTTTTCTAGCTATTGGTTTTCCTGATGATGTGTCCAGAGTACTTGTACAATAGCATGGTTAATTATTCTGAATGGCTTCCATAGTATACTCATTAACTGGGTATTTACACAAATGTAATTGTGTAAAATTGTTGGTGATGCAAGGGATAGAGTATTATTTTTTGTTGTTGTTGTTGAACTCCCTCTCTTTTAAATTCTGGGTCTTGGATTCTTAAGACCTCAGGATAATATTTAACATTTATAAAGAAGTTTATATGGTATATAGTGTTTTATTCATATTTATATATATTTCATTTAATCTCTATCTTAGGAAAAGGAAACAATTGACTTAAGTTTTTTTTGGTAAAAGTAAAATACATCTTCATTTCTAAATTTAGGCAAGGATTTACTTTGAAACTAATACTTTCTTAAAAGCATTACTTAATGTTGATTGAATTTTTTGTTGGGTTGAATTTTCTAGTGAAATGACACAAATACAATTTATCCTTAATATTTTATATGAAGAAAAACATGCTTTCATTATACATGACTAAATTAGTTTTCCTTTCTCAGATGACACTTGATTTAACTTTAAATGTATTAGTTGTAATAAGGAATTAACAGTATAAGGATTTGAAGAATTTTTAAATGCTTTCTCCCTGTGCTAGTTAGAAATGACAGAGGAATTAATATATGGTGTCGGGGTAGGAAGGGGAGTTTTTCAAGTTGGAACAATGGAGCTCATTAGCATCTTTCAAACCCTAATGCTGTTTTGTTTCAGATAGATTTATTACACTGTCTTTCTCCCCAGTTCACTGCAGCATGTGAAGGCTCAGCTGGAACAAACAAAAGAGATACCGAACCCCTGAACCAATTAGCATAGCTTACAATGTTCCTAATATGCTTATCTACTATATATGAGACTTAGGAAAATGACTTAACTTTCATGCTTCCTTGATCACTCAGAAAGTTTTTCAGCGTCTGCTGCTTAGTACACACAATGTGAACCTCCCATATTTGATTTCTAGCTTTCTGATGGAAACCCTTCTTTACAATTCGATGGCTCCAGGGTGCTGCAGTCGCTTGCTTGGGACTTTTCACTTATTTGCACCGGGTCTGTTGATGCGTGAGAAGAAGGCACACGTGACTAGGCCCCGGAGCAGCTCATTGGCCTCAGCTGGCGTGTGGGGAGGGCACAGGCCTGCAATTTGTTTCTCTATTGCGGACTCCTGGGGCGCGTTCCTTCTGTCTAACTCCTCCTCTTAGCCTTTGTCCTGTCTCTTTTTACTGCTTGTCATTGAAATTTGGTACATCTTTTGTTATTGAATGGTATAAATGATGCACACTTCCCTCTTTCCCTCCATTTACCCACTCACACAGAAGAAGGATTTGTGTTGGGGGAAATAAATTGAGATATATTGTTAGTGACATTTCATAGGGCACGCCAAACCCTGCCTTGCTTATCTACAGAATTTTGATTCCATAAACAAATGGAGGATGATACATCTTGTGAAATTTGATATTTTACTTTTTTCTTTTTAAACATTTACTGTGGTAAAATATATGTAACATAAAATTTGCCATTTTAACTATTTTAAGTGTATAATTCAGTGACAGTAATTATATTCAAAATGTTGTGCAACCATTACCACTAGCGAGTTTCAAAAATTTTTTTCTCATGCTAAACAGAAACTCTGTACATATTAAGCAATAGCTCTCCGTTCTCCCCTTTCCCCAGCCCCTGGTAACTGTTAATCTACTTTCTCTGTCTATGCATTTGCCTCTTGTAGATATTTCATATGAGCAGAACCATATGATATTTGTCCTTTTGTGTTGTTTTATATTTTAAATAAACTTAAGATTTTCTTTTGTGCTAGGCCAAAAGAGGTTTCAAATACTCTTTTGTATTTAAAAAACAAAACAAAACAAAAAAAAAAAACCATTGCTATCCAGTCGATTTTGACTAATAATGATCCTGTAGGACAGAGTAGAACTGCCCTATAGAGTTTCCAAGGTTGAAATCTTTACGGAAGCAGACTGCCGCATCTTTCTCCCGCAGAATGGCTGGTAGATTTGAATTGGCAACCTTTTTGTTAGCAGCTTAGAGACTTCTATTATAAACATGTTAAAAAATGATACTTCCCCAGTTACCTCAATATATGTTATTACAATTTGAGATGGTAAATTTAACTACCTCTTGAAAGTATATTCTTTAAGAGATTAGAGCTTGAAGCCAGAGAAACGTACCTTAGTTGTTGACGGTTTAACTTTGAGCAGGACTTTACTACTCTAGGCTTCAGTTTCTGTATCTTCAGAAAAGAGACAATAATGATAGGATCTTTGTGAATAGTCATATAAAGCTATTGGTAACAATCTGCCATGTAATAGGCACTCAAGAAGAGTTAGCAGTAGTGCTAATAGACATATTTTGGAAAAATACATAAAAGGAGCATGGTATCCCGGGAAATGTAAGGCAAAATAGAATAGTTAATTAACGAATCTCTTGAACCAGAAGAAGTTGAGAAAATTATATGGTACTAGACAGCGTATTCATTCCATAAATTGTGTCTGTTATGGAAAACCCCCACTCATGCCATGATATCGTGGTCCCCTATTCAGTGTAGTATTTATTTCTGAAGGATAGAGATTGGATTGCCTTAAATGGATGTTGGTTCCCACAGATTTACAGATGGAGAACATGATTAAATGAAATCATGATTAAATGATTTCCCTTACTGTCCCCTCTTATGTTATAGATTTCGGTTTATATGTTATCAGTGGTTTTGGCCTTTCACAGGTAATAAGATGTATTAGTATACCAGAAATACCAGACGTGTTCTGAACACCAGAAATGTAGAACACAGCCAGCCACATAGAAGGCACTCGGTGTGAGACGAGTCAGAGAGGTTTCCTGTTGGGTCTTTTGAGTTGTTGGATTTTAGTAAGAAGTGGGAAGGGGGGTAGTGATTATAGAGGGGAGCTGGTGTTTGTAGCCAAGATGACCTGGCCAGATTCTCCGCAGTCCTGTATTTCAATGAAGGCATTGAGAACTACAGGGGGAAAAAATGGAGCTGGTTACTAAGGTATCTTGAAACAAGGCTGAAGAATGATTTTATGTGCTCTAAGAAATAAGTTTTATAATAGGCTGATACACCAGCTGAAGGCTCTGGTGGTAAATTGAGCCCTTTAACTTCTACTTTTACTAGTGAAAAAGCTTTCAGGAAAAGCTGGTGGTTTTTACTCTAACATATATAGTGATTAATTATTTCCAGTCCTTTGTATATATTTTAACTTATTCAGTAGCCTTATCTTTTGTGAAAATAATTGATAAAAATAGCTACAGCCTATTTTAGCAGTTTAAGTAGTTGGTCTAAGAATAACTTTGTTAGGGTGGTTAGTTTAGAAACAATATATATTCTGTATAGCATTCTCATAAAGCTGTACTGAATGAGAGATTTATTAAATTTGGTGTGTCTTTCTAAAGTTACACAGACTCCTTTATGTCTTAAAATACAGTATTTTACAAAGAAATGGTATTTGTAATTTATGCAACCACTAGAGAGTAAACTGTAAAAAAGTTAGATGGTAGAGAAGTATACATTTCACTGATAAGGCGAACTGCTTATGTTGGTGAGAGAAAAGTGATAAGAAATTTGTCTTTAATTTTTGAATATATATTAACCACATAATTTAGCTCCCCTTCTTTAATAGAACTGTGTTAATGCAACATATTTGAAAAAATACGGCCATTTCATGAGTTAGAGCAAGGGGGTAGGGAGTGCATGGATAATTGAATCTCAGAAACCTCCTGAGCCATTTTATATCCTGGATGATCATTATGTTCCCGTTAATATGGCACAGTAGCACAATGAAATCAAACAGGCCAGGATTTCATCCAGCCTGTGCTACTTAGTAGCTGTGTGACATTGGGGGAATGTGATTAACCTCTGAGAACCTCCGTATTCTTATTTATTAATTGTTAGGCACCTTACTTGGCACAAAGAAATCACTGAAAAACATGTTCCCTCAATTTCTCTTTTATTAGGTAATATATTTGAGAGAACGTTGCACAATGTTTAGCATCTTTTGTTGTTAGTTGCAGTTGAGTCCGCTTTGACTTATGACGACCCTGTGTACAACAGAATGAAATGTTGCCCAGTCCTGTACCGTTTTCATGATCACTGATATGCTTGAGTCTCCTTTTGCGGGCACTGTGTATTTTGAGTGCCTTCGAATCTTTGGGACTTATCTCCAGCACTATATCTGACAGTATTCAGTTGTGATGCACAGGATTTTCATTGGCTAAATTTTGGCAATAGATCACCAGACCTTTCTTCCTAGTCTCTCTTAGTCTGGAAACTCAGTTGAAAACTGTCCATCATGGGTGATCCTGCTAGTATTTGGAATACTGGTGGCATATTGTTCAACGTCATAGCAACATGCAAGCCACCACAGTATGACAAACCAACAGATGCATGGTGGTTTATCATCTAATGGGAGCTTAATAGATGTAAATTGAATATGTATGTATTTGTATATACATATGTGTATATGTACATAATACACATAAATATATATGTGTGTGTATATAACCAAAAAAACCAAACTCATTGCTATCGGGTCGATTCTGACTCATAGCGACCCTATAGGACAGAGTAGAACAGCCCCATGTGTTTCCAAGGCTGTAAGTCTCCGCGGAAGCAGGCTTCGACATCTTTCTTCCATGGTGCTGCTGGTGGGTTTGAACTGCCAGCCTTTCAGTTAGCATCTGAGTGCTTAAACACTGTGCCACTAGGGCTAGTGTGTGTGTGTGTGTATAAATATAAATACACACAGACGCAAACAACGCTTTTTCTTGCCACACCCTCACACCATTAATGTTGTTAAATTACGTATATTAACCAAGCAAGTGCCTTCACTTGATCCTCAGAGACTTTGTTACCGAGAAAGAGGAATACACCTTAAAAGGCACGGGAGGAATCCTGCCCTTGTGGTCTTTTGCCTTGTAATACAAGTGGTTGATCACAGGATGATTCTTCTGCCCACTGCTGTTGAGGCTACGTCAGGAGTTGCCCAAGTGCCCAAAGCCATGCTAAGCCCCAAGGGGCCACCCTACTCAGAGCTAGCATTAGTTTGAGAATTTCCTTTGGAGACTTTGTCTAAAATTATGGGTGTCCTCTTCAGCAACCTCTGAGGGGTGGCTAGAGAGGGAGCCAACACTTCTGCCAAGTCCCTCTCTTCTCAGGCCAGTTCTATTCAGAACCAACAACCAAAGTTGTAGGAGTCTGACCAAAATGTGAGTTTGGGTTCTGTGACTTGGCCAGTTAATGGTTATGACCTTGGAACAACTCCTCTAAGCCTCTGTTTCCTCACCTATAAAATGGCGATATAAAAGTTCCTACCACATATTTTTGTAAAATCTTACTGAACCAGCATATGACAAGATATAATAAACTTGAAGTAAAAGTTACCTGTAATTATAAATATTATTGTGTAAGACGTTGTTCTTAGGTGCCGTCGAGTTGGTTCTGACTCATACTGACCCGTATGTACTGCAGAATGAAACACATGAAATGCTGCCTGATCCTATGCCGTCCTCGTAATCCTTGCTATGTTTGAAACCATTGTTGCAGCCACTGTGTCAGTCCATTTCGTTGAGGGTCTTCCTCTTTTTCACCGATCCTCTACCAAGCATGATGTCCTTCTCCAGGGACTGTTCTCTCCTGATAACATGTCCAAAGCACGTGAGGTGAAGTCTCGCCATCCTCGTTTCTAAGGAACATTCTGGCTGTACTTCTTCCAAGGCAGATTTGTTTGTTTTTCTGGCAGTCCATGGTATATCCAGTATTCTCCACCAACACCGTAATTTAAAAGTGTCAATTCTTCTTTGGGCTTCCTTATTTATGGTTCAGCTTTCTCATGTATATGAGCCAATTGAAAATACCATGGCTTGGATCTGGCGCACCTTAGTTCTTAAAGTGACATATTTGCTTTTTAACACTTTAAAGAGGTCCTTTGCAGTGATTTGCCCAATGTAATGTGTCATTTGACCTCTTGACTGCTGTTTCCATGAGTGTTGATTGTGGATCCAAGTAAAATGAAATCCTTGACAACTTCAGTCTTTTCTCTGTTTATCCTGATGTTGCTTATTGGTCCAGTTGTGAGGATTTTTGCTTTCTTTATGTTGAGGTGTAATCCATTCTGAAGGCTGTGGTCTTTGATCTTCATCAGTAAGTGCTTTAAGTCCTCTTCACTTACAGCAAGTAAGGTTATGTCATCTGGTTGTTAATGAGTCTTTCGCCATTACTGATGCCACATTCTTCTTCATATAGTCCAGCTTTTCAGATTATTTGCTCAGCATACAGATTGAATAAGTGTGGTGAAAGAATGCAACCCTGACACACACCTTTCCTGATTTTAAACCATACAGTAGCCCCTTTTTCTGTTCTAATGACTACCTCTTGGTCTACGTACAGGTTCCTCATGAGCATGATTAAGTATTCTGGAATTCCCATTCTTCCCAATGTTACCCATAATTTGTTATGATCCACACAGTTGAATGTATTTGCATAGTTAATAAAACACAGGTAAATATCTTTCTGGTATCCTCTACTTTTAGCCAAGATACATCTTTTGGTAGCAGTGGTATCCCTTGTTCCATGTCCTCTTCTGAATCTGGTTTGAATTTCTGGCAGTTCCCTGTCGATGTACTGCTGCAACTGTTTTTGTATTATCTTCAGTAAAATTTTACTTGCATTTGGTATTAATGATATTGTTTGATAATTTCTGTTTTCTGTTGGATCACCTTTCTTGGGAATGGGCACAAATATGGATCTCTTTCAGTTGGTTGGCCAGATAGCTCTCTTCCAAATTTCTTGGCACTTCCACATCTCTTTGTTGAAACATCTCAACTGGTGTTCCATCAATTCCTGGAGACTTCTTTTTCACCAATGCCTTCAGTGCAGCTTGGCCTTCTTCCTTAAATACCAACAGTTCATGATCATATGCTACCTCTTAAAGTGGTTGAACGTCAGCCAGTTCTTTTTGGTATAGTCACTCTGTATTCCTTCCATCTTTGTTTTGATGCTTCCTGCATTGTTTGATATTTTTTTAGATATGTCTATGAGCCCTGGTGGCGTAGTAGTTAAAAACTCAGCTGCTAACCAGATGGTCGGCCGTTAAAATCTACCAGCCACTCCTTGGAAACCCTGTGGGGCAGTTTTACTCTGTCCTATAGGGTAGCTATGAGTTGGAATCAACTCAATTGCAATGAGTTTGGTTTTTTTCAGTTTATGCAATGCAAGGCTAATATATTGGTTCGTGTTTTGATTTATGTCAACAGAGGATCTCAAATATAGTTTGTGGTTGCCTTTCAAATACAAAATATTTGCACTATTTTGTGTTTATATGGTTAATAGTAGCATTATCTTTCATGCCTTGGTTTTTGCAATACTGATCACCATTTTCAATAACGTGCATGTTCTGAAAGTGATTTTGAGTTTTGATACAATTAGAAAATAATTTTATGAAATATTGTTTTCTGAACAGCCTAGGTTCTCCAGTAAAGTAATATGCTAATTATAATTCTAATAAACTGAGAGGCTGTCCTCTCATTTACTGTTTCCTCATGAAGGCAATCATTATGCTTCTGCAGCTCAGACCATGACTCTTTTGTACTTAAGAGAAGTAGGCTTCGTTGTTGCGAAAGTGAATAGGCTGGTTTGAATTTCTTATAGAAATTACCATGTAGCACATCTCCTGCTGTATTCTGATCTGTATCCTGATAGGTGGTATTTTAGGAGGCATGATTTTCTTCAAGTGTCATAATATGTATTTGTTGCTGTGTGAAATAAGGTCTAGGTAGACAAAAAAATAGTGAAAGTCATGTCAAAAGCAATGTAAAAGCATACTCTGTATCTCTATTTTCCACATTGTATAAATTTTACAGTAAATCCATTTCTAAGGTAATAGATTATAGTTCATCAGGCTTTGAATTATGTGGTGGTAGCATGCTGGCTTGTTCATAGATTTAGTGCATGTGTCTGAAGGGACTTCTGTCAACAGAACCAGGACAACATTAAGTCATTTTAGGCTCATGTGGGAAGATTCCCAAAAAAAAAAAAAAAAAAAAAAACTGCCATTGAGTTGATTCTGACACATAGCGACCCAATAGGACAGAGTAGAACTGCACCATAGGGTTTCCAAGGCTGTAAATCTTTACAGAAGTAGACTGCCACGTCTTTCTCCCTCAGAGCAGTTAGTGGGTTTGATTCACTGACCTTTCAGTTAGCAGCCAAGCGCGTTAACCACTGTACCACCAGGGCTTCTTTTGGAGAAGATTAGAACATGTGATTTATTAAAATGCTGTGAAGCTTATAATTCCTATGGACGTCTCCAAATTTTTGTTTGCAGAACAGTTGTTTTTAATATAACTGACCCAATTTTTATTTTCAGAGATGTAAAGCGTTACTATTTAGAAAAATTGTGACTAATTAAGAGCCAGAGGTAAAAGTGTATATCTGAGCAAATCTGAGCAGTGATGACATTTGCAGGAAAAATTTTACTTTCAAAAGCAGTGATCTGTACTTGATGCACTCAGAAAAGTCCATGTTGCATTTGTAACTCCAGCAAAAGATAACATTCCTCACCTTTACATCATAAGGACACTTTCTTCGCCATCCTCTACACCAGTCTAGCTAATATTCTAGGTATAAAATATTTTCATGGGAGAGTTAACTGCCAGGGAATTATCTATCATAAGTATCTATGATTTTAAAACTTGTCTAGAATTATTACACTCTTGATAGTATTGAAAAACAGACCTTAGGAGCTTGAGATCAGGGTGTTAACAAGCTGATGGTGCAAAGGTCTGCCTTGCTGGGGAATCAGTTGGCTGTCTTGTTTCCAAACTCCCTATTGCAGGAACAGAAGTTGTACCCTGCTGCTTCCCATAGGTGTGAAGTCAACTGAATATAATAACAGACATTTCCTGAGGGATACATTAAGAACTGAAACATGGTCTCTTTTTTTTTTTTTAATTAATAGACTTTATTTTTTAGTGAAGTTTTAAGTTTAGAGAAAATTGAGCAGATAGTACAGAAAGTTCCTATTAACACCCCCGCTGCTTTCATAATTTTCTCTACTATTAATATTTTGCATTAGTGTGGCACATTTTTTACTCTTGATGAACCCATACTGATACATTATTATTAACTACAGTCCATAGTTTACGTTAGGGTTCACTGTATGTTTTACACTTCTGTGAGTTTTGACAAATGCATAGTATCATGTGTCCATCATTATAATATCATACAGAATAGTTTCACTGCCCTAAATATGCCTTCCTCCACCTAATCATCTCCCCCACTCCCTAAGCCCCTGGCACCCTGGCAACCATTGATCTTTTACTCTGTCTATAGTTTTGCCTTTTAAAGAATTGTCATATACAGGCATCCCATGGTTATGAACATCCGACTTATGAACAACTCATACTTGCCCTTTAATGTTATGTAAATTTGCCCTCACTTTGAAAAGATTGAACCAACTCCTTCCTACTTGCAATAAATTCATCATCACAATCACCTTCACTTGCTGCATGTGCAGCTTTTAAATCATTGAAAAAGCTTGGAGGCTTTTCTTGCCCTAAAGTGCATATAAGGCTAAATGAGAACTGCTTGAACCTGTTCCAATTTACCTACAAAATCGTCTTAAAGACACAGTAAAGAATGTGTCTCATTCGTAACCCAGAGACTGCCTATAGTTGGAATAATACAGTATGGAGCCTTTTCAGACTGACTGATTTTACTAAACAGTATGCCTTTAAGGTTGCTTCATGTATTTTCATGGCTTAATAGATCATTTCTTTTTATTGCTTAAAAGATGTACCACAGTTTGCTTAATCCATTCATCTATTGAAGGATGTTGTAGTTGCTTCCACTTTAGGGCAGTTACGAATAAGTTTGCTATAAATGTTTGTGTGCAGGTATTTGTGTGAAGATAGGTTTTCAACTCATTACCTGGGAGTGTGATTGCTAGATCATGTTTAGCTTTGTAAGAAACAACCAAGCTGTCTTCCAAAGTGCCTCTACCATTTTGCTTTTTCACTGTCAGTGAATGTGAGTTCCTGTTGCTCCACATTCTTGTCAGCATTTGGTATTGCCAGTTTTTGTTTTTTCAGTTAAAAAAAAAAATAGCCATCGTAATAGGTGTGCCATGGTATCTCACTGTTGTATTGATTCGAAATTTCTTAATGACATAGGAGGTTGAGCATCTTTTCATATGCTTATTTTCCATCAGTATATCTTTTTTGGTGAGATGTCTATTCACATCGTTTTCCCATTTTTAAATTCAATTATTTGTTTTCTTATTGTTAAGTCCAAAACATGGGCTCTTGCTCACTAGTGTGACCACGTGCCTTTGAAACATTTGGAATGGGGTCTTACTGCTGAGCCTCTCAGAGTTGCTTACTGTGACACGGTACCAGCAAGGGACATGAAGAAGCATTGTGATGAAGCTTTAACTAGCACATGTGGCAGCATTAGGTTTGCCTTATCAAGGGTCATATGAAGGCTAAGTTAAATCTTCTGGCCTTTTGTGAGACGTAGGTAGGAATAAATAATATAATAATAATTACAAATACATGCACTCCTCACTTATATACATGGTTAAGTTCCAAAGACTAGGTCATTATGTGAAAATTGGCATTATGTGAAAATGGAGGATAACCACATCAAGTCCAAAATGGAGGATGATTACATCATTATACAACTGCCAAATTACATCATTATATAACTACCAAACCACAGAGAATCATGGCCAGCCAAGTTTACACATAACTTTAACCATCACAGCCAATGTTAACTCTCACTTCGTACCTTAGCATTTGTTACTGCCAGACGTATGTTGTTAATGCGCAAAATAGTCGGATAGTCGATTTTTTACTGTTGTAAATGCGAAATGTTGGATAATGAGATAATCGATAAGTAAGGAGTAGGTGTAATAAAGTAAATAAATACAAACCAATATAAACCAATATAATAGCATTTATAGTTATGAACCACCACTTGTGTGTCAGTTTGTTGTACTGTGGTGCCTTGTATGTTGATATGATGCTGGAAACTATACAACCAATGTTTAAAATACCAGCAAATTCACTCATGGCAGATAGGTTTCGGTGGAACTTTCAAACTAAGACAGACTAAGAAGAAAGGGTTGGCAATCTAGTTCTGAAAGTTACCAGATAAAACCGTATGAATCACAGTAGAACTTGTCTGACTCACTTACTTTGGACGTGTCATCAGGAGGATCAATTGCTAGAGGAGAACATCGTGTTTAGTGAAGTAGAGGGTCAACTATGGCATGGGAGACCCTTGGTGAGATGGATAGGCACCGTAGCTGTGTCCTGTGTACTCCCTACTCTACCTTGGTTTCTTCTCTATTAAATGTTTGCATCTGGGCGCTTGACCTCAGCACTTGACATCCATCTGCACATCAGGATTTCTCTCTTCTCTTTCAAATTCTTTCATTTATTTTGTTTTCCAAGCAGAACTCATATTTTTGTTGTTCAGGCAGATTATTGGAGGAAAAGGGGGAAAGATGTAAACATTAGAATTTACTTAGGCTCCTAAAGTAATAAATAATAGCTAACAATCCCCCTACAAACTTTTAGTAGTTTTAGAGTTCCCACACTTGTGATGTTGGCGATGTATTATTGATTCTCACTGGTGAAATAATCAAAAAGGCCATGTCTACACTTTTTGTGGGGGGTAGGGAGAAAACAGGGTTTGTCCTTGTTGATTTTTAACTGGTAGAGTTGAATCCTATACACATTTTTCCTGTTAATGTTTACTTGGAAATACCGAATGTGTTTGTGTGTGGCTTAGAGCTTTCTCTGTTGGTTGTAGATGATTTTTAAACAACAAAGAGGGGGTTAAATCAGAAACACACATTGGCATGCTTACAAGGCATGTTAGTGGAAGTTCAGGGTACCAGGCCATATTTTTGTAACTCTTAAGTATTTGTTATCAGCTGAATTAATTTATAAACCTTTTAAAGAGAAGGGAAGGGTTTTGACGGCTTCCAAAATATATTTTATTATGAATCTGTTATATTCAAGGTTGTGTGCTAGGGGCTATGGGGAGGATTGGGGACACGGAGTGGGGATGTGGGGGAACTTCTAATGTAATAAGTGACATAATACAGTACGCTAAAGGCATTTGAAGAAGAAGAACTGATTCCCAGTTGGGGAATTCAAGGAAGCTTTTTTCATTTTCCTTCTTAAGACAAGACACTTGAATTCTGTAGGATGGATGCCATTTCCAAAAAAGAAATAAGGAAAATAAGAATAGATCTGATTTTGATAAAGAAAATAGGGTGAAAAAGGAGGGATTTCCAGGTAAAAGCCACGGCATATACAAAAGTGAACTGTCTAATTTGATGAATAAAGCTTAGAGATAATTTCGCAAAGACAGAGAATGGGTTGAGAATGGGTTGCAGAAATTGTGAATGCCAAGCTAAGGGGTTTAAGCCTCTGTGGTAGGAAATAAGCAACAACCTCTCTGAACAGATTCTGCGGTAGGAAGGGTAGTCTGATAGTACTGTGTGAGATGCTTAGAGGAGATAGTCTTGTGATGAGGAGAGCCTTTAAGGAGCTTCTGTAGTATTCCTGGTTTGTAATCATGAGGAACTGAGTTCTCTTAATGGAAGTTAGACTGTAAAGAAGATGAAAAGATGTGTGAGATACTGTAAAACTATTAAAACAGGACTTGATGCATGTTATGGTATGAGAGGGAATCAAAGTGAACCCCACTGTCTGGGAAAAATGGGTACCATTATCAGATATAGGGAATACAGGAGGTAGATGTTAACTTTGGATATGTTAAGTTTGGCCAGTATGACATCATAATATCAAGATGTATACACCCAACAGGCAGTTGGAAATGTGAAAGAGACTTGGTTGGAGGTACAAATGTTGGACTCATTCTCATAGCCAAGATAAGACAGTTTAGTTCTGTGGGATGGATGCCATTTCCATAAAAGAAATAGGGTTAAAAACTGTAGATTCTAGAGGAGGAAGTATAAACAGAGTAAGTGGGCTTCAGAAAACGGAAGAAAGTCACAGAATAGGAGAGGAGAGAGTTTTAAGAAGGGAATGTAGTAATTAATATCATTAAATACTTTTGTCAGATTAAAGACGTTGGTCACCTTTGAGAAAATAATTTTGTCCAAGAGGCTGGGGAGAGGATTGTGGATCAAGGTGTATGTCGTCTGTAAACATTTAAAAATTGGAAACTGCTAATATTGACCTTCTTTCCCCCCAAAATTTCTAAAATTTCTTTGAAAAATCATGACAAATTATTTTGTAATTTGGAGCCTAATTGTCTGAAAGATACACTTTGAGATTTATAATTGAGGGGATGTTTTTGAACTTTATAAAGCAGTGATAATTAAATTCTGGTTTTAGTAACAAAGGGCAGGCTTTATTAAGGACATGCTAGAGGCTTAAATAATTGTGTTTAAGTTACTCTTTTGTCCAGCCATATCATGAATACAAAAGGACTCAACAAATGTTTATTGATCAATTGATACCAATTTGAAACTAAAATGCACTTTTTCTGAAAGAGTAGTTATTCTAACACTTGATAATGCAATGAGGCTTTTTTTAATCCAGAAAATTATTTAAGTGGAACTTAATTTTTATGAGAATTTTGGTATTCCCCTGGGAGTTGGATTTCTTCAGAACCATAGGTATATAACAAGTAGAGCCTCTTTATGACTTGGCACAGGCCCTGTGACACCAGGATAGGTTGCCCTTTAGTATGTTTGCTTTTCCATCTTTTTTTTTTTTAACCCTTTGTCTTTCATTGCTGTCATCAGTGATGCTACGTGAGATTTTGTTTGTTTGTTTGTTTAATTAACTCTCCAAGCCTTTATTGAGGATCTGTTTTGTGTTGGAGCCCTGGTGGCACAATGGTTAAGAACTAAAATCAAGTGGAGTTTTATTAACTTAATCTATTGATTGTTTTCTTTATCATGTAGAATAGGTATGCCAAAGACATTTTAGGGGTAGTCTTTTATGTGTGATAAAAAGTTGTCTCTACAGATTTATTGAGATCAGTGAACAACATTAGATTACAAATCCTTGACTGGCTTGATTTTCGTCCCTCCTTTTCTTCTTCCTTCCTTCTTTCCTCCCCCATTTCTTTTATGAAAATATTGTTATGTGCATTGAAATATTTCCCAACCTCACTGCAATAATGTTTAGCAGTATCTTTTTCTTTTGTTATGTGCGAACTCAGTTACATAGTGCTTATCACAATATGTATATATATGTTTAATTTCCTAGCATCTCTAGCATATACTATCTAGCTTCTGCTTGAATGCTTATATTCATGGGAGACTCGCTACTCTTCAACAGTAGAGCTTACAGACTAAGATAGACTAGCAGGATAGGCCTGGCAATCTTCTTTTGAAAATCAGCTAATGAGAAACCTTTCGATCACTATGGTTCGATCCTCAGCTGAGCATGGGGTGGTGCCAAGATGGGCAGCGTTTGGTTTTGTGCATGGGGTCACCATGAGTAGAGTGCCAGCTTGATGGCAGCTAACAGCAATAACAGTGGAAGGAATAAAAAACAAAGGACAGATACAAAAGGCATGGCATTGCTTCATTTGTTTGACTTTGAAACCAATTGAATATTGGGAAATGCAAGAAGAGGCAACCAAAAATGAAGATACTGCTAACAGAAATAGATGGGGGTTGAGAAAGTTGTTTGTTTGTTTTTTTTTCTTAGACAAACAGTTGACCTTTAGAAATGTTGAGTTTGAAGTACTGCTGTGAAATCCAGATGGAACTATGTAATAGGCAATTTGAGAATCAGTACAGTAGCTCAGGAGAAAGTTGGGTGTAGAGAAGTAGATCCGAATATTAGGTGTTCAGAAGAGAAAGACAAGATATAGAAGAAGAGATAAAGGTGGTTGATAAGAGGGGTAGCTGTAAACCACAGGGCATGTAGTGCATGAAGGAGGGAGGAGACATGGTGGGGCATGCTTAAGCAAAGTGAAGACCCTGGAAATGCTGCTTCTAGGCATGGAGATGATCACTGGGATTTTCTGAAAGTAGGGTGTGACAGACATCTGCTTGGATGTTTTCTTAAGGACTTTCTCTACAATTTCAATTTAAGCTCTTTCTTCATGCTTCTTCTGAATTTTTATGCTTTGTTCCATGAGTGGGTCAACCTTAAACGCTTCATTACTAATACCAGATGCTAATTCTGCTATCTGTGCCAAAGCTTCAGATTTATTTAAAGTTTTACAACTAGATCCTTGCCTTATTTTCATTCCTTTTATCACTTGGCTGAGTTCTTTGTGGTGATTTCTGTGAACTCTTTTTGTAATCTGTAAATTCTGCTGTCTCTTCGGATGGTATAATCTTGAAGTTTCTTATCTAGTTAGCATCCTATGGCCCACAGTCCTAGGTGTGCTTAAGTGTCAGGTAGGCCACATCTACTGATTTCACTGAGGTTGCTGTAAAGCACTGCAGTGTATCTGTACTTGCAGAATGTGTGTTGATTTATATTGTTTGGTAATGATTTCTTTGGGATTTCCTGTGTGGTCTTCAGAGTCTTAGAAACCCACAGCCTAACGTGTTTCTTGCGATCAGTCAGATTTGCACTGATTAGTGGTCAGATTATTACATTTGACGGTGTTTATAATCACCCCCTTTTAAATGCCATGCTTTTAATTTTATGAATTTTAAAGAAACAAATAAGAATTCTCTTGGGGCTTGATGTGACCTTACATTTAACATTTGATGGGAGAAGTGTAGTTTCTCTGACATCTAGGGTCAGGAATTGAATTCTCTATTATCCTAGAATTTTAAAGGGATCATAACAGTCAATCCCCTTGTGGTTTATTTGTGGAAAATCTCTCAAATTTTATTGCTGTTGGCAACAGTTTTGCTTGGAGATGAGTACGTTTTTGCTTATTCTATCCCAGGAAAAACTAGGAGTGAAAGTTTATAGGCCAAAACATTTAATTAACTGCACAGTGAAGGTGTGACCCAGCAAACTTAAAGAGCCTACTATGCTTTAGATTGACATGTTGAATCAATCTGAAAGATAATAGTGTCCATTCCCAGGAAAGAATGATGGGCTTCATTAACTTCCATTGTACAGGATGATTCTTGATGGGGCATGGGTTGAGAATGGAATGGGAGCAGTGTTAATCTGAGAAAGTCTTTCCCTCCCCCTACTTCTTAAGAATTCTAATAAACCTATACTAGCTCCACACATCTCCCCTCTATAAGCAGTTGTATGTACGCAGCTTTGCATTTTCAGCACCCAGTATTATACTTCATATGGTAAATGCTTATTCAGTAATTGTATGTAAATGCAGAAATGAACAAATTTTGTCTAAAAGGAAGTTTGTCCATTTAATTTTTTGTTGTTGTCATTGAGTTGAACGTAATGTTTTTCAAATTCCTCATTTTAGAAATGAACATTGGAGGCTTTCATTTAGTGAACATTTTTCTTGTTATGTAATGTATAAACTTTAGGACATTAGGGAAACGTAAATCATAGCAGCAGCTAATATTCAGGTTCAGTGAAATTAAGGTTCACTTGTGAAGATTTTATTTAAAATTGAAAGGCATTTATTTGATTCACATTCTGTGTGCATAAGTCGAGAATCAGGAGCTACTGTAATACTTTTTATTTGTTGAGGGCCATAGAGTTTCTTGGAGACTGCAGGGAGTTTCAGGAAAGCTCAAGATTCGATGGTGCCCTGGTGATGCTGTTAAAATGTTGTGGCCTCAGAGACATAGCATGAGTTTGTAATATGGTAGGGTATGTGTCTAGTCCAATAGACTTCCATTATTTTCCCGAGTGTGTATGTAGGGTGGCTCCGTTACCTCAGGACCACCAAAAATCTTCTGTTTTTACTTTAAAGTTTGCCTATGATTAGGACTAGAGGACTTTTTTTTAATCTGGAAATTTAATTTTTATACTCTCTGATGGGTATTTTCTTTTTTATTGTTGTAGTTTAAATGAAGTTTACGTTTCAGGTTAGTCTCCTGTACAAAAATTTATACATACATTGTTATGTGACCCTAATTGCAACAGCACACTCGTCCTTTCCACTCCTGATTCCCCAGATTCCCTATGTCCCAGAGGACTTTTTTAACTTGCAGAGTTCGATAAAAATGGAACAGACCAGCTTGCAAGCTATTAAGTTCCCAATTACTGGAAATGTTAAACGGGAGATTGGGAGTGAGGGGAGAGAAATTGAGAGAGAGAAGATTCTACATTGGAAGGGAGATTGGACAAGATTATTACAGTTAAATAAAACTTTTCTTCTGCTTATTCCAATCTACACTCTAGAAATAGTTTAGGTTGAATTGTTGAAATGTGTATAACAGAGTAGTTGTACATAAATAAGAACAGTAAGTCATAAGAGCTAAGAATGTATTTTATTTCATAGAAGTCTTATTTTATTTTGCTCTTTTTATTTGGTATCTAAGAAATTTTCTATTTTCCCTTAAGCCATTTTTTTTTATTTTATTGGCATATAATATTTTTTCAGGAGTTGAGTCTGTGGTTCAGTAGTTCTGTATGCTACGACTTGGCATATATTGTGTGATAATTCTTGAATGTGAACCTTTGTAAATGGAATGACAGAAGGCCATTTGTGCTGTTAAAATCTGTTGCCCCTTGGCAAAGGAATAAAAGAATCAGTTTGTGTGTTTGTCAGTGTTTACTACTGGTGACTTGTTTGAATCATATTCTTCACTGTTATTCATTAAGTCAGTTGTGTCTTTAGTCATTAAACTTTGTCTCATTTCTCAGTGAGAAAGAGCACAGTGAGACCATAAAAAAAGAAACTGGCGCTCCAGTTACTCTATAATATGGGCTTTCTGACTTCCAAATGAGCCCACATTGATCAGATGACCCTGATAACTGTTATCTTTTTAAACCTGGGATCAGTTGCCTTTTGCTTTTTATTTTCTCACAGGTAGGTTCAAGCATGGGGGCGTACGCCAGTGGTTCTTGTATGAGCATGTTGACCTTTGTGATAATGGGAAATTTTAGGACTCTAATTTCTATCTCCTTTATCTTGGTTGACATTTTCTGTATTGTATTAGGCAGCATATTTTACTTTACACCTTCCAGGAGGAAATGAGCTGGAGCTGTGCTTTTAAGATAGGAGAAAATCCCTGATTTTTTCTTGTGTGTCTTATCATTCGATGCTTATATCTCATCTTCATGAAAATAGTTTTGCATTTTTTCTAGACCTGGGGTCTTAGCTTTTGGACCTCCCAGACCTGTGTATTGTGTTTTATTTATATATTTTTTTAATTCTAAAAATTTCCATAAAACTGCTGACTGCTATTTTTTAGGTATACTTTAATTAATGAGAAAATAGAATTCCAAATACTTCCAGATGATGTACATTATAAAAAAGCAGTTTCTTTTGTCCTTGCTCATATTGTGGCTACTGCTTCTGAATATAAATTTTCCATGATAAATCTTGGCAGAATTAAAACTTTCTTACTTATGGGAGGTCTAAAAAATGATGGATGGCTCAACTTTAATGCTTCTCTTCTTCTCAAACATATAACAAAAGTTTGCCTAACTCTACCCATGCACTTGGCCACATGCCACAGGCCATTATCCAATCAGAAGGTTAATTGCAAGTGTTCTAGATCATTGATAACAATGAGCTTGGATTCAGGTGAAGTATCTGTGTTGATTTCATATGTAAATTTGTCAAGAGAAAGACATCTGGTTTGTTTGCTTACATTTTCAGGGCTCTTTGCATTTCTGTAATACTTATGTCATTGCTCACAAATAATTGCTTAATGTGTACTCTCTGATACTTAATAGATTGCTTGCATTTTAATCCATTTGTTTCCTCCCTCATGCTCAGCCTAGTAGAATTTTTGCCGACATGGGGCTTGTATTGAATTGAGATCTGTTTTGAACCTCATGGACTCCCAGGCTAATTATAAGTTAATTTAATATGAAGATAAAAAGTGGATCTTTTGTTTGATGGTTCATTGCACAGCCATAGGCTTTATCTCAAATCTGAAATAGCTGTGGCGGATAAGTTACTGCTATCATGCATTTTAATTGTTTTTGTAATTGTATTGTGTAAAGATGAACTGTCTTGGTCTTTGAACTAAATTCATAGTTAGGCAGCAAAGTTAAGGTCTAACTTTTCCGAAGAATTAGTTTAATGCACATTCTGTAGGGTTCAAGTAGTTTTCCATTTAGTTTTTAGAATTATTTCATCCTAAAACCAAAAAACCAAACCCATTGCCTTCGAGTGGATTCCAACTCACAGTGAGCCTATAGGATAGAGTAGAACTGCCCCATAGAGTTTCCAAGGAGCAGCTGGTGAGTTTAAACTGCCGACCTTTTGGTTAGTAGCCATAGCTCTTAACTGCTGCGCCACCAGGCTCCATTTCATCCTAGGTATAAGGAAAATGGTAGAATTGTAGCATGTACAATACTGCTTAGAAGCAGTCATGATCATCTAGCCTGTTTGAATACTTGTCACAAAGAAAGACTACTACTTTAGGTGACAATCTCTTCCATTCATGATTGATAAACTCTAATTATTATAAATTTTTTTCTTTCTTTTGAAAGGTGAAGGAGCCCCAGTGCATGGTGGTTCAAGTGCTCAGCTGCTAACTGAAAGGTTGGCAGTTCGAATCCACCAGTCGCTCCATGGGAGAAAGATGTGGATGTGGCAGTCTGCTTCTATAATGATTTGCTGCCTTGGAAACCCAATGGGGCAGTTCCAGTCTGTCCTATAGGGCCACTATGAGTCAGAATCAACTCAACAGCAATAGAGTTTATTGAAAGGTGATTTTCTGCCTTGTCACTTTCAACTATTAATTTCTCTTATAACATGATAGCTTTTGGTAGACTAAACATCTCTCATTTTCCAACTATTTAGATAACATGGTTTCTAGATGCTTTATTGTTGTCCTAGACAATTTGTTGTTTTTATGGTTTCCTTTAAATGGGGTATTCAGAACTAGACACTGCTGATTACCTCGTCATTTATGGACCTGGTTTCTAGGTTTTAATATTCAAGTACATTAAATATCATTTTACTTGTTTTGGTCTTTTTTTTTTTTTTACTAGCCTGATGAAAACTTTTTGAATCTTGATGTAGCAGATATGAGAGTGAATACCTCTTAAACCTTAAACTTTAGGCATCTCACTTTCCTTACCCTAGTAAACCAAACAAACAAACAAACAAAAAACAAACTCATTGCTATCCAATCTATTCCAACTCGTGGCGACCTTATGTGTTACAGAGTGGAACTGCCCCATATGATTTTCTTGGCTGTAATTTTAAAGGAAGCAGATTGCCAAGCTGGAATAAAAGAATCATGTTCACCAGTTGAAAATATTGTTTCCCTTGAACAGCGATACATGATAATAGTGACTACTGATAATAAATCTGTTGCCGTTGAATCAATTCCGACTCATAACAACCCTATTGGGCAGAGTAAAATTGCCTCATAGGGTTTCCAAGGAGCAGCTGGTGGATTCAAACTGCCAACCTTTTGGTTAGCAGCTGAGCTCTTAACCACTGTGCAACCAGGGCTCCATTTATGGATAATAGCTCTTTTAAATATATTCTTCTAATTCTCATATGGTCTTATGTAGAAGGTATTAACCTCGTTTTATAGATGAGGAAAATGAGATTTAGAAAGATTAACTTCACTTGTATGTGCATTCACTCAATAAGATATTCATTTAACAAATTATTTATTGGATACCTGCTATGTGGTAGGAACATGGAGTTTTAAAAAAAGATGAACGTGGCTCTTATCTTATACCTCTTATAAACTGCTTAAAATCTTTCATCAAAAGCACTCTAATATAGCCTATATTTCTCCCTTTTTTTATGCAGGGGTTTGGGGGGCTATAAAGATAGCATGAGGGCATCATGAAATACCTAACTAAAACACAATATTCCTCTAACAAGTTATTCCCATGTGATACCTGTGATATCAAGTAAAATGTTCTTGGCTGATTTTGTGGCAAACTTGATTTTTACTGAACATTTCCTTGACAATCCCCGGCAATGAATGGAGAATTTGACAGTGCTACTAAGAAAGGCTGATATTTTTCTAGAATAGTTTTATAAAAATACTAGCAACTATCCTGCATTTTGTCCTTGGTGCTACTGGGTATGTTGCAGAATATGGTATTCTCCATTTCTCATGTGGTGGTCTAGCCCTGGCTGAAAAAGTTATCTTCGTAATCCTTGCTTAGCCTGGGACTGAATCAGTGTGCAGACAGATGTGGAAGAAAATGCTAGAAAAAGACAAAAAGAAAAATGCTACGGACGTGGCATATAAACTTGCTCCTTTGAAACAGTGTTTAAAGAAGGCATAGACTCCTCCACACTGGAGTTTTTAAACTTTTTCTTCAGTGTTCTTTTGTGGTACTGAAATTAACATGCAGTAGTTCCCCTTTTATTTGGTATTTCTGGGAAATGACATATTCCATAAATTAAATCTGTGATTAACTTAGTATTATTTTATATTCTGAAACATTTCATTTGCGTATTAGTGGAGCACCTTTCTCAGATGTATACATATTTACGTTCATAATTGAAGTATATTGGATTTATCCTTTCAGACAACTCAGTACCATCATTATGATCATTTAGTGTCTTATTTTGTTGCAGTATGTAGATGAGGAGCTTGTTATATGTATGAACCTGAATGGGAAGGCCAGATCCAATGATCAGTGGGAGTAAAGAGTGAATCTTTTGGTCCCACATAGTTTCTTCTGTCGCTGGAGCTTCCTTTGCTGCTTTTTGTGCATCTTTAGGCACTTGCTTCTTTTTCTATTCTCCTTCCTAATCTTTTCTCAGACAGTCTGTTCACCATTTTTCCAACCTGGTCAGATGATAAAACAAACAAACAAAAAACTATTAAAAAGACTTTCCCAAATATGTATGTGTATTTACCATGTATTATATAAACATAAGTATTCAATAATTAAATGAGTTATTTTGTGGGAGAATTACCTCTAAGAAAAGGAAATTCTCCTACCATGAAAAATGCTATTTTTTTTTTCCAGTTTGTGTGAGGTTTTATATTTTTGTTACCTTTCTTTGGTGCATCTTCCCAGTTTGTACACTCTGTAATAGGAAAAAAATAACTCACCAGGTTGTTGGAGATTAATTGATTTTCTTTGGTATCAGTGAGAGAATACATATAAATAGGTAGAAACTATTTGAAATTTATCAGAGTTTTCAGAAAACTTATTTTGGAGTGATGGTTGCAGTAAAGTAGAGGAAGACAGCATATGATGCTGGATTTGGATAAATTTATATGCATCAAGTATATCTCTAAACTTTTTTTTTCTTTTTCTGAAATAATGCTTGAGAAGTAGTTTTGTGAGTATATCAGGAAATAGAATTTAAATTTTCTTCCCAGGCAGTGAAGAAAATCAGTAAATGAGCACATACTGGTTTGTGTTTTGTGCTTCGACAGTGGTACTGTGCTCATTCCGGTCTGTCCCTTTCACAGAGATTTTAGTTAAAAGGTGGTTATGATAATGGTATATGGGGGTCCGCAGCGATGTGCTTTCTGTTTTCAAAGGTTAGAATTCTGAAATACCATAGCGATGTTGCCCCAGTAATGGCTTTACTAAATATGTAGCCTTCAGTTTTTAGCTTTGTGCTACTTTTAGTCTTTTTACTCCAAGTATTTTAAGATTATTCTTGTTGCTAAATTTTAAGAGTCCCAAGTATAATTTTAGTGGTCTGTTTAAAAAAGTTATTTTTAATTTTGCATTCCATTTTGAATCATTCACTCACATAAAAAGACTTGAGGAGATGGAGAGCCTCTATTATGCTCATATGTAATTATGCAGCAACATTTGCTTCAAATCACTGTATGTCTTTGGTGGGGGTAGAAAGTATTTCTTAATTACTGCCTGGGCTGATTTTTCTCTGGTTGAATGTATGTGGCCTTCCTGATGAGTTATTTGAAATTCTCTTTGACGTGGCCAAGTATCATGTACTCTCTTGCTTACTGGGAATTGGAATGTCATGTTGATTATCAAACCTGTGGGAAGTATTTAAGTCTAATGCCTGGAGCCCCGTTCATATTTGTGAAGTATCAGTATCTGAAATTTGGCACCCTCTTCTCTGAAAATTTACGTATTAGATCAACATATTTAATTTTTATATTTTACATGTTCAATTTGGAGCTAAAGAAGATTTTTGGGAGCATTAATTCCATTATTTTACTGATACAGAGATGGGAGTGTAATAGTATTAAATTATTTGCATAAAGTAATTTTTAAAATTGCTGACTTTAGATAGGTCTATTAATGTACATAAATGGTCAAAAGGAAAGTTAGGAGTGAGATGTGAAACATCAAAGGCATTGAAAATTTGCTACCTATGATTTCTTAATTAAGTAACCATAGTTAGCTAGTTTTATTTTATATAGCGTTAAAAGATTTTTAAAGACGTAATATACGTCTTTACTCTCTCATGTAAGGAAGGAAGGAGGAAGGTAAGTCACATTTATAAAGTACTTACTCTTGCCAAACAATTGAGGAAAATAAGGCCGAAAGAAGTTAAGATACTGGCCCAAGTTCACTCAATTAGTAAGAACTAGGCTGGGAATAGGAGTCATACTTGCTGGTAATCAAAGCTTTTATTGTTCTTTGCATCAAGTGGTGTTGCCCTTGAAATAGAAAAGGGAAACATCTCTTTGATTTCTGTGAAGTTTGCAGATATGATTTAGTTTGGATAACTCAGGGTAAGTTTTCATCCTATGGTACTGTGTGGGAGAAAATATCACAGATGTGGAGTTTAGAAGAATGTGAAGAAGCATCTATGGGACAAGTTCAACTAGTAAAGCATGTCCTTGCTCAATGTAGTACAAATTTCTTAAATGTTGTCAATTCTGTGTGAACTTGATGTAAATTAGGAAAAAATAGTCTTTGTAAAATAGGCTATTTAAGCGCTTACTATGAGTGAAAGACTTTGCTAGGTTGTCTACAGGAAAAAAAAAAAAAAGGAGGGTTTCTATCCTCAGTGTGTTTGCAATTTAATTGGGAATATATTATTAACACTCCTAAAACCCTTGGATTACCAAATACATAATGTCCAGATAGTTGCTAGATTGGGTAGTGCACAGCTCAGATGACAGATATTGTGATTTAAGGGAACAAAACCTAGATGCTAAGATAATTTAATAAAGACATTGAAATTAAGAAAGTTCTTATTTTGAGGGGCAATAATTTGGGCAGTTATGTAATTTATAACATAGTGATTAAAGTACAGAATTATTTTCATTTATAGAAAAGCAGTAGTGTTCTTCGTACTTTTTAGAAATAAAAATGGGAAAAGTAATTAGATGTTGGTATAGAATACTTTCACTAATAAAGTGTTTTATGTGCAGACCAAGGGTTGGGGTCTTCTGATAAGGATTTTTTTCTAGGTAGTAGCACGGTTGTCCATGTTAAGTAGTAAGTCTTAAACACTTTAAATTTCCTGACTATACCATGATTTTATCATCCTCTTTTAGTTTTTATTTTTTTTATGTATTTTTTCCTCACCATTGAGGAACCAGAAACATAAATGATTGAGAAAGCTTTTCAGGGTCTTCACAAAACTCCACAACCAGAACCAAACTTACTTCCTAGTGTTAGAGTTATTCTTATGATAATTTTGTAGAAACATAAAGTGCTAGAATTTGAAGGAGACCCAAAATCAGTTGTCCTGACCTCTCATTTATAGATGAGAGAAGGCTTTTTCCTTCACAGCTGGTGAGTAGTGCATCCAGGATATTCTGCTAAGGTTTTGTTTGTTTGAATTTTTAGAGTGCGTTTTTGTTTTCACTTAGAGTGCCAAGTTGTTGGTTTTTGTGAATATCTTAAAAAATATTTTCCAAGTGAAGAGATCATTGACTTTGAGAAAAGAGTTATCAAAGTGGTCCTAGCTCTATGATAAAAATAAACACCAGTAAACATGCCACTAGCTATTTTGGGCAAATATTACTCCTAATTGATCCATATTACTTTTTTTTTTTTTTTAAGTTACGTAGACAGTTTAATGCTGTTTATATATAATTATTTTGCTTTTTTTCTGTTCAGACTCTTAAACTTTAAAAAGATTACATAACTCGTATTTACAAAGTTCTTAGTTCCTGCCACATAGCAAGGGTTATAAAACCAAACCAAACCAAACCCATTCCTGTCGAGTCAATTCCGACTCATAGCAACCCTATAGGTTGGAGTAGAACTGCCCTATAGAGTTTCCAAGGAGTGGCTGGTGGATTTGAACTGCCAGCCTTTTTCATTAGCAGCCAAACTCTTAACCACTACACCACCAGGGCTCCAAGGGTTATAAAAGTGTTTGTTAAATAGTAAATAAATAGTAAGTGCATAATAGACGATAATAATACATGGTCTATGCTTTTTATTTCTTCAGAGAGGAGATATGAGAAAATTAAAAAAGTCTTCAATTTTCTGAATTACCAAATTAAAGAATATAATTCATATATTAAATGATAAATCTTTTAAAATGTAGCTACTCTTATCCTTTATTCTGCCCTAATTTATTCTAATTCAACTGGTGTCATTTTGAAAACACAGTAAAAGTCAGTGGAATTATAGACTCTACATATGTCAGGACAGAACAATCATAGAGCAGTCAGATCTGTGAATCAGAGTATTTGTGTCATTTTGTTTGATGATTATGTTTGTCATACTCTTATATTCAAGTCCCTGAGGCAGAAAGGATCAGAATGTGTCCTACTCTATATAGATGCCATCCCTGTCATTTGGATTTCCAATCATCTTCTATTTGGTGCTTAGTATTATTTGAGATTTGTTCCTTTAGCCAATATTTATAGAGTGTATACTGTCAAACTCTATAATGATTTTGCCTTTGAGCATTTTTAGTGTTTTTGAGAAGTTCTTTAAGCATCTGATATGTTTGTAAAAATGACGTGGTGGAGGCATCTGGCCTCCTGTAATTTCATAAGGGGAAGGAGAGAGACTCACCATCAGCAGCAGCCCATGGCTGATTCCTATGAGGCAGAGGTCAGACATGCCTCCTCTCTTTTCACCAATTCTGACACCAACCGCCCCTTCCATGGCACTCTGTACTTCTCTGCTGGGTTTGATAATTTGTTGCAGTGGCCATACAGAACTCATAGACAATACTCACAGTTATGAGTTTATTAAGGAAACAACAGGTTATAATTCAGGATCAGGAAGGACTCAGGATACAGTTCTTTGATCTGGACAGCCTCTTCTTTGCTGTGCCCACAGGTAGGCCTCTCTCTGGCCCTCGACCACTCAGCTCCTTGGCCTCTAGGCCCTGTCCATGCCCTGCTCAGGCAAGTGCCACAAAGCTCTTTAGCTTTGCTAACAAATGCCCAGGGCACCCTTCTCCTTCAGGAAGCCTCCTGCCAGAAGGTGCTCAGCTCTCTTGCTCCATGGGCTGGGAGCTCTGCTGACAAGTGCCCAGAGACACCCCACCCTGCCAGGAAGCCTCCTGCCCAAAGGCACTTAGCTTTCTCACCCGTGGGTTGTGCTCACTGCAGCTGCCTTGCTCCGAGGGCCTGGAAGTCTACCATGCTGTCTCACGTCAGTCTCCTGGTTCTGCTGCTGCCATTTCTCTGCTGCTACTTCTTGCCATCTTGCACTGTCTCCAATGCCACAGCTCTCACTCTGTCTCCTGGGCCTAAGAGGCTCTCAGCGCAGGGACTCCTGGGCTGAAGGACACTCTCTGCTCCTGTCTCTTCTTCTTGGTGATAGTCAGTTCCTCCTTCTCTCCTGCCTCTGGGATGTCTTATTTTAAGCCCCGTGGGATAGCAAAATTGACCAATTCCCTCATTAGGGTTCCATGCATCTTATTTGAATGGTCCTACCCACACAAGGGTGCCATGCACCTTATTTGCATTATTAGCAAGGTATCCAATCTCTTTGGTTTGCCACAGGCACCTGATTTGCATAACCCCACCCAGTCTTTTGGTGGAAGTTACAAGACCATGTTGAGAAAAATCATATAAAAACAATCCATCACACCACAGTGTTCCAGGCCTTCTTTCAGGTTCTGGGAATAGAATGGAAGAAAAACGAAGCGTGGTCTCTACCCTCATAGCCCTAGTAGTCTAGTGAAGGAGTGTTTTCTAGTGTAATCTAGTGAATTATTAAACAAATAATTATTATTGTGATAGGTGTTACAAAGTTAAAATGAGGAGAGCTTATCTAACTTGAAATGAGAGGAGGGCTTACAAATCAACTTCAGGCTGCACTTCGAAGGATGAGAGAAAGTCCGCAAGATAAAAGTGGAGGTCAGGTGAGATGGGATGGATAGCTTTAGAGGGACCAGTCTTTAAAAAGACAACAAGGGAGGTAAGAGCACCATAAGCTTATGGGAAAAAATTAACATTTGGTGTGGCTGAAGCTTGATATTAAGGAATGAGTGGCCTTGGATATGACCAGAGAGGTGAATAGAGGCCAAGTAATCCTGAACCATATTGACAGTGTTAAAGATTTTCTCTTTTTATCCCAAGAACAATGGGATGCACTTAAAAATGTTTTAAAGAATAGAGTTGCACCATGAGGTATTCTGCAAAAGCAACCTGACAGTTTTTGTTTTTTCTTTTAAGTAGGATCCATTTGGTTGCTAAATGTTGAATGTAAGGTTAAAAGGTTTGAAAGAGCATTTTCAGAAACGAAACTACCTTGTCTCAAATTAAATTCTGTCGTATTTTTGTAATTGCACCTTTGTGACCCTGCCCAGCACAGTGACCTTAAAGCGTTTATTGATCTAGTCTGTCCTTAGTCCAATATAAATGTCTGCAATATAGGTGAAAAAGCTGTTTTAGAGCCCCATTGATGCACATTATATTTTGCACTCAAGTGTTGAGAGTAATACGTTGGTGATACTGACACTAATTTGCAAATAGCTGAATATGACATTAGTAGAACATCTGTTATCAGTGATGCTTCCCTAAAGAACAGTATATCCTGATAACTTTCTTTTTTACCATGCCATCTCACCATAATATCTAATAGTCTTTTAGAAGATGTACTATGGGTCTTCAGTTTTAATTATTTTTCTACTTAGTTTGTAATTGGAAGATTAGACATTAACTTTCATTTTCATGTGCTTAAAAAATACATGTCAAGTAAAAATTGGAAACAATCTAAATGTCTACAGCAGGGGAGTGGATTGTGAGATACTTATTCACTGGAATACTATCCACTTGTTCCAGTAAAAAAATGTATAAATATGGATAAATCTTGGAAATCTGTGGAGTGAAAATGCAAGTTGCAAAATGATGCTTACCTTATGATATATTTCAGTAAGTTTTAAATATACACAAAACGGTACTACATACATGGTATGGAAAACTGTTTAAGTAGTAAAAATATAAAAACACGTGGAGAAGAGTCACACTAACTGCAAGATGTTAGTAATTTCTAAAAGGGACGATGAGGTATAAGATAGCAGTAGGTTAAAATGTGTGTTTTTGTTGTATGTTTTATTTCTAGAAGAAAAGCATAGCTGTAATAACACAAAAATTGAATGCTAGTTCTGAATGGTGGGTGGTATATATGAAATATCAAATAAATAAATAAGGTATGTTAATTGCTTTGACTGTGGCTCTAAATAACAGGAGATTAAAAATGACTTAAACTATAACAAGGTTATTTATTTTTTACTTAACAAGAAGTATAGGGGAGGATGGTCCAAGGTTGGTTTGGTGATTTAATCACATACCAATGACTGTCCATCCTTCCCTGTAATCTTTATGTGTCAGCAATTTCTCCTCTCATGTTTGTAAGGTGGTGTCAGCTCTATACCTCAAGTTCTCACAGGAGCCATCTGAAGTGGGAAGGGGGAGGAATGAAGAACTCTCCCCTCTCTTTATCAGTGAGAAAATATTTCCCAGAAGAATCCATTGTATCTCATTGACAGAACTGAAACCTAAGTACACTCATAGTACAGTGCCTGGGAGATTGTAGGTACTTAATAAATATTTGTCAAATGAATAAATCTGTCTTTAACAAAGATGGATTTGATTGTCACAGTTGTTTTGTGAAATTTGCATTTGTGTGTGATCTTCATTTGCAAGCCAAATTCTTTACTGATTCTATAGTTTACTGAAATTGTCTGTTAATGCTTAGCTTAGAAATTTTTGTAGATTTTTTTTTTTCCTTAAGTGACTAAAAGAGAGCTGAAAGGTCATTGTCTCAATCCCTTAGTTATTCTCAGATGAGGAAGTAGATGTTTAAACAGTGGCAGGGCTGACACTGGAACTCTGAGCCCTTGATTTCTGCTCTGGTGCTCAGACTATACATGTACACTCCTTTTCAAAGACTATGGAATGTACTTAGCACAGTGAGTCTTCTAAAGGATTGTACTGTGAACTCTTGGGATTTAAAAGTATGTTAAGAAAAGTTTTTGAGAAGTATAGAAGTCCTTTTGAATACCTTAGTATTATTATGTTAACATTTGCTAACTAAAATTGGACTCATAGCTTAGTCTTGTGTTGATAATGATAGTAAATGGAACATATAGAATATTTTATTTGTGAAATAACAAACCAATACCATTTTAAAGTGACCTGAAGATCCTGGTGAGCTTCTCAGAATGGACAACCTGGTTAATAGCCGCTTCTTTTCTTGGAATCAAACATGCTTGGAGATCTGAAATCATTTGGCTGTGAAGTTTTAAAAAAAAAAAGAAGCCTAAACTACAACTCTGAAAGCTGAGAGGTTAGATAGCAAAATTTCTTGCTAAACTTACTTTATCCCCTCCCTTCTCCTATCATGGTCAAACTTTATGTACATTTTATTTGAGATACAGTTGATGTTTGTAGTTATATGTGTGATTCTTTTATAAGAAGAACTTGTATTACAAATTCTCGGGCAGGATAAGCAATATACCTCAGCTGCTAACCAAAAGGTCTGCAGTTTGAATCCATCAGCCGCTCCTTGGAAACCCCACAGGACAGTTCTATTCTGTCCTGTAGGGTTGCTATGAATTGGAATCGACTTGACAGCAATGGGTTTTTGGTTTATGGACTGTTTCATCACTTATTTTTATTGTACATCGTTATCTTAATGAATGGTTTAAAGTACCTGTATGTTTTGTCCCTTGTGATAATTTGTCCTGTGTTATTGCCTGGGGTATATCTTTCTGTAATCCCAACAAAATGTCTTTCCTTCTATAATCGCAGCAAAATTTCTCTTTTGAAGCAGTAGTGAAGTTTTATTAAACTGTTATTAACTTCTAATACTTAGCCAAAAAAAAAAAAAAATCACTGAAAGGCAGAAGTCTTCACTACAAATATATTGCATGCCAGCGGCAGCTACTAATACAAAGCAGCTTTTGAATCTGAGCAGAGAGTTTTGAATTCAGTGAGTTATAGCTTTAGCTTAATTTCTCATCCAAAGAAATGAAACAACTTCCTTAAAAGGATGAAAGGACAGGGGACAGAAGGAAATGTAATAAATCAATCTTGGGAAGCCAGTGTTTTAGTTCTGGATTTCCAGCCCCAGTTCCCTGCTGCCTCTACCCTTGATGGAAATCTAATAAAAGTTTTGACCATGTTCAAAGAAGGCCCTATCCAAGAGATTTAACACTATCCAAGTACCATTCAAGATGGCTTCCATGTCTCACTAAGTTCAATCCAGTTGTCATTAGGCATGGCTGCTTTCTCACAGTGGAGAGTTTCCCCCTTCCCTTTGCATTTTTGTCTTCTTTACCAAAATGTCAGTAAACTTTATGGAGTAAAACATACAATGCTGCCATATTTTGTAGAGTATTTTTTAAGGACAAAGTTGTTTATTTTTTAAAGTAGCAAGATGGAAAATGTTTTGTTTCATCACGGCATAATAAACCAGTAAAAGCAGCTGAACAAACATGTATCAACTTAAGCAAGAGCTGAAGCCAGGAGAGATTCCCTGTATGAAGCTTGATCATGTGTTAAGAGCCTTGTTTCAGTTTATGGCGGATATTTTCAAAATTTCTAGTCAGGCTACAAAGCAACATCAGCTAAAAGTAAGTCAAGTAAAAACGTGTATGTTTTAGAATTTCAGGAGTTTGGGATCTGATAGGTCTCTGCTCTTTGTTGAGGTTCCTCCCTGAAGAGGTTGTAAAAGAAAAGCTATCAGACACATCACTTCTATGTCTTTTTAAAAAAAATGCTTCTTTATTCATTCAGTTGATTCACTCTCACAAAATGCGTAGTATACTGCCTATACTGCCAAATAATCATGTAATGAAAATGAAAATTTCAAACAAATATTCCAAAAATACAGCTGTTTAACAGTTAGCTAATTGTAACATTGGCAAATTCAGAAATGTATTCGAGACTTCGAGCCCAACTTTAAGTATCTTTAATGTTGACCAGAGCTCTGTCTTGACACATTAGGCTGTTATCCATTATATGAATAATTAGTTTCCAAAATGTGAGGCAAATACAGCCAAGTAAGTAGGAGGCCTGGGGAATGCTTTTCTGCTGTCTTTTCTCAAACAAAACAAACAAACACAACAACAATAGCAGAACTATACCAAAATATAATTACCCACCAAACCTGTTGCTGTCGAGTTGATTCTGACTCATAGTGACCATATAGGACAGAGTAGAACAGCCCCGTAGGGTTTCCAAGGAGCAGCTGGTGGATTTGAACTGTCGTCCTTTTGGTTAGCAGGTGAGCTCTTAACCAGTGCACCACCAGGGCTCCAATAGTGATTATAACCAGTTACAGTACGTATCAGTACTGAGAAAATGTTTTGTGATTAATTATATTCTCATTCTAGACACTATAGCTTTTTGATTATGTGTTATATTTGTTTTCATTGCATTTGATTTTGTATGTGTGTTGTGTGTGTGGCCACATCACACTGATTTATTGAGATTCTTTTTCTTTTTTGTAAAATCTCCAAGTATGTTTCCATGCATGTGCTGCTGAATCACATCTTTCCATCCTGAAACTGCTGGCTTTTGAACTCAATTTTAGGTTTTAGTATCTAATCCTTATTCCTATTAAATTTTGTTTACTTCAGTTGGTCCTTCCATCTTGTCAGGATCTTTTCGGATACCGATTCGGCACTTGGCTAAACTAATCCCTCCTATCAGTTTAGAACGTCATCAATACAACCTCCCCCCTGCCCCAAATTAGACATTCTTAACAATCTAACTTTATTTCCCTGGTTTTGAATGTGATGTGTACTTAGTAAAGCAACCATTGGTCACGTATACTTGTTTGGTTGGGGACACTAATATTTAGCCATTGCTCAATGGTGCCAAATATCTATTGCCTCTTGTCCTCCCCTGAGGCTGTTCTCCTCCTTGACCATTCTGGGACCTCACCTGGGATCACCTGCACCTCCTCACTGTCCAACTACTGTAAGTTTAATGTTGAGTGTAGCAGAAAACTAGTTTCCATCAAGTCATTTTCTTAAGTCATTTCTGACTCACGGAGATACCATGTGTGTCAGAGTAAAACTGTACTCCATAGGGTTTTCAATGGCTTATTTTTCACAAGTAGACTGCCAGGGCTTTCTTCTGAGGCAGCTCTGGATGGATTAGAACCTTCAACCTTTCTGTTAACAGCTGAGCACATTAACCATCTGAACTACCCAGGGACTCTGAATATAGCAAAGGCCCTTTAAAACCTAGCTCCAGTGCTGTGACCAGTGTCCATCCTGGGCTGGTTGTTAATATTTTGAATACCCCTGTACATAGCAAAATATGTGTGAAATCCATAGCCCATAAACTGACCATTTAATTCAATTACAAGGTACTATTATTCCTTTAGATTTTATTTGAGGTTCAGGAGGGAATTTTAGAGTTTTGAGTGATGAACATCAAGTGAAGCTCTGCTGTGAAAATTGCCCCTCTCTCTTAAATCTAGAAAAGCTTAGACACCATTGGTGACCATTTCTTTCTGTTCTGCATATCAGTTTATTCTCCACTTTACTTTGTCCTCTTCTGTCTGTGTGCTGCTCCATATTTTCATATTTGCATCATTTTCCTTTGAAATTTTAGTGGAAAATGAGAAATGGTGGTAATAATTTTCAGTTATTTATAGACATATATATTATTGACTCTTGCTTCTAATGTCAGTGTGCCTATGGAGATGCAGTACATTGTATGTTTTAGTCAGGAAATGATTTTGTTAATCCTGGTTAATATACTTGGTTAAGCATATCTAAGGAGGACACAATGGCAGGCAGAATAATGGCCCCCCCAAAATATCTGCGTTCTAATTCCTAAAACCTATGAATGTGCTGTGCTTCCTTACATGGTAAAAGGGACTTTGCAGATGGGATTAAGTTAAAGATCTTAAAATGGGGAGCTTACCCTGGATTATCTGGTTGGGCCTAATGTAATCATAGGATCCTTATAAGGGAAAGAGGGAGCCAGCAGCATCAGTCAGAAGAAGGAGATGTGAAGACTGAAGCAGAGGTCAGAGTGTTGTAATTGTTAGCTTTGAAGATGGAGAACGTGGTCTTAAACCAAGAAGTGCAGGTGGCTTCTAGAAGCTAGAAAAGTCAAGGAAATGAATTCTCCCGTAGAGCCTTCAGAAGGAACACAGTCCTGCTGACACCTCGATTTTACAGTGAAACCTGTTTTGGACTTCTGACTTTCAGAAGTATAAGATAATAAACTGGTGTTGTTTTGAGCCACTTAGTTTATGATAATTTGTTACTGAATCAGTAGTAAACTTAATAGAGACACCAGCATCTGTGTTTGCAGTTTCACCTCTTTTTCCAGTCATTAAGATTTCTAACTTTAGTTCTTCTAATGAGAAATACAAGCTAAGGGACAGAAGACTAACAAAATAGTTTGACCTGCCACCATACCGCCATCATTGCTGAAGCAGGAAGTCTTGGACCTTTGTGTGGTTGATATTCTCTCTTCCAAACTTCTCTGAAAATTCCTACTGCTACTGTATTGTTATTTTTTTTCCTCTTAATCCTCTAATTCACTTAGTTTCTAATCTGCATACACTAGTCAAAAGGACAAAATAAAACCATGCTAGATTAAAAATAAAAATAGAAGCAGTGTTTTCAGAAGGATCTTTTGATAAAAACTCTAACACTATTCTTGAATCCCCCCTTGAGCTGTGAATTGTAGATGTGCTGCCCAGTTTTTGTAGCTGCAGCTTTTCTTCATAGGAATTATACTGGAGGCTGGCTTGCATCTGGGTTAACCGTCTACTGAGGTTGCATCTATCAAAAACAAGTACTAAGGCTGGAGTTCAGTAAATAAGGATGGATTTTAAAATTAAGTGACTTGATTCAAGAAATATACAATGGTGATCTCTCAGCAGAGTTAAAAAATTAATTTTCATCAGAGTTGAATTCTAGAAGTAGAAAAACTATAAAGAACAGTTCGGCATAATTTTAATAGCCTGTTTTTGAAGTTGTTATTTAAAGACTGTATGGCTTTGGTCACTAGGAAAGTCCATAAATGTGGAATACTCTGTGGTGAAATCCCTTCTGTTCCTGACAGCTTCCCACTATGTTGCACTAATTTAGCATCATTTAGACCTTCTAGTCAGTGCTTGTAGTTGGGAAGGCAGTGTTGCGGACCAAGGGGAATTGACTAAAACATAGTTGTGCTGCTTTAATGTGCATTTTTCTTTTTCTAGAATAACACAAGTATTTTTTTAAACAACAAATTATAAAAGCATGGGGGCAAGTGGCCTCCCTAGCTTAGGGATTTCACAGTTGGGGACTGTGGACTAGTAGAGAGACCGCTAGAACACCAGTGTAAAGATCTGATTCTTTTCCTAATTCTGCTCCTTATTCACTGTGTAATCTTGGATGAGACCTTTTATTTTCAAATGCTTTGAAAACTAGAAAATCTATAAACACATTAGGCAATGATGAATATTGTATAAGTTCCCCATCATTCTTTTCACCTCCCTTAGCTACTTTGGGGGTCCAGATGGAATCACAGGATAAGAGAAGCTGGTGAAACCAGGGCTGACTTTATTTTGGTAACAACATTGATGTCATGATGTCTGTACTCCCATGACAACCAGGCTTTGTTACTCTAATGTTGAATTACTCTCCTACTATCTTTTCCCTCCCTCCAAACTAGTAATGTACCATAATCAGTGCTAAAACAGTGTTAATCCCAGAGCAGTTGTTTGTGAGCATAATGTAGATAATGAAACTCTTGTTCGGTTTGAAAACTAGGCTTTTGGTTTAATGTACTTCCTACCATGATGATCATTTTTAGCATGTGGAGCCCAACATTAAACAATGTTGGAACTGGATTCACAGTTTAATGTTCTAACACTGCATCTGTTTCTACCCTGATGATAACACCTGGATCAGTGTAGAGCTTATGTAGAAGTTTAAAACGTGGTGTAGTTAATTTCTAAAACAACTGTAAATCTTTATATGTGTGAACCCCCTGGCCTTTCACATTCCAGACAAATCTACTACAATTTGAACATGCTTATACCTGTGTGCACTTTCAGAATGGGAAATAAAAACATCTGCCTTACCCTATAGGAGCTTTATTTTCACTTAAATTCTTCAGAGGGGTGACAATGATGAGGCTATTATTATTTTTTTCTTCTTTTCTTTTGGGAAGGATAAAAGGATGTTTTGATGTTGTACTCTTGTAACCTTTATCAAATCGTCATCTAAAATGAATACTTGATGGATGGTTTTCCTTCCTGCTTTGTCAAAACTCATGGATATACACAGTCCAAGCCAGTTATGATGCCATGAGTAAGTCATTGATTCCTCTTGGGAGTCCTGAAATGAACAGGCATTAAAAATTAAAGGTGATTCAGTTATTGAGACTGCACGCCTTATCTCTGTGGCTGGCTGAAAGCAGAGTGCCAGTTCACTGGAGCTTTGAAAAATGACTTTTACCAATGACCTGCTGCCTTTTAAAGAGAGCAGAGTTTGGAGTTCCTTTTTAAAGTGGTTAATGCCCTTGGAGAGTTGTAGTACATACAGTCATATTCCCATTAGAAAGACCGAACTTCTCCCCAGGATGCCCTCCTAGGGGAAACCATTAGAAGACAGGACTGATAGAGCATTTGGGGATGCCTGTTCTGTTATGCTCCCCAAGGCAACTTTTAATGTTAGTTTTTCAACGTGAAAATCCATCTACTTTGAGTGGAGTGACCATGATAGAGTGCGTGACATTGCCTTTTTTTGCAAGGTGATCACGTTTCTGATCTTACATTCTTCTAGAATGTATCACAAATTGTAGCCAGTTTACTACCAGCCTACATAGGTCTTGCTTATGTGAAGAATGTAAAAAAGACACTTTCAAATATTATGTTGACCTTTATTTTTTATTAGCAAAGATGCAAGAGGTTTAATATATATTGACCTGCTTTTTTTTTTCCCCTAAATTTTATTTTGTTGTTGTTGAGAAGGTTCATAGCAAAACGTACGTCAATTCAACAGTTTCTACATGTATAATTTAGTAACATTGATTACATTGTTGGAGTTGTGCAACCATTCTCACCCTCCTTTTCAGAGTTGTTTCTCCCTCATTAGCATAAACTCACTGCTCCCTAAGGTTCCTATCTTATCCTTCGAGTTGCTGTTGTCAGTTTGATCCCATATAGATAGTTCTTTTTTTTATTCATAAAAAGTTTAATGACAATTAAAAAAATTGTTTAATTTTTTAAGACATAAGAATTTTTCTGAAAACCGCTTGGTATAGAGTTACCGATACTGCCTCACATATATGGAAATCCTTTATTTAGTTAAAACATTGTTACTTTTTAAAAAAAATTTATGGTGCTTTAGGTGAAAATTTACAGTGCAAAATTAGTTTCTCACTCAAAAATTTATCCACATATTGTTTTCTGACATTGGTTGCAATCCCTGCAATGTGACAATACTCTCCCCCTTTCCACTTCACATTCCCTGTGTTCATTCGACCAGTTTTCCTGTCCCTTCCTGCCTTCTCTTTTTGTCTGGTGTTTGTGCATTGTTAGGTATGGTTTGTATTCTATTTATGCCATGTATTACAGCCTCTAGCATTGTCCCTATTTTTTCTGTCATGATCTTTATCATTTTAGGTTATATATTTAGGTCTTTGATACATTTTGAGTTGGTTTTTGGATATGGTATGAAGTATGGATTCTGTTTCATTTTTTTACAGGTGGACATCCATTTTTGCTAGCACCATTTGTTGAAGAGACTGTCTTTTTCCCATTCGATTGACTTCGGCCCTTTGTAATAGTTCTTAAAAGGGCATAGTGCTCAAGGCAGACCTTTTTTACTGCTACTGCTGCTGCTGCTGTTGTTGTTGTGTGCCGTCGAGTTGATTTTGACTCATAGAGACCCTATAGGACAAAGTAGAACTGCCTCATAGGGTTCCCAAGGAGTGGCTGGTGGATTCGAACTGCTAACCTTTTGGTTAGCAGTCTGAGCTCTTAACCACTTTGTTACCAGGGCTCCTTTTTTACTAGTGAAGCTAAACTATTGATCGATTTTAAGAAGACTTCAGGGGATGTTTTTGGTTTAAGTTTTAAAGATTATCTCAGGGCAAGAGTTTCAGGGTTTCATCCACCCTCCATGTCTCCAGAAAGTCTGGAGTTCATAACAATTTTAAATCATGTTCTACATTTTTCCCCTTTTGATCAGAATTCATCTATGGAATCTTTGATCAGAATTTTCAGTAATAGTAGCCTGGCACCATCCAGTTCTTCTGGTCTTATGGCAAAGGAGGCAGTTGTTCATGTAGGCAATTAGCCACACATTCCATATCCTCCTCCTCTTCCTGACTTCTTCTTCTCTTGCTCCAGGTGACTAGAGACCAGTTGTTGTGCCTTGGATGGCTGCTTGCAAGTTTTTATGATCCCAGGCACTACGTCACGAACTAGGAGATAAAACAGAAGCACTAAACACATTGTTAGGTCCACTAACTGGGATGTCCCAAGAAACCATGACCTCCAAACCAAGGAATCTAATCTAGTGAGGTGTTTGGTTGTACATAAACAGCCTTAGCAACTACTCTTTTTCTTTTGTTGTTGTTGTTGTAAATATGGAGCCCTGGTGGCGCAGTGGTTAAGAGCTTAGCTGCTAACCAAAAGGTCTGTAGTTCAAATCCACCAGTTGTTCCCTGGAAACCCTATGGGGCAGTTCTACTCTGTCCTGTAGGGTCACTCTGAGTTGGAATCAACTTGACGGCATCGGGTTTGGTTTTTTGGTTTGGTTGTAAATATATCTACCATATAACTTTTGTCAGTTCAACTTTTAGCAGGTGTACAACTTATTAACAGCAATTACAGTATTCATCTGTGCAAACCTACCCTTAATTAACATGATTTTCCCTTCACCGTTAACCCCCCTTTCCCCCATCCTTCCTGTCTTTGGTAACCACTAGTAAACTCTGGTTTCTGCACATTTGCCTTTTCTTGTCTTGTTGTATAAGTGAGATCATACAATATTTGTCCTTTTGTGATTGACTTGCTTCACTCAGCATAATGTCCTCAAGATCCGTCCATAATGTAACATGGATCAAGACTTCATTTCTCCTCTGGCTGAGTAGTATTCCACTGTATGTATGTACCACATTTTATTTATCCATTCATCTGTTGATGAGCACTGTCTTAGGCTGGGTTCTCTAGAGAAACAAAACCAGTGAAGTATATAAATATATGTATAGAGAGATTTATATCAAGGCTCACATGGTTGTAGAGGCTGGAAAGTCCCAAGTCTGGGGGTCATGTTGGAGGCTTCTCCTGACTCACATAGCTACAGGGGATGGTGAACCCAGTATCTGAAGTTCAGACAGCAGGCCTCTGGCTCACAGGCTGCGGAAGCTGACGAATCCCAAGATAGGCAGGCAAGCTGCTAGCTCAAGTTCCAAGAACCAGAGGTCAGATGAACAGGAGCCAGCTGCAGGATCCAGAGGAAGCAAAAGCCAGTGAGCTTTGCCAGAAAGTCTGCCTATGTTGGATGCAGGCCACACCCTCAAGGAAACTCCCATTCAACTGATTGGCTATCATAACATCTCATCATGGAGGTGATTACTTTTATTTTTTTTTTTTGGTGGAATTATTTTTTTCTTTAGTCAGTTGGTACACATATTGTTTTATGACAATGGTTAACAACTCCACGACATGTCAACACTGTCCCTTCTCAACCTTGAGTTCCCTATTACCAGCTTTCTTGTCCCCTCCTGCCTTCTAGTCCTTGTCCCTGGACTGTTGTGCCCCATTAGTCTTGTTTTGTTTTGTAGGGCTGTCTTATCTTTGGTTGAATGGTGAAACTCGGGAGTGACTTCATTACTGAGCTAAAAGGGTGTTTGGGGGCCATACTCTCGGGGTTTCTCCAGTCTCTGTCAGGCCAGTAAGTCTGGTCTTTTTTTGTGAGTTAGAATTTACTTCTACATTTTCCTCCAGCTCTGTCTGGGACCTTCTGTTGTGATCCTTGTCAGAACAGTCAGTGGTGGTACCTGGGCACCATCTAGTTGTACTGGACACAAGTCTGGTGGAGGCCATGGTAGTTGTGGTCCATTAGTCCTTTGGACTAATCTTTTCCTCTTATCTTGTTTTCTTCATTCTCCCTTGCTCCCAAAGGGGTGAGACCAGTGGAGTATCTTAGATGGCTGCTCACAGGCTTTGAAGACCCCAGACACTACTCAGGAGGTGATTACATTTTATCAGATATCATTATGGAGGTGATTACATTATTATATACCTGCTAGACTACATCATAACTGCCAAACCACTGAGAATCATGGCCCAGTCAAATTGACACACAAACTTAACCATCACAGTCCATCCCTTGTCAACTTGGCACCCGTATACATCTCTAAATAAAGACAAAGTCATATTGGTACCTAACAGGATACAACCAAAAATGCACTAGCCCTGTTTGCATATTATATTGTATAAGTGACGAAAACAAAAATATTTGATGCACGCATACAAGAAAGAAATACTTATAACAATCACAGTCCTCATTTCTGCAACTGGTCACGTGGTCGTAGCTGGTATATAGAACTACCTTCTTCAGCCACCCATTCTGTATTCCCTTTACCCTCAGCAAGGACCTCAGCTGGTTGTGGTTCTTTGCCTGGTAGGGTGATCCAACCGTTCATTCCTGAAGGGTCTGGGCCATTAGTAGTCATGTCAGAATTGGGTTGCTGTAGTTTTCCCTTGATTTTAGTCACAGGGCATGGTAGTACTAAGAGACATCCAAAGGGATCTCTTGCATTTCTAGACACACTGTTCTTTACCTCCAATTTGTAATATCAATCGGATTTCCTCTTGGTAATCAGGATCAGTCAAACCAGCCAATACAATAACTACCTTCTTTGCCTGCTGATCCAGAGGCATGAGGAGCCCAAAGTGGCCAGGTGGCAGTCTTGACTTCCAGTTCAAAGAAATCAGTGTTGTGTCTCCTGTGGGAGCATTCCTTCCTTTGAAACTAAGATCTCTAGATCTGTAGAGCATAGAGTTGTGGGGACAGGAAGCAAAAATTTTGCTAGTGGGTCATTAGGGGTAATAGTGGTACCACTACCATTTGTATCCCTTGATTCCTGGACCCATGAATCCTGGCTATGGGAGAAACAGCACTATATGTTAGATGCTGATTTAGAGCACATATAACCTTCTGGAGAGCATTGCCTCAACTCTGCCAGGTATTGCCACCTCGCTGGTTCCATAATTGTGTCTTTGGAAGGCCATTCCATTGTTCTATCAAGCCAGCTGCTTTAGGGTGATGGGGAACATGGTAAGACCAGTGAATTCCACAAGCATGGGCCCATTGCTGTACTTCCGTTGCTGTGAAGTGAGTCCCTTGATCCCAGGCAATGCTGTGTGGGATACTGTGACAGTGGATAAGGCATTCTTTAAGTCCACAGGTGGTAGTTTTGGCAGAAGGATTGCATGCATGGAAGGCAAATTCGTATCCAGAGTAAGTGTCTATTCTAGTAAGATCAAAATGCTGCCTTTTCCGTGATAGAAGCGGTCTTGAAACAGTGAATGGGTAGAAGCTGGAAGAGTTTTAAGGTGCCTAATAGTAAAAGCCTACATTGCCTTGAAGAGACTGTTGATAGAATTATGGTCGTCAAAGGCAGTTCTGGTGAGAGCTCAGAATGAAGTGAGGACCACTGAAGATGATGCAGATGGTGAGAAGCAGTAGCAGAAAAATGGCAGCAGCAGAACCAGGACACCGGTGCAAGATGGCATAGGAGCTGAACCATGGAGTAAGAGAGCTGAATACCTTCAGGCAAGAGTTTCTCAGGCAAAAGGTACTGACAGAGTGAGGTGCCTCTGGGTACTTATTGGTGCTGCTAGGCTTGCTGACCCGTCGAGCAAGAGAGCTGAGTGTCATCTGGCCAAGGTTTACTGGCAGAGTGGCATGCCTTCAGGCACTTATCCATAAAGAGCTTTGGAACACTTGCCAGCGCAGGACAGATGCTTGGCTAGGCTAAGAACCAGAGGGGCTGAGAGGCCAAGAAACGAGGAAGCAGAAGCTGAAGATGTAAGGAGCACAGGAAGCAGAGCTGCCTCAGTTTCAAAGGGTGGGGCCATAGCCTTCTAGGTTAAAAAGAGTCAGATCTTTACCAACTTGGTTCTGGAGTATGGGGCTGCTGTTCATGAGTGCCAGGGAGATGAGGTTGGATCCACTGTCCAAACCTGAGGCAGTGGGGCTGCCATGCCCATGGGGCAGAAGAACAGGGTCTGCCAGGACCAAACGGGTAGGTTTGCCACTCAGATGAACTAGGAGAATTGGGCTGCCCAGTTCCGAGGGAGCAGACTTACTGTCCTATTTGGCCTGTAAGGCAGAGCTGAAGCCCAGGGCTGAGGGACCTCTACCCAATCCAGAGAGCATAGCCAACACCTGAAGTCTGGAGGGCAGGGCCATTGCCTAGATGGTCTCAGAGAGCAGAGCATTATTTTCAAGACTTGAGAGCTAATGTGAATTGTTCTGCTGGATTTTTGACTTGCTTAGTGCCTGTAATTCCTTTTTTCCCTTCGATTTCTCCCATTCATAATGGAATTTCAACCTTGTGCCTGTTCTAGTATTGTACTTTGGAAGTAGATAACTTGTATTCTAGATTTCACAGATGAAGAGGAATTTTGCCCCAGGATGGAATTTACACTTGCAGTTGCTTTAAGACTTTTGGGATGGTATGATGAGGTGAATGTGTTTTACATGTGGCAAAGGCATGAATTTTGGGGGGCTGAAGGGTGGAATGTTATAGATTGAATTGTGTCCCCTCCAAAATACATATCAATTTATATAGGCCATGATTCCCAGTATTGTGTAGATTCCTATCGTTTTGTGATCTGATGGGATTATCCTATGTGTTGTAAATCCTAACTTCTATGATGTTAATGAGGCAGGATTAGTGGCAGTTTTGTTAATGAGGCAGGACTCAATCTACAGGATTGCATTTTATCTTGAGTCAATCTCTTTTGAGATGTAAAAGAGAGAATCCAGCAGAGAGGAAAGGGATCTTGTGCCACTAAGAAAGAAGCACCACAAGTGGAGTGCGTCCTTTGGACCTGGGGTCCCTGCTCTGAGATTCAGACTTCTAGCCTCCTAAACTGTGAGAGAATAAATTTCTGTTTTTTAAAGCCATTCACTTGTGGTTCTTCTGTTATGGCAGCACTAGATAACTAAGACAGGCATTTAGGTTATTTCCACCTTTTGGCTGTTGTAAATGGTGCTGCAGTGAACGTTGGTGTACGAGTTTCTTTTTGAGTTTGTGCTTTCAAGTCTTTTGGGTATATACCTAGGAGTAGAGTTGCTGGATCATATGGTAGTTCTATTTTTAGGTTTTGAGGAACAGCCACACTGTTTTCCGCAGTGGCAGTACTATTTTGCATTCCCACCAGCAATGGATAAGGGTTCTAATTTCCCCACATCCTTGCCAACATTTGTTATTATCATCATTTTTTATCTTAGTCATCCTAGTGGGAATGAAATGGTGTCTCATTGTGGTTTTGATTGGCATCTCTCTGACGGCTAATGGTACTGAGCATCTTTTCATGTGTCTGGTGGCCATTTGAATGTCTTCTTTGGTGAAATGTCTATTCAGGTCCTTTGCCTGTTTTATGATTGAATTATTTGTCTTTTTGTTGTCAAACTTTTATATATATTTTGGTAATTAGATTTTTATTTGATATATGATTTCCAAAAATATTCTCCCAGCTGGTCTTTTCACTTTTTTGGTGAAGTTTTTTGACGAGCAAAAGTTTTTAATTTTTATGAGGTCCCATCTATTTATTTTGTGGTTTGCTGTTAGTGCTTTTGTTTTTATATTAGATAATCCATTGTTAAAAGCTAGGCCTGACAGCGTTGGCCCTGCATTTTCTACTAAGAATTTCATGGTTTTAGTTTGCACGTTTATGTCCTTAATCCATTTTGAATTTCTTTGTGTATAGTGTGAGGCATGGGTCCTATTTCATTTTTCTGCATGTGGAAATCCAATTTTCCCAACACCATTTATTGAAGAAATTCTTCTTTCCCCATTGAACGGACTTATCACCTTTGTCAAAAATCAGTTGACCATAGATGTATGGGTTTATTTCTTGACTCAATTCTATTCCATTGATCACGTGTATACCAGTACTAAGCAATTTTGATTACTGTAGCTGTATATTGTTGTTGTTGTTGTTAGGTGCCATCAAGTCAGTTCTGACTCATAGTGACCCTGTGTACAATGGAATGAAACACTGTCCAGTCCTGTGCCATCCTCACAATTATTGCTGTGTTTGAACCCATTGTTGCAGTTACTGTGTCAGTCCATCTCATTGAGGGTCCTTCTCTTTTCACTTACCCCGTGCTTTACCAAGCATGATGTTCTTCTCCAGGGACTGTACCCTTCTGATAACAGGTCCAAAATATGTGAGACAAAGTCTCGCATCTTCACTTCTAAGGAACATTGTGGCTGTACTTCTTCCAAGACAGATTTGTTTGTTCTTCTGGCTGTCCATGGTATATTCAGTATTCTTTGCCAACACCATAATTCAGAGGTATCAATTCTTTGAATTGATGAAGCTAAATAGTATGTTTTAAAATTAGGAAATATGAGTTCTCCTATTTTGTTCTCCTTCAACATTGCTTTAGCTATTTGGGTCTTCTTACTATTCCATATAAAGTTGAGGATTGGTTTTTCTGTTGAAATTTTGATGAGGATTGCTGTGAATCTAGAGTTCATTTTGGGTAGTATTGACATCTTAAGCATATTTAAAAGTTGCCATTTGGAGAGCACTCATAGATATGTGTGTGTGTGTGTGTGAGATTGAAAATGCCTGGACTAATTCTTTTCCTACAAAAAAAAAAAAAAAAAAACATAGGATCATAGCTAAAAACAAATTGTTTTCAGAATATATTATGATTGTTTTTTTAAAACTGATGATCTTTATTGAGAAAGATATACTCTTGCCCACTTTTCTGGTGGTCTTTCTGATGACGCTGCTTCCCAGAATATCCTAGTTAGACCATGAACTATGATATGTCCTATGACTATTTGTTCTTCCTAGTATGTTTTTGATCACTTTACTTAGCCTGGCTGTCATCTATTCTCCAAGTTATGTTAGACTGCAGTGAACACAATTCTTGTGCTCTTAAGACTGACTAATGGGCTTAAATTATAATTAATAAAGGCACAATTTCATAGGGGTGAGTTGGGGGAGAGAGGACAAAGGTCCTGGGGAATCTGCTAAGAGTAAATAAAAATGACAGCAGTAACTAAAGCTAGATGTATTGGTGTTAACCAACGTTTCAGAAAATAGTGCTCTTCTCTGTTATTAAGGAAAGTAAGGAAGGTGAATAGTTGTAATAACAGTCATTTGTTAAGCACCGACTGTGTCAAGAATTGTGCTTTGGAATTAATTTAGTTATCTATTTAATTTTTTCTATGAACATTTCAGTTTATAGATGAGAAAACTGAATCATGTAGCTAGTAACTATAAGAGAAAGGATTTGAATCAAGATCTGGCCAAGTCTAAAGCATGTGTGTTTGTGTTTGTGTGTTTAACACTTAACATGGATTTTAGGAGTTGCTTCAGATAAAAGATGACTGTAGGTTTTTTTTTTTAAGATTAGTGTGAAAAATTAGATTAGTTATGCTTAGATTGCTCTAACTGAATACTGTCTTCTGTTCTTATACTTAGGTACTGCTTACTCATTCTATGTCTTGTGAGTTTATTTAATTAGCATGATCCTTGTATGTGTAAAAATGTTTTTTTTTTGGTGGCCAGGGTGACAAAAATTATGTTCAGTGAAGGCAGCAACTTTTAGGATGGAATAAAAATGATTTCCTGGTCCTGGTTTTGGGATTCCCAGTCCTGTGGGGATTAGCTGATTTGGCAGTCATAGACTCTAAGTACTAAAGAAGAGATACTACTCATATTCTACTGTTGTAAATTTGAGAATTTTGGGGTCAACGAAAGAGTAAATATACCATTGTTAAGATTCTGCTGTTCTTAAAAAGACATTATGGTACTACATAATTTACCTTTTCATGACACGATATCTGAAAAAGCTAATAGTTCTCATTCAACATTCAGCATATGTATTTATTGAGTGCCTACCACATATCAGATTTTCTGATTTAGTTAAAGGGTTGCAGAATAAAAAGTGTCAGAGCTCCCTGAAGTTTAATTTATTCTCTGATCATTCAAGTTTGGTCAAGGAATGACATCTAGATTAGAAAGTACCGTATCTTGGAATGTGATAAATTTTAATCGTGGAGTAGATATCTCTTTCTCTCCTCATTCTTGGATAAAATATCTCTTGCCTTCAGTGACAAACTGGAGAGTTGCTGGTGGTTTGTGGACCAAATGTTTGAGTACTTTGTGTAGACTCATCTGTGTTAGTTTTAAATTTGAGTGTTTTCCCTCTCGCCTATCTGTTTTTCATCAGGGCTCATATATTCTTGTGTCCAAAAAGACTTTCTGATTTAGCTCTGAGGCAGATTTTATTGTAGGGATGTCTGTGTATCCTGTCATCACAGGCAGCCCTGGTGAAACTTCCCATGTTTTACGTGTGTGTTGCTGCAATATGTTCAAAGTCTGATCTTTCTCAGATGTATGTGTGTGTGTATATAACTACTTTGTAGCTGAAGAGGGATGCAGGCAGGCAACATTTCTGCTAGAATATGTTTTCTGTTATATTTTATAATACGAAATTATAGGTAAGTTTCTGGCTTTCCTAAAGCTGCCTTTTTCACCCATCACTGGAAGACAACTAACACCTTCTTTTGACTCACATTTTCCAAGATTCCATAGGGTTAAAAGAAGACTTTCTTTTTAAAAGGCAGAAATTAAAAGAATATGGTACAAAAGAATTTTTTATAGCTTTATTGAGTCTTGAGGGCAGATATATGGATTCCAGACAAAATGTAATAATAGACAAGGATTTTACTTTCAAATCGTTTTACAAACACTTCTCACTGGAGATTTATTGTACATGTGGAGGAACAGAGACTTGCTTTGAAGGTTAAATGGAGTAGTTTGGAGAGCAGGGTTCAAGTTCTTTCTCTGCCTTTTATTAAGTATGTCCTGTACTTTAACTAACTTAACCTCTCCAAACTTCAGTTTGCTATTTTCTAGCATTGTTTTGAGGATAAAATAACATAAAGTGTGTGTGCTCCATAAGCTTTGTCATCTTAATGTAAAGTGGCACGAGTGTTTTATAACATATTTAAGTAGCTTTAATGGCCTAGTGTATGGGCTGTGCTGGCATGATTAGGAAATATTTTCTCTGCTAGCGAACCTAGACAAATCTGGCAGAACTGAGAATAAGATACCTCTTAAAACCTTATTTATACTCACAAAGCATTTAACCCTGTCATTAGAAATGGAGCACCGGACATACTATTGGAGGAATATGGCCTTTGTGTGAACTCTAGTTTCCATGAAACTCTGAAGGATAAACAGAATAGTGTATGTAATTTAAGTACGACTGTCTTTAAGTAGGGGGGCAACAGACAAGGAGTTGAGACTTAGATTCTTGTGTGGGCAGTGATCGTTACCAACCCCATGGTCTTGAGAAGGACCTTTAACTTCCCTAAACCTCAAGTCCAACAGCTGCTTACTCACAAGGCTGTGATGAAGATTGAAGAAAGTCACGAACGTGAGCACATTTTATAAAATGTAAAAGCATTATACAAATACAAGGTGATATTATAATACGAATACCTGTGAGGGACACATTGACAACATGTGGAAAATTTTAAGCAGAAAAGGCAAAGGATCACTGCAAACATTTGGCAAAAATAAACCTCTTGGCTATTCTGTTAAGCTGAAAGATAGGCATGGATAAAGAAAGGTGATTTGGTTAAGGCTTAATTCAGGGAAGACAGGAGTTAGGCAAACAAGCCAAACATCTGGATAATACAACATGAATCTCATCCCATCTCCACTGTTCATTTTCTTAGAGCTTGCTAGTTTCTCCTTGTTTAATTGCCCCCCCACCCCCCACCCCCAAGTTTCATGGTCTGGCAGTGTTCAGGCTGAGGACTGTTACTGGATTTATAAGAAGTGGTTGTAGCCAAAAGACACTTTTCCTATTTGCCCTAAGTGAAGATTATGACTCCTCCCCAAGGATGGGAATTTTTTAGTTTAAGGTAATACTTGAGTAGTTGGGAAAATTACCATGTACTTTAATATATCTGTTCTGAAATTTGTTCAGCACATTTATGTACGAGGGCAAGTATTTTAATGACTAGGTGTATTCTTAGCTTGCCATGCCAAATCTTGTAGCATGAAGATTACATCTTGTTTTATTCTATAAAAGCACATAGAACAAGGCTGTGCGCAAAATAGATGTTCTTGAGATCTGATGGCTACACTCGTATTGTTGCTTTTGGAATCTAGTGTCCAATAGAACCTATTTGTTTTTAAAAGATGTGAACTTTGTAAAAAAGTATACAGGTTTCCTCAGCTATCTGAAAGTACAGTGTTCCTATGAAATCTTTCATAAGCCAAAATGGCATAAAACAAAGAAGCAATTACCACTAATTTATATGAGAAAAAATTTTGAGCATCCTCAGACCCAAAAAATAACCTACCAAATTATACCAAATAACACATAAAACCTAAAATGATACTAACATGTAGTAAAAGCAGGAATGATAAGATAAATACACAACCTATATAAAGTAGAAATAATGTATGTGTAGTGTAGTTTCACGTACCAGAACCAAGAAGACAGCAAGCACGCTGGAAGCCTGAGAGATTGTGGTGGTGATGGTGGTAGCCCTGGTAGCCTAGCTGGCAATGGCACATGGCGCTGGGTTGAAGGGCCAGGTTCTAATCCTGCAGAGGAGTGGGATTTATTAACTGCGTGCTGAGGGATGAGTCCTACAGTTAGAGAATGCACAGGGGACAAGTGGAGAATGAGATCTTGTGATGCATGGTGCTTTTATACATCACCAGGTGTTTGATTGCATGTGGCTAGGTTGTTCAGTAAGGGCGGAGGAATGTGAAAGGAGGAGGTTGGTCAAGCCTCTGTGTAAAACAGGTGGGGAATGCGGTTGTCATAGACACTTTACCAAGCATCTAGGTTGCTCAGGATGAGTGAGAAAGGGTGTGGCTCTCTTGCCACTGTCAAATGTAATCACCACAATAAGGGTGACACTGGGCATCTGATTAACCTCCCTACAACATCCCATCGCCCAGAATTAATGGGCAGTGATTCACCTGGAATCAATGTCCCACATGGGTAGGTCGCAGTAGACAGCAGGAAGTGTCTGCCACTGTTTGGAGGGGTTTTAGTGTGTGTGACTCCCACACTACCTGCCGATGGGTGTGGATCTCCACATCTTTGGCTGGTGCCTACCTAACTGGCAGATCAGCTGGGCCAGACCGGGTGTTGAATCCGTAAGACATTAGTAAGGCTTCCCCTACCAGTAAGCCAGGGACCATTTGTCAGACGACTATTAAAAAAAAAAAAAGATGATGGTGTGTTAGACTGAGTTGTTGGAGGTTGGGGTGGTAGGAGGTACAGGAGACTGGGGTGTAGGGGAGAGAGGAAGAGGGTCATCTGTTAACATCTCATCATCATCTGAATCCATCAGGGCAGGCAGATCACTAACCTCTGCACCTTCTTCTATGTCTGTCTGCCTCAATGTAGAGGGTCGAGGTTCTTCGCCTGGTGTGGCTGATGTGGCTAATGTGGAAGGCTTGAAATATGACAGTATGCTTGACTGCTTAGCCTCACACATTTTTCTGTTATGCAGCTCTTTGTTGTTGTTGTTGTTGTTAGGTGCCGTTGAGTCAATTCCAACTCATAGCGACCCTATGTACCACAGAACGAAACACTGCCCGGTCCTGCGCCATGCTCACAGTCTTTGTTATGCTTGAGCCCATTGTTGCAGCCACTGTGTCAGTCTGTCTCGTTGAGGGTCTTCCTCTTTTTTGCTGACCCTCTACTTTACCAAGCATGATGTCCTTCTCTAGGGACTGATCCCTTCTGATAACGTGTCCAAAGTATGTAAGACATAGTCTTGCCATCCTTGCTTCTAAGGAGCATGCTGGTTGTATTTCTTCCAAGACAGATTTGTTCATTCTTTTGGCAGTTCATGGTATATTCAGTATTCTTCACCACGCCACAATTCTAAGGCATCAATTCTTCCATCTTCCGTTTTCATTGTCCAGCTTTCACATGCATATGATGCGATTGAAAACACCATGGCTTGGGTCAGGCGCACCTTAGTTTTCAAGGTGATAATCTTTGCTTTTCAACACTTTTAAAGAGGTCTTTTGCAGCAGATTTGCCCAGTGCAATGCATCTTTGATTTCTTGACTGCTGCTTCCATGGGTGTAGATTGTGGATCCAAGTAAAATGAAATCCTTGACAACTTCAGTCTTTTCTCCGTTTATCATGATGTTACTTATTGGTCCAGTTGTGAGGATTTTTGTTTTCTTTATCTTGAGGAGTAATCCATACTGAAGGCTGTGGTCTTTGATCTTCATCAGTAAGTGCTTTAAGTCCTTTTCACTTTCAGCAAGCAAGGTTGTGTCATCTGCATAATGCAGGTTGTTAATGAGTCTTCCTCCAATCCTGATGCCTTGTTCTTCTTCATATTGTCAAGCTGCTTGGATTGTTTCGCTCAGCATACAGATTGAATAGGTATAGTGAAACAATGCAACCCTGACACACAGCTCTTTGTAGGTGCTCAAAATATCCTGAAAACATGCCCTAAACCTACATGCCCTTTCAAAATTATAGTCATACTTTTCTGCAACCATTGCGGCACTGTCATTCGTAGGGAGAATCTCACGTAAATGCTTCAGGTTCAGTACCTGGACGACTTCACTTTCAGGCCATTCACTATTGCGTTCGGTTTTTCGATTAGTATCCTTTCTTCTTTCTATTTCTCCTTTTTGCCTTTTTTTGTAAAAGCAAAAATCCTGTTCGAATTTCTTTCTGTTAGCAAAAACAAATACTACTGTAGGTCTTTCGTAAAAGCAAAGTGGCGTAAAGTGAACTTTGGAAGAGTGCGGGTACCTGTAATCTGATACTCCTTTCATCTCTTAAAAGAAACCACTCATACGGTTGTGATGCTTTAAATAGAAAGATTATAAGAAACCAGTCACACTTTACAACTTATCACTAATACTCAAGACCCCTTTGTAAGGGAAAAAACTTATGGAAACTGACTGAAATTCATTGATATAAACTAGTGTAGTAGAATGGTTTATATATTTGAGTTAACTTTGGAATGAAAAACCTTCATAGTGCCCCTTCCAATGGTTACTCATTTCAAGTCTGAAAAATTAGGAAAAGAAATTTTCATTTATGAGACTGATTGGATTTAGTACAGTGAGAAGATGAGGTGTACTGTAATATTGTATTAATCAGTGAGAGTAAATGCTTGGAGTATGGTATTCCTGATATTTTCATGCTGTTAGTTTTTGCTTTGATCTTACAAAATACTTTTCATAGAAATACACTTAAAACATCTTTAGGTAACTGCAAGTTTTAATTTTAAAATATTCAGCTTTCTTTTAAATGGATATTAGTTTTCAGAGTCACTTAAAATTTTTTCTAGGTTATTTCTCGTAGGAATTTTTACAGTGGCAACACTACTTCATATGGGGAACTAAAGATACTTTAAAAAATTTTAGCCCTGGTCCCTCCTGTTCATTTTCTTCCACTAAGAGGAGGGAGTATCTGGGCAAAGTCTTGACATGGAGTGAGGCAGGAGGTGCCTCACCCATGGATGTCCTATAAGAGTGATATTTTAACAGCTCTGGGGCTCAGTTGAGCTGCATCTGGGGCCACATTCAGTAAGAAATTTTCTTTGTTTTTGTTTTGGAGGTGGACTGGAAGAGGGGAGCTGTGACAAATATAAGTTATGCAACTTCTTTATTGGTTATGGATTGGCTCCTGGAAAAAACTCCTGAAGGAATGGGAGAGGGATTTATTAAGAATGTTCTTTAGAGGCAAGACTGAGCATTCTTAGACTTACCTTTTAACAAAGCAAGTAGTTTGTGGGGCCATGTCCCTTTGATGTTTGACAGCAGGCTCTTTGTTACTTCCTGCAGCCTCTTTTCATTCAGTATATACATGGGTGATGATTTATTAAGTGCCAGTTGCTTACAAAGTCGTCATCTCTGCCCTTGAAGGGTTTACAGTCTAGTAGGGGAGGTCAGATTGATGCATTTGAATTATGATTTTGGCAAAGAATATTGAATATACCATGGACTGCCAGAAGAATGAACAAATCTGTCTTGGAAGAAGTACCACCAGAATGCTCCTTAGAAAGGAGGATGGTGAGACTTTGTCTTGCATACTTTGGGCTTGTTATCAGGAGGGACCAGTCACCGGAGAGGGACTGCATGCTTGGTAAAGTAGAGGGTCAGCAAAAAGAGGAAGACCGTCAATGAGGTGGATTGACACAGTGGCTACAACAGTGGGCTCAAACAAAGCAATGATTCTGTGGATGGTGCAGGACCCAGCACTATTTTTTTCTGCTGTACGTAGGGTCACTATGAGTTGGAACTTACTCAATGGCACCTAACAAAAACAGCAGTGGAGATCAAGATGGAAGCAAGCAAGTTCAGTAAAGTTTCAAAGGTGTAATGATAGTTGCATTTCTCAAGCATAGTGCTTTACATTTCCCCAGGGTACTAGGAACTTAACACTGCCCCCGTTAACCCAGTACCCCACATTAAAATTTACTTGCCTTACCTTTGTTCCTCTAGGAATTTAAAATACATTGCTTATCCCAAAATTAAGATAGCCTCTAGATGTTATTAAAAAACAAACAAACAAAAAAGAAAACCATTGCCATCGAGTCAATTCCAACTCATAGCGACCCTATAGGACAGAGTAGAACTGCCCCATAGAGTTTCCAGGGAGTGCCTGGTGGATTTGAACTGCTGACTTTTTTTGGTTAGCAGCCATAGCATGTAACCACTATGCCACCAGGGTTTCCCTAGATGTTATAGTATTTGTTTTATTCCCCTACCCTATTAGACAAGTATTTGCATATTAACTGGAGCTTTCTAAATATAATGGTTTATCCCTACAGAGGGACTCTAATGAAGGGATTATAGGTTAAGTGGCAAATGAATGCCAAAGACATTTGGGTAAGCCAATTAACCTGATGGTTTTCACAGTTAATTATCATTGAATGAGCAGAGGTTAGTGCCCAGAGTGAGTGAACTACTTTTCGATGACAATGATTATTCCCCACATGGTAAAACAATCTGGAATTTTTCCTAAAGGTGAATGCAGTTTATCAGTACTGATCATCTCTAATGAAGCTTTAATTCATCAAATATGTACTTAGTGCCTACTGTATGCTAGACTCCAGAAGATAAATTAGATGCTTTTTCTGCTATGAAGTTAACATTATATTGGGTAGATAATGCCAAGTTCCAACAAGGTAACAGCTGAATCAAACCTGGAAACTGGGGAGACAGATGTCTAGCTAGATTCTTCTTCCCACAAAGGGCTATAGTACAAGACAGAATAATGCTAGTAATTCCTGCTGCTCATCTTTCAAACTTCAGTCTCTAAGCCCGGCTAACCCATTGTATTTTCAGATCCCAAACTTACCACACTTTCACTTGCCCTGTTGTTTTTGAAAATACTGACTGTCAACCTGGAAACACACCCATAACTCACTCCCTCCTTCATGTCACACCTCACACATTTGTACACATGCTTTCCACTAGGAAGCTTTTACCCCCTAAGACTATTAGGAGTCTGTTCTGTGTTTTCCTGGAGCAAGTCAGTACTTTGTGTTATAGTAGCCTTTGTCATGCTAAATTGTAATTGCCTGTATACTTATTTGCCTCCTGTACTAGACTGAATGTTTCTCAAAGTCAGGAAGTCAATTTTGTTCGCCGTTATATCTGCAGTGCCCTTCAGCCCTTCATTGTGCCTAGCCTATTACTGAATGAATGTTTGAATAATTTTCTTACTTCAGAATCACTCCATTTTATTTGGCAATGATATTCAACAGAGGATAGGAAAGAGAATATTAGAATCACCTGTGGGCCATTTTCAAAGCACACATTTCCTCCTGCTCCTTCTTATATGGCTTCCATGTCTCATCCCATTTGAGATCCCTGATAATTGTATTAGGAGAGTCAGTGTTATTAATGAATGCATCATTTGCTCAAGGTCAAAACCAGGCATATTCGGCAATAAGCACTCGGAAAGGCTTTGGGGAAACTGGCTTTGGAAACAAGCATTGGAGATTGAAGAATACTTGGACAGATGGAGCTGGTTGAAGGACAGCAGTCTAGGCAGAGAAAGGAAAGACGTGGTTTGAGCTGGGAAGTTTGACATTAGAATGCATATGGAAATTAGCCTAGAGGCCATAATGGGGAGGGTTATGAATGCTTGGTAAAGTAGTAGTCAGCGAAAAAAGAGTAAGACCCTCAATGAGATGGACTGACACAGTGGCTGCAACAATGGGCTCAAGCATAACGGTTGTGAGGATGGCACAGGACTGGGCAGTGTTTCGTTCTGTTGTACATAGGGTCGCTGTGGGTTGGAACCGACTTGATGGCACAAAACAACAACAACAATGAATGCTGGGCTCTGAACGGTATATTTATTATGGTAAGAAACAGGGCATGATGAGGGATTTTTACTGAGGGGAGTGGTGATGTTAGAGTTATATTTCAGTAAGGTTCTCTATCCACAGCATGTATAATGGCTCAAAGTGGGCATGAAAGCAGGCAGGAATATCTATTTAGTTCAGTTTAACAAATATTTATTACATGCCTAGTGTTCGTTGGAGACTAGTAGAGAGCATAAGAAATAATCCCTTCCCTGAAGAGACTTATAGCCTAATGGAAGAAAGAGAAAAAATTAAACAGGCAATTTAGTAAGCATGCTTAGCAGTACAGATAGAAAATAATGAAAGCCACAATGAAGATAGTAGAAAAGATAATGTAGAGGTGAATTTAGGAGAAACTTGTGGGTTGCATTTTTTTTTTTTTCTGTTCTTATTAACAGCTTTAAAATGTCCATAACTGATTTAAAAATACATGTAAGGTCACAGAAAGGAGATCTCACACATGACCTCGATGTCAGTACTGGAAGAACGATGGTACTTAATGAGGGTCATGTATGAAATGGAGTTGGTTTATGGGAAAATTAGTTTGGATTCAGACTTACTAAGCTTTAAGAAACTGAAAGGGATACTAACAGTGTTATTTGATTATTATGCAATGCTATATCACTTAGGGCTCTTTTGGTTTCAGATGTCAGAATAACAACTTAAACTAGCTATGACTAAGGCATTTACTGGTATATTTGCCTTCAGTCGTTACTGGATCCAGCTACACTAGGAATTCCTCTTTATCTCGCTGGTCTGGCTTCTTTTGTGTTTGCCTTATTCTTAGGCAAGCCCTGTCTTCAGGGAAGCCTCTAGCAGTGCTAGAATTTTATCTCCTTCTGAAGAGAGAATGCTTGTTCCCAGTAGATTATTGGGGCTATATTGGCTTTGGTTGGCCTGGCTCTCCCCAAAATCAGTTGTTGTGGCCAGATACGGGTGGAGGGATGTAGTCCACTAATTGGCCAAATTGTACGACGATCATTCATCAAGGGGTGAGGGCAGTCTCACCCTATCCGCGTAGATGTGTGCTGTTCCCCAGAAGAAGAATAGTGCTTGTTGTATTAGAAGATGGAAGGTCTGTAGAAACAACAAGTATCCACTAAGCAGCCTATGTAATTTGCAAGTATTTAAAATAAATAGTCTTTTTTGATATTCAACACAAACTTTTGTGAAAAGCATTGTTATTGTTACCCCCGAATCATATATAAACTGATGTTTAAAGAGGCTCACTGGCTTAAAGGTAACATATCAGGTGTTCGCAGAACTGGGATTTCAACTTCTTTTCTTCATCTCCAGGAAACTCTGGTGGTGGCGCAGTGGTTAAGAGCTATGGCTGCTAACCAAAAGGTTGGCAGTTGGGATCCACTAGGCGCTCCTTGGAAGCCCCATGGGGCAGTTCTACTCTGTCTTATAGGATTGCTATGAGTCGGGATTGACTCCATGACGATGGATTTTTGTTTTTGTTTTTGTTTTTTTTTTCTTTATCACCAGGTCCTTTTGCTTCCATTCAGATGCAAATAACAATTGGGCAGTTAGACTTGCTGGTTCATGAGCAACAGCCTGCTGCGATTGGAAGTATAGATACAGAAGTCACCTCTTGAGTTGCTGTTGTTGGATGAGATGACCCCAGAGATAGAAAATGTAGAGAGGAAAAAAAAAAGTCAGGGAACAAACCAGGAATCACATTTGGGAGGACAAAAGTGAAAGAGATGTTAGCCAAGGAGAGGTAAAAAGAGAGAGTGAAAAAGATAGGAGGGAATTGAAAAGAGTAATGTGTTCAAAACCAAAGGAGACATTTCATAAATTCTTACTATCTTGGTTGAAAGCATTTTTTATGTTTAAATTGATGGCTAGCATCAGTTTTATGGTACATAACAGCAGCTAACATTTGTAATGTAGTATTACATTACTATATACACATTTCGAGCCCTGGTGACTCTGTGGTTAGGCATTCGGCTGCTAACCAAAATAGTCGGCAGTTCGAATCCACCAGCCTCTCCTTGGAAACCCTATGGGACAGTTCTACTCTGTCCTATAGGGTCACTATGAGTCGGAATCAACTTGATGGCAATGGGTTTGTTTTTTGTTTTTTTATTATACACATTATTTTACATATAGCAATATACTTTATGCTTATTGTTGAGCAGGTGACACTGGTACTGTCTCCAGGGAAGGAGTCCCATCACATGGAGGCTCTTAACCTCTTCCTATAGGGTCGCTATGAGTTGGAATCGACTCAATGGCAGCAGGTTTGGATTTGGTTTTGGATAGTTTGCAGGTGTCAGGTCACCAAAAAGCCACCACTCACACACAGACATTTGATGGAACAACACTTTTACTCACATAGAGAAGAGACAGAGTAAGGTCAGCTTCAGTAGTGGATGCCAGTCCCCCATGGCCAGTGGGTCTCACTCCACAGCCAGTGCAGGGAGGTGGTTTGCACATACCCTTCTTGTGCTTCGGGAGAAGGTCCCCATTCTCTCTCCACCAAGAACAGATATAGAAGTGGGGTTGACCATGTGTCATGTAATGCACACTCTTAGCTAAGCAGTTCCTGGGAATGTTGACGTGCTCAGGGCAGGAGGGAAGGGATGTGCTGATAGCCCATCAGCTGCTGTGGGATGTGTTTTGGGATCAAGATTCCCCAGAAAAGGGAGTCAGCCCATACTGTCATCTCATCCAAGAAGCCAGACTGACACTTCTGGTCCTAAGCAATGGTTCATTTATTAGTCACAGGAAAAGCTGGCAGACTACATTCAGACTGCCTGCTTTCACACTTATTAACTCATTTGCTCCTCACAAAGGTCCTAGGAGACAGGTACAGTCATTATCCTTATTTTACAGGGGAGGAAACTGACATACAGAGAGGTGAAGTGACTCTGTGTTTCCACTGTTTCATAGCCCCTGATTTGAGTCCAGTTTGCTCCAGAGTCAGCTTTCTTAACCACCGCATTAGACTACTTGTCCTGGACATAGACAGGCGTGTTTGGGTAGCGCTGAAGCAGAGTAGGTTAAGAAAAACCATTCTTTTTCTTCTCTCTCTTGCAAATCTCAACCCATTGTTTAAAAAAAAAAAAAAAAAAATTCTCTTTTAAATGTAAGATTTAGCCTTCACTTACCTTTCAGCAGACCAATAGAATTGAAAGTGCTTCAGAACAGTGTGCCATTTGATGTTTGAAAAAATCTAAGAAGCATCAGAGGGACTAATGGTCATCATTTATATAGGTGCTTGTGACGGAAAAGACCAGTAGAAAAAATAGCAGTGAGAGAAACACACGCAAGGACAGTATGGATGGCAGTGTCACCTCATTCATCAGTTTTACAATAGTGTTGGCCTTTGTCAACATTTCCTAAAGGAAAAATCATAAGGCAGCAAAAACAAAGAACTTCAAATGAACAAAACTGGAAACAGGTTAAGACCTCCTCGAAGACTTGAGAAACTATGTTTTTGCTTCAAAAAATAGTCTCTCAGCCGTGTGTTCTCTACAGAATTCTGCCTACAATTATTGCTTTTTCACATCTGCTACTCCAATTTTCTCCACCTTTCCTAGAGTGTAAAATTTCTAAATCCTTAGTGTCTTCCTGCATTTTCAATATCAATTCACAGAAATAACCTCAGAAATAATATCAGCATGAAATTTTGTTTTGAGTTAAGGTTTTTCATTAGCTGAGAAGTAGCAGAAGAGATTTTCCTATTTTTGTTTTGGACTCGTGTAAGAAAATGGAAATGGATGAAAATCTATTATGCCTAGTGTTGAACAACTACCTTTTCCTTCTCATTTTTCCAGTAAATTACTCAGATTCTATTAAGGCCCTTTTCATTGGTATCTTCCTCAATATGATGTTGAGATTTTGTAATGCATCCTTATCATCGACTTGCATGTGTTACATGACTTACATGTTAAATCCCAGTACAATTCAGTCTTATAGAATATTCTTTTGCCATAATATTCACTGGTTTAAATAAAAACCTGCCTAAGCAGATAACACGCTTCAGAGAATTTTATCACACTAAAGTCTCCCTTTGTACATGCACATGGGTGAGGTGTTCCCTTACTCTTTCATTTTCATTTTATTAACATTGCTTACCCTTTAATTTTTTTCTACAATGTAATAAATTTAGCACTGTGCCTCATCGAAGTTTTTCTCGCAAAGAAATTATGAAATTTGTTAAGTTTGTTTTGAAACTCACATTTTGCAAGAGTTAGACATATAGTATGCAGATTACTAGATTTATTGCTAGAAACGTAAAAACTTATTGCTAGAAATGTAAAAAATTCTGGCAGTCTTTAACAAGTTTTACAAAGGATTATTATTATTTTCTCTAAAAAGCCTCTTTACAGAGTTGGTTATGGTACTGGACTAATGGCATGTAGAAAACCTGGTTTGGGGAATGTGGTTTTCTGTCTTTTATGGAGCTGCCACTGAAAGGGTGAGATATTGTCCAACATCAAATGTGCTTCCTAGCTTACATCACTGCGTTCACAAAGCCTTGTCCCAGAATACTTTGCCATTGGGCTGTCCACTGCCTTGACTTTGATAATGTGAGCTTTTTCTGCATTCACATTAGACAAATTCACATCACTATCTAAGTTAACGTTTAGTAGAGGCTGGTTGGGTTTGCATTCTGAATTGCTTGAAGTCAGCTCTCCTTTTTAAAACACTGGCAGATTTTCATATTTCTTTTAAGTTTTGATTATAACCCATCAAGTCTTAAGCAGTTACTTCTGGGTTAGATTCTTGATGAATGTCATAGCAGGGTGTTTTAATTTAATGGATCCAGAATAACATCTGTTTCTAATATTTTAAAAGCCAATTTATATGGAAATTCATTTAATGCGGAGTCCATACATGGAGACTTGTAAAACTCAGAATCAAAACAGAAAATCAAACCGCTGTGATACAGTAGGTCTTCTGTTAACAAAGGATTTCACTTATGACTAGGCCAGCGGCCACTAGCAAACACCCAAAATATCACAGTTGCAAATAGCAACTTATTTCTCATGCTCAACAAACAAAGAGGTAGCCATGAGTCAGAGTCTACTTGATGGCAACTAACAGCAACAGTTAGGGTTGGTAGGGTGACAGGGACTCAATTTCTTTCCTTCTTAACTGCTCTGCCCGGTACTGCCTGTTTTCTATTTCTAGGGCACCGTATGGGCCAGGAAACCCAGGTGGCATAGTGGTTAAGAGTTATGGCTGCTAACCAAAATGTTGGCAGTACGAATCCACCAGGTACTCTTTGGAAATCCTGTGGGGCAGTTCTGCCCTGTCCTTTAGGGTCACTATAAGTCGGAATCGACTCGATGGAAACAGTTTTTTTTTTTTAATATGGGCCAGGATGGCTGCTGGAACTCGAACTATTAACATTTGTGTTCTGTCCAGCAGGAAGGAGGTAATGCTAGAGGGGAAGAAGGCAGAAACTTCTATCCTTTTAAGGACACTTCCTGGAGTTAGTATACAGCACTCTGCTTATGATCCACTGACCAGAAATTAATCACCTGGCCATATTCAGCAGAAAAGGAAGATAATGCAGGCTTTTTCTCCAAATGCCATGTGCCCAGCTTAAAACTTGAATTGCGTTAGTATGGAAAAAGGGGAAAATATATATTGGGGAACAACTAATTATTCCTGCCACTTTGACTATTTTGCATGACATGATTTTAACATATTGTGCCTTTTTACTGAACATACAGAAAAGTCACTGGTTCTCATAAGTAGGTGGAGAGCCATCCTGGTCTATCCCTCATTGGTGGTTCGTAGTAGAATTCTTGCCTTCCATAGAGGAGACCCAGGTTCCATTCCTGGCTAGTGTACCTCATGTGCAGCCACCACGCTTCTGTCAGTGGAGGCTTATGTGTGGCTATAATGCTGAGCAGGCTTCAGCAGAGTTTCCAGATTAAGAGGGACTAAGAAGAAAGGCCTGGAGCCCTGATGGCACAGTGGTTAAGAGCTCGGCTGCTAACCAAAAGGTCAGGAATTCGAATCCACTAGCCACCGCTTGAAAACCCTATGGGGAGTTCTGCTCTGTCCTATAGTGTCACTATGAGTTGGAATCAACTTGACGGCAGTGGGTTTGGTTAGGAAGAAAGGCCTAGTGAGCTACTTCCAAAAATCAGCCAGTGAAAACCCATGAATCACAATGGTTTGATCTGCAAGCAATCTCGCAGATGATGTGGGATCAGCCAGGCAGTGTTTCATTCTGTTGTGCGTTGGGTCACCATTAGTTGGGGGCTGACTCAGTGGTAACTACAAAAACAGTCCTGCTCTCTAGGTCCTGGCTACTCAAAGTATGGTCCAAGGACCAATAGCATCTGTATCAACTGAAAGTTTGCTAGAAACGCATAATCTCTTCTGGCCTACTAAATCAGAACCTGTATTTTAGCAAGATCCCCAGGTGTTTTGTATGTATGAGAGGCACTGATATCCTGTCTAAAATTTATTTTCACTAGGGGGTAGTCCTCACACTCTAAGCATATCCCTGACATCAGCATCACTTGGGTCTGTGCTTCTTAAAAATGCAGATTCTCTGGCCTCATATTAATCTGGGACCCAGAATCTGCATTTTTATCGAGTACTTGACATGATTCTCATGAACATTGTTTGATAACTGCTGTGTTAAGGCTTAAACCTCCGATAGAAACTCTGCATTTATCCTTAAAAGGTATTTGCATGCCAACAAGGAAGAAAGCTTTTAAGGGAAAGAAATAGAGCCAAAATTGTGTTTATAAACATTAATGAGGGGCTTTTGGGAAGACAAAGGCATCTCTTAATTCAACCTATACGGAAAGCCTTCTATAAGGCTGCCATCATTTGCATAAATCTTGCATACCTGGGGAGCCCTGGTGCTGCAATGGTTAAGAAATCAGCTGCTAACCAAAGATCAGAAGTTAGAATCCACCAGCCGCTCCTTGGAAACCCTATGGGGCAGTTCCACTCTCCTGTAGGGTTGCTGTGAGTTGGAATCGACTTGAAGGTAACAGGTTTTTTTTGGTTTTGCATACCTGATATCCCATCATAAATCCACATAACAAAGCTTCTAAAGAAGGCAGTACTTGAGCAATGTCATATTTTTTCTTTTTTTTTTTATATTTTACATTTGATTTTTTTAACATTTTGTTTTGTAGCCGTGCTATCAAGACTAATCAGGACCTTCTCCCAGAAACTCCGTGGACACACATTTTCTACAATGATTTTTGGGGGACTCTTCTAACCCACAGTGGCAGCCACAAGTCCTATCGGCCACTTTGCACTCTTTCTTTTCGCCTGAACCATGCCATTGGAGGACTGAATCCCTGGAGCTACCATCTTGTCAATGTCCTATTACATGCGGCAGTTACTGGTCTGTTCACGAGCTTCTCGAAGATACTCCTTGGTGATGGATACTGGACCTTCATGGCTGGCTTGATGTTTGCCTCTCACCCCATTCACACGGAGGCTGTGGCTGGAATCGTGGGAAGGGCTGATGTCGGAGCCAGTCTCTTCTTTCTCCTCTCCTTGCTCTGCTACATTAAACACTGTTCTACAAGAGGCTACTCAGCCAGGACTTGGGGCTGGTTCCTAGGGACGGGACTGTGCGCAGGATGCAGCATGTTGTGGAAGGAACAAGGAGTGACTGTTCTTGCAGTTTCAGCAGTTTATGATGTCTTTGTCTTTCACAGGCTGAAAATGAAACAGATCTTACCTACCATTTACAAAGTAAGTGATTGTTGGTTCTTGAGCATTGGATTACTGCGTAATCTACTTGCTTGGTCCTTTGCCACTATTTAAAAGGCAAATTTGTTCCTCTTCAAATAGAATTTAAAATAAGTTACTTTTTGATCTCCTGAAAGTGGAAATGTACTTTTTGACCTTTCTCTTCTAAGCTGGGTTTCAGTCACTGATTGTTTTATTTCTCTGTTTTATTAACTTATTTTCATGATATCCAAGGAGGTAGAAGAATAATTTTTCCCTGTAAAGAATGTGTATCTTGTGACTATTCTTTATTTCTCTCCACAATTCTCTATAATCCAATAAACTGACCATAATGCATATTTTTACAAATATTACAGCTGATAGTAGAGCTAGATGCTAAACTCTACAGAGAGGAAATCCTCTGCCATTTGTTAATATTACTTTTCCTGAGTTGACTTTGGAAAACAGCTCTTCTATACAGTGCACTGGGAGCTCAAATTCTTAAACAGTGAGTCATATTCACCTTTTCCTTGTTGTAGTGTATAAGAATAGATGAGTCAAAACAAAGTGGTTATTATAAGCTTTGCCTTTAGGCCAATTTAGACCTTTGCCTCAGGGCTTAATATTTGTTCTTATGTATTCCCTTAGTGGTTTCAAATGCAGTGTTCTTTGAAAGTCACAGAAGCATTGTGGCTTCCCCATACTCTTCAAGAGAACTAAGCAGTTTTCTACTCTAGCGTTAAGGAGAGGCAGTGGGAGGACAAGGGCATCTTGAGAGAACTGTCTGCCTTCCCATCTCTTCATCCTGCCTCACCAGAAATACACTCACCCTTGCTTTGACTTTTTTGGTATAGAGACTGAGGTTTGCAAACCTCGGCCATGTTTTAGGCAAGCTCTTGCCTTCCTTTTGGACACTTCAGTGAGGAATTATGGTTTTGGATACTTGCCCTGGGAAAGCTGGCACGTTTTCTGGGTTGTGACTACTTTTTTTCCCCCACAATTTCGAATTTCATTTAAAACTGAATTGGAAGGAATTAAAATTAGGAAAAAAATAATTAAGGGAGATAGGAGCTGAAACATTTATTTAAAAAAAAAAAGTGCTAATTTTTCCACCTAGTAAGCAGAGTAATCACTGCTGTGCTTCTGGTCTGTGGGGAAGCATTTTACCTCTTCATTTAGAACTCCAGAATCAAGTGCTTAATGAAATTCTTTTGTGACTTCAATTAAATGCTGAAACGTTAAAAGAAAACTGTTTGGAGTTTGATACTTGAAAACAACATATGGTTTAAAAGTCAAACAGTTGTTTAAATTTAATTATTCTTTAAGAAGATTTGCAGAAAATAAACTTTTTCTTTGCTTTTAAAATGATGTCAGCAACAATAACAAGTTTTCTCTTTTTTACTGGAAATACTAATGGAATATTTGTCCTTATGGAGGTTGTGTTCTGTTTGAGGATGGAGGCTCTACCAGTAATGGGTGATTACAGACAGTGGCTGTTGCAGGATTTTGCATTGATAGCCTGTGAAACATTTTGGTTGGTTGTATGGAATTTCCATTTTACCCTCTCATGAGTTAGGAAATTGTTTTGATATGTCAATTCAGGACTTGCTTTTAGGACATCTTGAAGTTCTCTTCTGAGAAATTTGTACTTCTCTAAGCATATTTTCAAGGACAGAGCTCTTGACAGAGCTCCTTACCACAGGTATGCTCCACACAATATTTGGGACATACCTATAAATGAATATTTGTTGTTTATTTGAAATTAAAATTTAGCTGAGTATCCTGCATTTTATCTGGCAACCTTAGTCTTGTCACTGCTGCTTACAAAAATGAGAAATGCCAGTAGTGAAGGAACGCCAAGAGTGCAGAGTGTGAAGTCTCTCATGCTAGGGCAAGGACTTAATACTGTTGAGGGTTCAGTGTCCTGAGAAGTTCCAGCATGAAAATTGCCCAGAATCTCTGGAAACCACCCCTTGCAGGGCTGGGCAGCAGCAGTAGCAGCAGTGGGGACAGCAAGACCCTTTATCTGATAGTTGCTATTTCAATTTAGTTCTTTCTCTCAGTCTCGGGTTTTGGGCACATGAATTTAATGAAGACATTAGACTAACAGTTATAAACTTTTAAGGGATTACAGGGACCATCTATGCCAGTCCTCTTATTTCCAGTTAGGTATAGAGAATCAGACAGGTGAAGATCACACAGAAAAAATGGTAGAATCACTAGGATTAGAACACACATTTCTGACTGTCTGTCTAGTGATCTTTTTACTACACTCTGAAGGTGTGAAGGTGAACAAACAGATGCAACATCAGTTGACTGCACAGTAGAAAGAAAAATAATGTGGTATTGAATCTTAACTCAGACTGGCTGAGTAACCTTGGGCTAGTTCAGTTATCCGTTTCTGGGTCTGGATATGAAGACAGTTGTTATTCTCCCCTAGAGTTGTGAAGATTATATGGAATTGTGGGGTGTTCAGTGTGAACTGAGGTGTCCAGTATTTGAAAGGCATCTAATATATATTAGTTGAAGGGAAAGAAGAAATATCAATAGAAATTGTAATTCTTTATCTTTACAAAGAGAAGGCCAAAAGAAACTTCTAGTAGTCTTTAAACTTATGATGGCTTGAAATCTTATGAAATAAGGAATGATTAGACCATCAATGAGATGGATTGACACAAGTGGCTGCAATGATGGGCTCAAATATAGCAACGATTGTGAGGATGGCACAGGACCAGGCAGTGTCTCATTCTGTTGTACATAGGGTCACTATGAGTTGGAACCAACTTGATGGCATCTAACAACAACAACAGTATTGACAAAGGAGTCCCTGGGTGGAGCAAATGGTTAAATGGTGGGCTACTAACCAAAAGGTTGGCAGTTCGAACTCACCTAGAGGCACCTTGGAAGAAAGACCTGGAAATCTGCTTTTTTAAAGATTACAGCCATGAAAACCCTGGGGGTCAGTTCTACTCTGAAACACATGGGGTCGTCATGAGTTGGAAATCATTCAAAGGCACCTGGAAAAAAAAAACTGACGAAAGCTAAAGCATGCAGATTTAAGCAAACTTTAATTTAGAATTTCATGACTGTGAGGCTTGTAAACACTGGCATAGATTACATATGGAAGTTATAGAAAATTCCATATTCTGTCTATAAAATATATAGATTTCTATGCTTGGGTAAGTTAAAAGAGATTCTTTCTGAAGGAAGTGAATTAAAAGACTTTGGAAAGTCCTTTTTAACCTTAAAAGAATAATCATCTTAAATATCTTACCAGTTAACTCTGCGTCATAGTTATCATGGTTTACCAGATAAAATAAACTTTCTTACCCCATTAAAACATAACTTGTATATGAACAGAAAACTCCAGTGCACAAATGTTTAACTCTATTATGCAAATTAAAGAACCAGTCAAATACTCAAAACTTAAAAATGGTGGTACTCTTAAGGCTGCAAATTATTAGTACCGGAGGGGTATTGCTCTCCACTTTCACAATTTTGTCAGTAATGTTTTTACCATAGCAATCACTCTCAGCTTCCCTCTTCGAAATGTTAGTGGTTTCGGTTCTGTAGCTCTTATCAAAGTCAGACCCTAGCCCCCAAACTCAAATGTCTACCAGAGCCAGGCAGAGGGGACTGTGGTAAACTAGAGAGGACGTGTTCTACGCAAAGGGGGGCAGGCCACTGCCACTTGTCCCCACCTCATTGCAGTAAGAAAATGCAAGTTTCAGCTTGGTAGAGTTTAAGATTTTTCTAAGAACACAGAAATATGGATTTCTTCTGTCAGATCTCCTGTTTTTAAATATTGGTTATGAAATTAAAAATAAATAAACCCTGTTGACCCAGACAGAATTCTTGAGGTGACTGAATTTGGCCAGAATTCTAGGGTGCCAGTGTTTGACTCCTGTCATAAAGCTTATGCAAATATGCACAAGTCCAAAGTATGTATACAAATTTTGTGATTCTGCAAAGACTATACGAAATTTATATTTTTTCTTTGAACAAGTGTGGGAGAATTAGTAAATACCTAGCATATGGTAGATATTTTATTTAGTATTTAATAAACACAGTGTTTATACTTGCCATGCGCTGTCGGAGTGTGCTAAAGATATTAACGCGTTTAACTTATTTAATAAATGCTTGTTGAGAGAAGTAATAGGAACTTATGAATAAAGGGTTGGATACTGATAAACTATAATTTTGTCAATAGTTAGAAAGATTAGGAAAAAACTAAAAATAAAATGTTCAGAAATAAATATGAACAAAAAATCAGTGTTTAAAATTTTCTTAATTCTTAGCCTCAGGATTCAGTTTAGTGTGATTCCTGCATTATAATTGGCATCTAGAGCAGCGTTTGACACACAGTAGGTACTCAGTGAATTACTGAATTCATACTTGTTTAACAGTTACCTTTTTAAAGTATGTGCCTCAGATGCTAAAGTGAAACCCGGCACTCTCCCTTCTGTTTAATGAGATTTTCATTCCTGGGTTGGGCCTGGAAGATGAGATTGAAAGACATACGTGTCAGAAAAATGTTAAAAAATAAATTTTCTTAACCTCTTACCAAGTGATCATGCTAGCGTTCCTTAGATTACTTTCGCTTACTTAATTTTATGTGGTCAAAAATAAGGGGGGGGGGGAACGTTTCCTCTCGAAATGCACTTAAACTAGCCTTGCAAGTAAATACTAGACTTTTATCTACCCACAAAACTTTTTACAAGCCTCTCATGACCCCAGGAGGTACATGGGTAATAAAATCATTAAAAGCAAAGTTTTTCTTACTTACCCAACATCAGTCATTGCTTGCCTAGTGGCCATGTTCTGTGTTTATTTAACATCTGTTAACTGTTTTAATGTGGAAACATCTTTTTTTTCTTTATTAGCCTCATAATCACTTATTCAGTTACAGGTGGGGGAAAAAAAGAAGAAAATCTGAGAGTCAAGGTAGTAATTCTAATATAGTAAAACCTGAGAAAGCTGGAGCCTGTACAAGGTGGAAACCTTTCAGAGGAGGAAAACTCAAATATTTTCCACTAAAACAAGTGAAAGAAAAGTGGTAAGACTGCACCCTGTCAAAGGCAGAAGACCTGTGAGATTCAGAAAAAGAAGGCAGTGCTGTCAAGTTCTGGCTCTCACAGATTTCACTGTAATAGCCCAAGATTATTTGGAAAAATGAAGCCCTATCACTTGATTTGTTAAGAATTTCTCTAAAGTGACTACCTTTGTTATGCTTATAGTTGCTTCCAAGATGTATATTATCTAGACCACTTCCTTTTCTTAAAATTAAATTTTGTGGCTGTATTTCAGATACACAAGATAAAGAGACTATGTTAGTAGAGGGGAAAAGGGGAGGCAATACCACTTTTGAAAGAGTGGTCATTTCTTTCTAGAATAAGTTGTTTTTTTTTTTTTGTTTGTTTTTTTAATTTTGAATGCTAAGCAGGATGTGAATAGTGGAGGTTTTGAATTTTAAAATATTTGCGAACATCGACTTTATTTGTGGTGAATGAAGTTTACCTTAATCTTGGCTATTATGTAAGCTTAATTTTATAAGATGTAGTGATTAGACCAAAACTAATAAACAACCAACCTCATACTTCCAAACCATTTAGAAGTTTTATCTTGGGAATGGTTTCTGAGGATGGGAGTTTTTGTTCTGTTAGGAGGTTTTTGGTTCTTCAGGATTTGAACACTGGATATTAAACATGGTGCTTCTGTACATCTCACTATTTTGTGTGACTCCTTGTGTATAGAAGAGCATGAAAAGAGAGACACATGGCCAGCAGGTATTTGCACATTGAATCCACAGGTGCCTTTTTATTTGATTAACTGCTGGGGATGGCATTGGCAGAATCTGTTATCATTTATGACTTTGTCCCTTTTCTCTCTAGACTAGGTGGTAGTTTTGCTCAAGTTGTGACCCTCATATCTGTTCCCTGAATGAAATAGGGTATATTTGCTATTTCTGATTTTCTTCCATCAACATCTGTGCCACTCTGCTTCAAGTAGTGTTCCCAATTTCTTACGATTTTCTTCTCCTTCATTTGCCTTGTACTTGGCTTTGTGAGATTCCAGATATAGCACACTACTCCAAGCCTGATCACAGTATTTCCTAGCCTTATAGAAACTAGAGGGCTGACTATTTGTCATGCACTTACAAATGAATTTGGATTTATCCCAAGTAAACTTGTTGTAGCATTTAATATTCATGACTGGTAGTATTATAAAACTTGGAACAGGAGGGCAGGGCCAAGATGGCAGAGTAGTCAGATGCTTCCTGTGGCCCCTCTTAGAACAAAGACCCAAAAAAAACAAGTGAATTGATGATATATGACAATCTAGGAACTCTGAATATCAAAGGCAAAGTTGAGGAGTTGGACTGAGAAAGCAGGGGGAGGGAGAGACGGTTCAGAAGCAACAAGGAGTTACCAGACCTGATTTGGCGGGAGCTGGCACCCTTCGGGCCAGACCGGCTGGTGTGTGCGGTGAGGCAAGCAGTGGCGCTCGGGAGGCTTCTTCCACGTTGGGAGAGACCAAGAGGCAGAGAGTCTACTCGGGCCTCCAGAGCCAGTGAAAAGTGGTGCTCAATCGGCAAAAGATAAGTACATGCATCTGATCTACCGTGTGGATCAAAAAACACCCCCTTTGGGAAAAATCTCTCTCCCGTTTACCTGCCCCCTCCCTGCTCTGCACCAGGTCCTGGGGCCGGTATCAGCGATTGCCGTGTCCCTTGGGCCAGAAGTAGGACCAGTCACGTGCCCTGAGCCATTCTCCTGGCCTTGGAGAGGGAACAACTTAACAAACAGGAAAAAATCGTCTGCTGGCTCCGTTAAGCCAGGAACTCAGGGTGGACACATCTCCTTTGCCTAGGCACAGGAATAATGGGTCCATGGACTTTGAATGCCTTTCACCCGTGCATAGACCTGCATGGGCCCATTTCAACAGCGTAGGCCCTTGTTAGCACAGTACAACAGGCTATATACCTGAAGCCTAACTTCAGCTGTATCAGCTATATGGTGGAGTGGCAGGTTAGTGACATTTGATACTGCTCTGCCCATTGAGCAGGGTCCTCACCTACATCAGGGACCTGAGGACTGGTGGCTCTACTCATGCCACCTAGCCACTCATGACAGGTATTCAAGAATAAGTGGTGCCTCCCAGTCCTCACAGCCAACAGCATTGGGTGCCCATAGTCTGGCTGCAAAACCCACCCACCTATGCGCTCTAGGGAACAGGGACACACTTTCATCGTAGACACTCTGGGGCAGCCATCAGCCCCGACTTTCTCCGTGGGTGACTCCCTACTGCAGCCAGATACCTGTGCCTACACCAATCACCCCTACATGTTTAGGATGGTAGGTGAGAGCCTGCACCACACACTTGGTGACCGACTACCTGGACACCTGAGCTGAATCCATACAAGAAAAGTAAATAGACTCTTGGGCTCACATACCTAGTAACAGAACTAACCACCTGGTGACAGGATGGTAGAGCTTTAAAGGCACCAATGATCAAGCTAGCTCACACGAGCAGCCTATTTGGGCATATCAAAACAAAACAGGAAACTAGGACAAAGTAACCAAACATAAAATAAATATAACTTATTGATGGCTCAGAGACAACAGTCAATATCAAATCACATAAAGAGGCAGACAGTGATGGCTTCAGCAAGGTCCCAAAACAAAGAATCAAGAAATTTACCGGATGAAGAGAACTTCTTGGAATTACGGGAGGTAGAATACAAAAGATTAATATACAGAACTTCAAGATATCAGGAAGGACGTCAGGCAAAATGCAGAACAAGTTGGGGAACATACAGACAAAGCAATAGAGGAAATTAAGAAGGTTATAGAAGAGCATAACGATAATTTTAACAGGCTGCAAGAATCCATAGATAGCAATCAGAAATCCAAAAGATTAACAATAAAATTCCAGAATTAGACAAATCAATAGAAAGTCATAGGAGCAGAAATGAGGCAATGGAAGTCAGAATTACTGAGATTGAAGATAAAGCACTTGATACCAACTTATTTGAGGAAAAATTAGATAAAAGGATTTTAAAAAATGAAGAAACTCTAAGAACTATGTGAGACTCTATTAAGAGGAATCACCTAGTAGTGATTGGAGTACCAGAATGGGAGAGATAACAGAAAATACAGAGAGAATTGTTGAAGATTTGTTGGCAGAAAACTTCATTGATATTGTGAAAGATGAGAAAATATCTATCCAAGATGCTTATTGAACCCCACATAAAGTAGATCCCAAAAGAAAGTCAACAAGACATAGAATAATCAAACTTGCCAAAACCGAAGAGAGAATTTTAAGAGTGGCTAGGAATAAACAAAAGTCATCTACAAAGGAGAGTCAATAAGATTAAGCTTGGATTACTCATCAGAAACCATGCAGGCAAGAAGGCAATGGGATAACATATATAAAGCCTTGAAGAAAAAAATTGCCAGCCAAGGATTATATATCCAGCAAAACTGTCTCTCAAATATGATGGAGAAATTAGGGAATTTCCAGATAAACGGAAGTTTAGGGAATTTGCAAAAATCAAACCAAAATTACAAGAAATACTAAAGCGAATCCTCTGGTTAGAAAATCAGTAACATCAGATAGCAACCCAAGACTAGAACACAGGACAGAACAACCAGATATCAACCCAGATAGGGAAGTCACAAAAATCAAAGCTAAAACACTGAAAATATGGAAACAGAGACATTAATATGATAACAGAAAAGATGACAACATTAAAACAAAAAAGAGGAACTAAAAAATGTAGTCATAAATCTTTCATATGGAGAGGAAGTCAAGGAGATATAAAGAAATAAAATTTTGGGTTAAACTTAGAAAAACGGGTAAATATTAGAGTCACCACAAAGGAAACTTAACAGTTCTACACATCAAAATAAAAAAAAAAGAGAAACATAAAGACTCAGCAAATACAAAATCAACAACAATGAAAAAGATGAAAAGAAAATACATAAAGAAAAATGACTCTGCACAAAAAATTAAGTGAACAAAAACTCAGTAACACACACACACAAAAATACATCAAAATGACAGCACTAAACTCATACCTATCAATAATTACACTGAACGTAAATGGGCTAAGTGCACAATAAAGAGACAGAGAGTGGCACAACGGATAAAAAAAAATACGATCCATCTATATGCTGCCTACAAGAGATGCACCTTAGATTTAAAGACACAAACTAAAACTCAAAGGATGGAAAAAATATATCAAGCAAACAACAATCAAAAAGGAGCAGGAATGGCAATATTAATCTCTGACAAGGTAGACTTTAAAGTAAAATCCACCACAAAGGATAAGGAAGGACACTATATAATGATTAAAAGGTCAATACACCAGGAGGACATAACTGTAATAAATATTTAGGCACCCAATGACAGGGCTCCAAAATACATAAACTCCAACAGCATTGAAAAGAGAGAGAGACAGCTCCACAATAATAGTAAGAGACTTCAACACACCACTTTCGGTGAAGGACAGAACATCCAGAAAAAAGCTCAGTAAAGACACGGAAGATCTAAATGCCACAATCAACCAACTCGATCTCATAGACATATACAGGACACTGCACCCAACAATGGCAAAGTATACTTTCTTTTCCAATGCACATGGAACATTCTCCAGAACAGACCACATATTCGGCCATAAAGCAAGCCTTAACAGAATCCAAAACATCGAAATATTACAAAGCATCTTTTCTGACCATAAAGCCATAAAAGTAGAAATCAACAACAGAAAAAGCAAGGAAAAAAAATCAAACACATGGAAACTGAACAACTCCTTGCTCAAAAACTACTAGGTTATAGAAAAATCAGGGACGGAATGAAGAAATTCATAGAATCAAATGAGAATGAAAACACACCCTACCAGAACCTTTGGAACACAGCAAAAGCAGTGCTCAGAGGTCAATTTATAGTGATAAATGCACATATCCAACAATAACAAAAGGCCTACAACTCGAATAAATAGATCAAAAGCAGCAAAAGAAGCCCTTGGGCACTAGAAGAAAGGAAATAATAAGAATTAGAGCAGAATTAAATGAAATAGAGAATAGAAAAACAATTGAAAGAGTTAACAAGACCAAAA
>NW_004444229.1:744991-746729 GCF_000243295.1 Trichechus manatus latirostris | reverse complement strand
AAAACAATTGAAAGAGTTAACAAGACCAAAAGCTGGTTCTGTGAAAAGATCTACAAAATTGATTTACCGTTGACCAAACTGACAAAAGAAAAACAGGAGAGGAAAAAAATAACCTGAATAAGAAATTAGGTGGGCGCTATCACAACAGACCCAACTGAAATTAAAAGAATCATAACAACACGATGAAAAATTGTACTCCAACAAATTTGGAAACCTAGAGGAAATGGACAAATTTCTAGAAACACACTATATAGCTAAACTAACACAGAGGTAGAACAACTAAATAAACCTATAGCAAAAGAAGAGATTCAAAAGATAGTTAAACTCCCAACAACAACAAAAAAAGCCATGGCTCTGAGGGCTTCACTGGAGAATTCTACCAAACTTGCAGAGAAGAATTAACACTGCTACTACTAAAGTATTTCAAAGCATAGAAAAGGATAGAATACTCCCAAACTCATCCTATGAAGCTAGCATAATCCTGATAACAAAACCAGGTAAAGACACCAAAACAAAGGAAAATTACAGACCAATATCCATCATAAACATGGATGCATATATCCCCAAGAAAATTCTAGCCAATAGAATTCAACAACATATCAAAAAAATAATTCACCATGACCGAGTGGGATTCATACTAGATATGCAGGGATGGGTCAACATTAGAAAAACAATGAGTGTAATCCATCTTGTAAATAAAACAAAAGACAAGAACCACATGATCTTATCAGTCGATGCAGAAAAGGCATTTGACAAAGTCCAACACCCATTCGTGATAAAAACTCTCAGCAAAATAGGAATAGAAGGGAAATTCCTCAATATAATTAAGGGCATTTATGCAAAGCCAACAGCCAACATCATCCTAAATGCTGAGATTCTGAAAGTATTCACCTTGAGAACAGGAACCAGGCCAGGATCCCCTTTATCACGACTCTTTACTTAGCATTGTGCTGGAGGTCTAAGCCAGAGTAATTAGGCTAGAAAAAGAAATGAAGGGCATCCAAATTGGTAAGGAAGAAGTAAAAGTATCTCTGTTTGCAGATAATATGATCTTATACACAGAAAATCCCAAAGATTCCACAAGAAAACCACTGGACCTAATAGAAGATTTCAGTAAAGTACCAGGATACAAGATATACATACAAATATCAGTTGGTTTCCTCTACACCAACAAAGAGAACTTTGAAGAGGAAATAACCAAATCAATACCATTTACAGTATTCCCCAAGAAGATCAAATATGTAGGAATAAATCTAACCAGAGATATAAAAGATCTATACAAAGAAAACTACAAGACTCTACTTCCAGAAACCAAAATTGACCTGCATAAGTGGAGAAACATACCTTGCTCATGGATAGGAAGACTCAACATTGTGAAAATGTCAATTTTGCTGAAAGTGATCTACAGATGCAATGAAATCCCAATCCAAATTCCAGTGGCATTTTTTAATGAGATGGAGAAAGAAATCACCAACTTCATATAGAAAGGGAAGAGGCCCTGAATAAATAAAGCGTTACTCAAGAAGAAGAACAAAGTGGGAGGCCTCACACTCAAGCTACTGTACTGCTACGATAGTCAAAACAGCCTGGTGTTGGTACAACAAGAGATACATAGACCATTGGAATAGAATTGAGAATCCAGACGTAAATTCATCCATCTATGAGCAGCTGATATTCGACAAAGGCCCGAAGTTCATTAAATGGGGGAAAAGACAGTCTCTTTAACAAATTGTGCTGG
>NW_004444229.1:733706-744891 GCF_000243295.1 Trichechus manatus latirostris | reverse complement strand
AAACTGAAACAAGACCCATACCTCACACCATGCACAAAAACTAACTCAAAATGGATCAAAGACCTAAATATCAAATCCAAAGTGATAAAGATCATGGAAGAAAAAATAGTGACAATGCTAGAAGCTCTAATACATGACATACACAGAATACAAACCATAACTAACAATGTACAAACACCAGAAGAAAAATGAGATAACTGGGAGCTCCTAAAAATCAGACACTTACGCTCATCAAAAGACTTCACCAAAAGAATCAAAAGACAACCTACAAACTGGGAAAAAATTTTTGTCTAGTACAAATCTGATCAGGGTCCAATCTCTAAAATCTATAAGATATTGCAAAACCTCAACAATAAAAAGACAGATAACCCAATTAAAAAATGGGAAAGGATATGAACAGACACATGAGGAAATGCTCATGATCATTAGCCATTAGAGAAATGCAAATCAAAACTACAGTGAGATACCATCTTACCCCAACAAGAGTAGCATTAATCCAGAAAACAGAAAATAATAAATGTTGGAAAGGTTGTGGAGAGACTGGAACACGTATACACTGCTGGTGGGAATGTAAAATGGTACGACCACTTTGGAAATTGATTTGGTGCTTCCTTAAAAAGGTAGAAATCTAAGTACCATACGATCCAGCAATCTCACTCCCTGGAATATACCCTAGAGAAATAAGAGCCCCCACACAAGTAGATATTTAGACGTCCATGTTTATTGCAGCACTGTTCACATTAGCAAAAAGATGGAAACAACCTAGATGTCCATCAGTGGACAAATGGATAAACAAATTATGGTATAATCACATGATGGAATACTATGCAACGATAAAGAACAACACTGAATCTGTGAAACATCTCATAACATGGATGAATCTGGAAGGCATTATGCTGAGTGAATTTAGTCAGTTGCAAAAGGACAAATATTGTTGTAAACCACTAGTATAAGAACTCAAGAAAAGGTTTAAACACAGAAGAAAACATTCTTTGATGGTTACAAGGGTTGGGAGGGAGAAAGAGGGATATTCCCTAACTAGATAGTAGAAAAGAATTATCTTAGGTGAAGGGAAGGACAGCATACAGTACAGGGGAAGTCAGCACAACTGGACTAAAACAAGAGCTAAGAAATTTCCTGAACACAACCGAACACTTCAAGGGACAGAGTGGCAGGAGTAGAGGTCTGGGGACCATGGTTTCAGGGGACATCTAGGTCAATTGGCGTAACAAAGTTTATTAAGAAATTGGTCTGCATCCCACTTTGGTGAGTGGCGTCTGGGTCTTAAAAGCTAGTAAGAGACCTTCTAAGATGCATCAATTGGTCCCAATGACCTGGACCAAAAGATAATGAAGAATACCAAAGACACAAGGAAAATATTAGCCCAAGAGACATAAAGGGCTGCATAAACCAGAGACTCCATCAGCCTGAGACCAGAAGAACTAGATGGTGCCCGGCTACCACCAATGTCCACCCTGACAGGGAACACAACAGTAGTCCCTGATGGAGTAGGAGAAAAGGGGGGTGCAGAACTCAAATTCTAGTAAAAACTTCAGGTTTAATGGTTTGTCTGAGACTGCAGGGACCCTGGAAGACATGGGCCCCAGACTGTCTTGTTAGCCCAAAACTAAAACCTTTTCTGATCCAACTCTTCAGACAAAGATTACACTGGATTATAAAACATAAAATGATACTCGTGAAGAGTGTGCTGCTTAGCTCAAGTAGATACATAAGACTAAGTGGGTAACTCCTGTCCAGAGGCTAGATGAGAAGGCAAAAAGGGGCAGGAGCTGGTTGAATGGACACGGGTAATCCAGAGTGGAAAGGAAGAGTGTGCTGTCACAGTATAGGGAGAGCAACTAGGGTCACATAACAATGTGTGTATAAATTTTTATATGAGAAGCTAACTTGAATTTTAATCTTTAACTTAAAGCACAATAAAAAAAAAAACTTTGAACAGCTGCTAATACTGCTATCAGATAATACCACTTATAACGTCTAGATTACAAATATTTTAAAATTCAGAAAGGCAAAGATTACTCAGGAATTTTATTTCTGCAAGTTGGCACCTTTGCTCAGCTGATTTAAGATGATTGTGTATTCTAGTTGCATTACGACTTCAAGTTGAAGAATTTAAATTTGGAGTGGGCTTGTTCTTTTCACATGTACTGTATAAAATGCATTAGGTTTATAAACCATTTCAAAAATTCTTTAGATATTGTTATGATATGCTAATTTAACAAGAAACTTCACCCCTGAAATCATTATGGAATCCCCTAATGAAGCCTTCTGACTGCAGTTGCTAGAGTCTTTAATGATTTGAACCCCAGGTATTAATTCTTAATTTAAAAAATGAGTCATTTACAAATCATCACTTAAATGTCACCTTTGTGAAACGTATTGTGTATTTGAGGTGAGTATTCAAAGATGAATCAAGAAGATTCTGCCCTGAAGGACTTCCTAGACTACAGTGGAGTATAAAATTGAGAATAGTACTTGTAAATAAAGAAGTGAAATTCAAGCTGCTAATTGGTGAGGGTTGTAAGGGAAGCACAGGGGGAGCTAGGGGAGTTTAGAGGATGGGGAGGGAATCAGGAAATGTCTACTGGATTCATAGACATCTGAGCAGGACCCTGAAGAATAGTTGGGATTTAGGGATTTATAATTGGGTTGGTGAGGAAGAGTGGAGGGTATAGCATGAACAGTGCCCAGAGGGAAACTCATAGGACATGACCGGGACAGTTGTCTTGGTAGATATGTAGAGTCCATGAAGTTTATAGAGGGAAATGAATCAAAAAATATAGGCTGAGACTGATGCTTATAATGATGTAAGGGACTTTTAAGGTATATTGTGGCCCCAGCAATGCTGGGAGACAATGCATGGTTTTTAAATGTGCTTGTACTTTTACTGGTCCATGAGAGGAGCTTAGGAGTGTGCTGATCAGCTTCATCTTACAGCCTGGGAGGAATATCTCTCTGTCCTTCCCCAAACCTAAGAATCAGACTCAGGAGCAGAGGTTTATATCCCATTGAGTAGGTGAGTCTCATGTCAATGTGTATCTCATTCTCTAGCAAATAAAAAAAAAAAAAAGCATTTATTTCCTGAAGACTGGTATTATTTTGGAGCTCTGGTTGCATGGTGGTTAAATGTTCAGCTGCTAACCAAAAGGTCGGCAGTTCGAATCCACCAGCAGCTCCCTGGAAACCCTATAGGGCAGTTCAGCTCTGTCCTGTAGGGTCGCTATGAGTTGGAATTGACTCGATGACAATAGTTTTTTTTTTTTTAGTATCATTTTACTTTTTACTCAATAATATGTGGCATATTATAATAAACTTCTTATGAGAAAAACAGAGTCCTTAAGAGTTTGTGCTCATTTTTCTAGCATTGCTGAACAATGTTCAGATAGTACTGTGAATGGCCACAAGTACAAAATCCCTCTTTGTTTTGTACTCTTTCATACAGGAAGACTGAAAAAATTTTTAAAAAGGGTCCTTTTAGTGTTACAGAATAAAACACTCTACCACCACTGAATTTCAGCCAGTTAACTCAATACACTGTCAGTGGAAATGACACGCAAATTGGACCTTGTGATGAATAAATAATGAGTCTCATTGAAATCGTCTGTGCTATTCTCATAACACCATGTCTGGAATGCATATTACATCACTAGGCTCAATTCCCGATAACCTGCTGCCTCAGAGGAATCATTGACTGATGGGGGATCTCATGATGATCAAGTTACTCATACTTAACTCTTTTACTGTCAATTTCAGACAAAATGATGTGGTTTGCACAAATTTGCAATCCACTGTCACTGCCTAGAAGTCAGATTCCTGTCTTAAATGCCTGGAATGGTGGAAATGCTAATTCAGTGTTGATTTTTCAAATGAAATTTTTAGCTATTGCAAACCAGATTTCATGAGTAAGATGTAGATTCCTGAAAAGGCAGGGATGGGGTGGGAATAAAACTGAATATTAACTCAAATTCATTGATAGTTAAATTAAATATGAAATGTGACTTTCTGGTAAGGTTGTGTGGTGTTATAAGTTTTATTTTTCTTTTCAACATTCAGATTTCATACCTATTGATCACAGGATTCCTTTCTTTAACGAGGATAATAAGAAAAGAGAAGTGCAGTACCCTCTAATGCAGAAGTCTGTTATGATTCGGTGCCAGGAAGGTCAATGTGCCCTTGCTCTCCTAGCTTGTCTTTAAAACTCTGCAGTACCCAGATGGCTCCTGTATGCTCTGTTGATTTGATTATAACTCTTGCATCAAGTGAAATAGCATGAAATTCAGAATTTAATACATGTTTCTTCAGTAATTATGGCCTTGATTAGTGAAGTCAGTGTTTCCGTTCCAAAGGACACTTTCTTTCTTTTTACTCATGTTTATTCATTTAATTTCAGGGAATCAAATAAAATGCAAAGACCCTTATACTTCTCTTTGATCTGATAGGGAAATCTGTGATGCCTTTGTTTTGGTATGTGGTTGTCATCGTGCTTATGATTACGTCTCAAATAAAATGGAAGGGACAACAGGAGAAAAATGAAGGACATCTAAAAATAAATAAACAACTGAGTTAGTTTTTAGTAAGTAGAGAAATGGAAAATATATCCAAAATTTCCATGAAGATGTTGCTAAACATAAGCTACATACCAATTACATTTAATATAGAGGCTATGATTATATGCAAAGTCAAGTGTTGGTGTTTAAAAATAAGTAAATTTTGGGTGTTTAAAAATTTTTTTGTAAAAGGGAAAAATCCATTAGTATTTTAATTTTGAGTTGCTATACCTGTTAGCAATATCATCCCAGCCTTTTCAGAAAAACATTAATATAGATAGTATATATATGTGTATATTTCTACTGTCTATATTAATATGGAAACCCCGGTGGCATAGTGGTTAAGTGCTACAGCTGCTAACCAAAGGGTCAGAAGTTTGAATCCACCAGGCGCTTCTCGGAAACTCTAGACAGTATATATAATATGTAACATAGACAGTATACATATATATGTATACTGTCTATATTAATGACCTCAAAAGCCTGGGATGGTATTGCTAACAGGTATAACAGCTCAAACATTAAAATACTAAGGGATTTTTTTCCTTTTTTTTTGAGAGTCCACCACTCGTCTGTGGGTTTGTTGTACTGTGGTGGCTTGCATGTTGTTGTAATGCCAGAATCTATGCCACCAGTATTTTAAATGCCAGCAGTGGTTTCAGCAGAGCTTCCACACTAAGACAGACTGGGAAGAAGGACCTGGTGATCTACTTCTGAAAAAACTGGCAAGTGAAAGCCTTATGAATATCAGCGGAACATTGTCTGATACAGTGCCAGAAAATGAACCCCTCAGTTTGGAAGACACTCAAAATACCACTGGGGAAGTGCTGCCTTCTCAAAGTAGTGTCTGCCTTAATGACGTGGATGTAGTCAAGCTTTCGGAACCTTCATTTGCTGATGTGGCATGACTCAAAATGAGAAGAAACAGCTGCAAGCATCCATTAATAATTGGAACGTGAAATGTGCAAAGTATGAATCTAGGAAAATTGGAAGTTGTCAAAAAGGATGAAATGAAATGCTTGAAGATCGATATCCTAGGCTTTAATGAGCTGAAATGGATTGATACTGGCCATTTTGAATCAGACAATCATATGGTCTGCTATGCCAGAAATGACAGATTGAAGAGTCTTGCTGTCACCAAGGCCATGTTTTCCAACTACTGATTCTTCTTCCTTTTGAACTTTTCACATTCTAATGCCAGTAATTATCAATGCATCTTGACTGCATGTTTGATCAATTTCAGACTGCAGAAGTTGGTAAAAATCTTCAATTTCTTCATCTTTGGTAATAGTGGATGGTGTGTGAATTTGAATAATAGTAATATTTATTGGTCTTCCTAGTAGCCGTGTGGATATTGTCTTACAACTGACAGGGCTGCACGTCAGCATAGATCTTGAAATTTTCTCTTTGACAATGAATGCAATGAAGTTCCTCTTCATGATAGAATTTTGCAAGACCTACAGCCTATTCATTAGAAATACCTTTTTCACCAACATAAATGGCAACTATACACGTGGACCTTGCCAGATGGAATACACAGGAATCAAATCGACTACATCTGTGGAAAGAGATGATGGAGATGCTTATTATCAGTCAGAACAAGGCCAGGGGCTGACTGTAACAGACCATCAATTGCTGATATGCAAGTTGAGGTTGCAGCTGAAGAAAATTAAAACAAGTCCATAAGAGCAAAATACAACTTTGAGTATATCCCACCTGAATTTGGAGACCATCTCAAGAACAGATTTGACACATTGAACACTAATGACTGAAGACCAGTTGAGTTGTGGGTTGACATCAAGGACATCGTACATGAAGAAAGCAAAAGGTCCTTAAAAAGACAGGAATGAAAGAAAAGATGAAAATCGTTGTCAGAAGAGACTCTGAAACTTGCTTTTGAAAGTAGCATAGCTAAAACAAATGGAAGAAATGATGAAGTACAAGAGATGAATGGAAGATTTCAAAGGGCAGCTTGAGAAGACAAAGTAAAATATTATAATGAAATGTGCAAAGACCTGGAGTTAGAAAACCAAAAGGGAAGAACGCACTTGGCATTTCTCAAGCTGAAAGAACTGAAGAAAAAATTTAATCCTAGAGTTGCAATATTGAAGGATTCTATGGGCAAAATATTGAATGATACAGGAAGTATCAAAAGAAGATGGAAGGAATACACAGTTACTGTAACAGAAAGAATTAGTCAACGTTCAATCATTACAGGAGGTATATAATCAAGAACTGACGGTATTGAAGGAAGATGTTCAAGCTACACTGAAGGCATTGATGAAAAACAAGGCTTCAGGAGTTGATGGAATACCATTTGAGATGTTTTCAACAAACAGATGCAACCCTGGAAGTGCTCACTCATCTATGCCAATAAATTTGGAAGACAGCTACCTGGCCAACTGACTGGAAGAGATCCATGTCCATGCCCATTCCAAAGAAAGGTGATCCAGTGGAATGCAGAAATAATCTAACAATGTCATTAATATCACACACAAGTAAAATTTTACTGAATAATTAAAAACAGTTGCAGCAGTACATCGACAGGGAACTGCCAAAAATCCAAGCTGGGTTCAGAAGAGGACATGAAACAAGGGAAGGCATTACTGATGTCCACTAGATCTTGACTGAAAGCAGAAAATACCAGAAAGATGTTTACCTGTGTTTAATTGACTGTACAAAGGCACTGGACTGTGTGGATCATAACAGATTGTGGATAACATTGTGAAGAATGGGAATTCCAGAACACAATTGTGCTCATGTGGAACTATACATAGACCAAGAGACGATCGTTCGAACAGAGCAAGGGGATACTGTGGTTTCACATCAAGAAAGGTGTGCATCAGGGATGTATGCTTTCACCGTACCTATTCAGTCTGTATGCTGAGCAAATAATCTGAGAAGCTGGACTATATGAAGAGGAATGCGGCATCAGGTTTGGAAGAAGACTTACTATCAACCTGCGATATGCAGATGACACTGCCTTGCTTGCTGAAAGTGAAGAGGACTTCAGCTACTTAGTGATGAAAATCAAAGACTACAGCCTTCAGTATGGATTACACCCCAACATAAAACAAAAATCCTCACGACTGGATCAATAAGCAACATCATGATAAACGAAGAAAAGAATGAAGTTGTCAAGTATTTCATTTTAATACGGATCCACCGTCAACGCCCGTGGAAACAACAGTCAGGAAATCAAAGGATGTATTTCATTGGGCATATCTGCTGAAAAGACCTTTTTAAAATGTCGAAAGCAAAGGTGTCACTTTGAGGACTAAAGTGCATCGGACCCAAGCCACGGTATTTTCTATCACCTCATATGCACGTGAAAGCTAGACGATGAATGAGGAAGACTGAGAAAGAATTGATGCATTTGTGTTATGGTGTTGGCCAAGAGTATTGAATATACTATGGACTACCAGAAGAAGAATGAACAAATCTGTCTTGAAAGAAGTACAGCCAGATGCTCCTTAGAAGTGAGGATGGTGAGACGTCTCACATACTTTCTTCATGTTATCAGAAGAGAGCAATCTCTTGAGAAGCACATCATGCTTGGTAGAGTGTCACAGAAAAAGAGTAGGAACCTCAATGAGATGGATTGACACAGTGGCTGCAACAGTGGGCTCAAACATAGCAAAGATTTTGAGGATGGCCAGGACCAGGCAGTGTTTTGTTCTGTTATATGCAGGGTCACTATGAGTTGGTAATGGCTGGATGGCACCTAACAACAACAATATAGATGGTAAGTCCCCTCCCCCTGTAATAAGGTTTAAACGTGTGTTTGCCTGAGTTGTGTGTTCTGTGAAAACCAAATGCATAAATACAATTGTTTAAAATCTAGTCAGATTATGTTGTTCTTAGTACATGAGAGAAGTGTCTCCATCCTTGCTTCCAAGGAGCACCCTCTTTGTAGTTCTTCCAAGACAGACTTGTTCGTTCTTCTGGCATTCCATGGTATATTCAGTATTCTTTGCAAACACCATAATTCAAAGGTATAAATTCTTTTTCAGTCTGCCTTATTCATTGTCTAGGTTTTGCATGCACATGAGGCTATTGAGTAGAATTTTTATATCGCCTTATTTGAAGTACTGGCAAATTTTCTTCCAATGAATGTAGTCCCTCCCTTCCCCCACCTTAGAATTTGCTGACATACTATGCTAGAAAATTAAATATATTGAGTAATATGAAAATAACTGCTGTTTACTTTGAGTAGTCATTTGTATTTGGCTAATGTTTTCATGCAAAGTTTCAGTAAGGTATTGTAGAAAGGCCATGGGACTTGAGTTTGCAGTATTATATTTAAATGGAAACTCGGTCTTTTTCTAATTGTGTGACTGAGTAAATTACTAAACTTCTTGGAATAGAAGTTGCATGATCTGTGAAATTAAGAATATAATATTTACTTTGCAGGGTTATTGTTACATATGAAGATAGAAAATGTATACTTTTCAGGCTCAGTATAGTAGGTGTCAGTGGGTTCATAGTAGGTATCGTTATCAGCATTTTACTGTTTCCATAGCATCATAATAGTAGCGAACTTTTTCTTTTCATTTTACTGAGCACTCAGCATGGCTATGACTTTTGTAGAACCACATACACTAGTTGATGGTATGCACAGTGAAATATCAATCAACAAAAAAGTGAATTGTTTGCTATCCTGCTCACCAATGCTGATAATTTAAAGAAAGTTGAGGAAAATGTCTTTGTCAAGGATAATTCTTCTGAAAAGCATCATTTGATAATTTAACTTTTGTTTGATTTAGTCAGTCCTTAATTTCCCCCTGTACCAAATATCTTGCTATTATTATCTCTTATTTTTATAGAATGATTTTTCCCCTTTGGGCTCAGGAGGATGCTGTTGCTTATATATCTGAAAGTGGAGGGGAGGTTGGCTTACCTTTTCTCTGCCCCTCACCATCCTCTTCCCTATATATTTCCTTTTAGCCAGGTTTATAGAAAGGAAGATTAGTTCTGTGGCTGCAGTAGCTTGCAGCTTTCAGTCTCATTCTTTGAGAAAAGGAAGCACTGTTATCACCTAAAGGTGAATGTTAATCTCTTTCCTCCTCCTATTCTTCACTAACCTGGCAGGCAATATTGTTGTAGCTGATTCTGGAATCTCTATTACAACAAACGTTTTCAGGGAAACATTGAGACTGATTTTGTTGACGTTGTTGTTCAACAGTTTAGTTTATTTCCCCACGTCCTAGGGAGAGAACTGAAAGCATAAAGTTTTGTTTTTAAAGTAATACTATTTTCAGGATGCCAATAAAATATTTTGGTTACCTTATATTCAGACCAAGTATTTTTACAGAAACCTAAATCTTAGAAACTTTGTCTCACTGAGACTAGTCTATAGATAAAATTGGTTTTGATTTCAGAAAATCAAATATTTAGAAATTTGATTTAATTAACATTATACATTTACTTTGAAAAGACTTTAGAATTCAATGAATTTCCTTTGAATATACCAAACTTGGAAGATAGCCTGTGGTGGGGATTTACTTTAAAATAGAAATTGCCGCACCAAACTGCAACCAATTGGATAAGAATCTTTTGATCTGCTTACATTTTATTTGTTTTTGAAGGGGAGTTGATGGAGAGGTTGGGAAGGAAATCTAGTTTTTAAAAGGACTCCATGTGATTCTGATAAATAGCTAGATTTGGAATCTATTGATATACATTGAGAATCTGATTCTGCCCGATAAAGTATTATTAAACATAATCAAATTTTCATAAAAACACAAGATTCTTTAGCTGGAAAGGGATATTAGAAACCGTCTCTCTTTTTCTCTCTCTGACTGTGTCTGTCTGTCTGTCTTGCTGTAGTGGAATAACCACGAGCCTGTTTAAATTTAAAAACAGTTTTATTTTAGTGATAAAAGCATCTTGCAAAATGGGAAGATGCAGTGTCAGAATAATCTGAACAAAGTGCTTCCAGGAGCTGTTCATTTACAGTGTTTTATAAAAGACAAGCAGAGGATTTACTTGGCAAAATGGCACTCTAGGCAGAAGCACCACACTGTCCCTCCACAGCAAAGATCCGAAAAACTAAGCCAAACAGAGAATACAACAATCCTGAAAACCTAAAACATCAAATGAAGAGATAAAGAACTCAGCCAAGCACCAAATGGAGTGTGAAAACTGACAGAGAACGGAGAGTGAGGAGAGATTCATGCAGAGGTCCCCTACCAGCTAACGCAGCGCGGATCCGCCATCTTGGACTCTTATTGGAGACCACCAAACGGGGTGCAAGAAATCAGCCTCACGGAGCGTCCAGCGGAAGACAAAACAACCGGTAATTTGCAATATATGCTTTCCCACCCCCCACCCTTCTTCACCCCGACTTGGTCTCCTCTGCTTCCCGCGCCCACAACCTCTTGACCGGGAAACACCAGCTGCTTGGATTCCACACACCCGAATGGGCCGTCTCTCTAAGTGCCATTTGATGGCTGCTGGTGTTGCTTTTTTCTGCTTCTTTTGATTTCTTCCTTACCTCTCACCACCTCCCCCTCCTTTTGCTAAAATACCTGGCTCCGTGCGCCATCTTTGCTTCTTCCTGAGGGGCTACAGAGCTCTGGTAATTTGTGATATATGCTTTCCCACGCCCTACACTT
>NW_004444229.1:723434-733414 GCF_000243295.1 Trichechus manatus latirostris | reverse complement strand
ATGTAGAACATAATTCTAACTCACAAAAAAAAAGACCAGATTTACTGGCCTAAAGGAGACTGGAGAAACCCTGAGAGTATGGCCCCCAGACACCGTTTTAGCTCAGTGGAAAGTTATCTCTGAGGTTTACCGTTCAGCCTGAGAGTGGACAGCCCGTGAAACCAAATGAGACTAACGAGGTACAGAAGTCCAGTGACAAGGGCCAGAAGGCAGAAGGGGAGAAGGAAGCTGGTGATAGGAAACCCAAGGTTGAGTAAGGATATTGTTGATGTGTTGTGAGATTGTTAACCAGTGTTATAGGGCAACATTTATAGTAACTGTTAAATGAGAAACTATTTTGTTCTGTAAGCCTTCATCTTAATTGAGATTAACAGCAGAATTTGAAGAGCGTAGTCAGTGTCATTGAACTGTGCATGTAGAAATTTTTGAAATGGTGTATCTTTGTGTAGGTGTATTTTCACCAAAAAAAAAAAAAAATGTTGAGAAGTTAGAGGGTTGACATGTTGTGGAGTTGTTAACCAATGTCATAAAACAATATGTGTATTACTGTTTCATGAGAAACTATTTGTTCTGTAAGGCTTCATCTGAAGTACAATAAAAAAAAAAAAAGACAAGCAGAATGGTACAGCTAAAACATTTGTGATTGGTTGATATTTATAGAGCTTAGAAGGGGTGTTAGGACAAGGTTATGGAAAAGTACCGGGCTTTGTAAAGATTCAAGTACAGGTTAGAAAAAGATTTTGTTCCAGGGGGAGCGAAGAGGGTATTTTCTGAGACTGGGCCTACCACCAAAGTCATGTGTTTAACACAATGTCTAATGCCTGTAAGCCTGTAATCTCTATTTAACATCACTGTTACTTACCACAAAATGATCTCCAAGTATAGCAGGGTGGGCAAAACCAAATATTTCTATAGAAAGTACTTGTATCAAGGTCAGAGGTACAGTGGAAAAATTTTGCAGAAGTAACAGGCTGCATTATATGACAGAAGCTTCGTTTAGAAATTTAAAATGGAGTCAGACTTTGGACAAGAAGGGATTTGTCTCAGACCCTAGCTAGAGGTCCCAGTCATGTCAAGAGTTTTAGCTTTGAAATACTTTTCTTCAGTCTCTAACAATATTTGAGGTTCATAGAAATTAAACACAGGGTTAGTTCAGAGTAGAGCCTACACTGTCACTAGACCTCTCTCTCCAGGTCTGATGCTTTCATCAGAGTACTCATTGTCTCCCTTGCTTCAATTAAAATTTTTTTTTTTTTTTTTTTACTATGGAAATTTTTAATTGGCCAGTTAACACTAGAAGCTAGTAATGGAACCCTGGGTACCCAAATCAAGTTTATCTGTTATCAAGATTCTGCCCTTTATGTTTCACCCTACCTTCTCTTTTCTTATGTTATTAATTGCAGACTTCCTTTTGAAATTGAGTTGTTGATATTTGTTTTGTTGATGTTCCCCCACCTCCCCCTTTCCTGGATTTTTTTCCCCCTACAACTAGCCTCAGTTAGGGGCTTAATTAAGTATTTGAGTTTTGTCAGCCTAGGTCGCCAGCTTGATTTAAGCCTGCATTCAAATGGACTATTTATTTTTGTAGCGGCCAAAAGTTTAACACAAAGAGACTAAAATCACAGTGTGTTTTTCTTCCTTGTTTGGTTAATTTCCATTACTCATAGGGTGTTACTGTTTGAAATATGTTGCCGTTCTATACAGGACGCTTATAATGACGTCAAGCCTGGGATTGGTCTATGTGGAAAGTTGTAAATACTAGGGAACCTCTTCTTTTCCATGCTATTCTAAGTCTCCAAGGAACCACTGCACCCACTCAGGAGCAAGGAGAATTTTAGACAGCAATGGACATCAGTTGGGTGTATAGTCATTCACCTTGTACTCATAACTCCAGGAATGTGGTAGGATTTCACAGATGCCACCAGGAGTATCTCAAAGACTTAAAGATGTTTAAAGTTTTTCTTTGTTTTTCGCCCACACAGTAGGACTTTGGTTTCTCACTGTTGGGTTAATATTTGAATGAGTTGCAACTTTTAACTTTAAAAAGAAAGATGACTCAAAAAATGAATGTAATTCAGAGGTAAAATGACAAGAAAGGAGAAAATGTAGAGGTGCCAGTTGAAAAATGGGTTGGCTGAGAGAGAAAAAGACTGAATTTAAGTCGTCAAAGCAGCAGCCTGAAGTTGCTGGTCCTTAGACAGAATAATTTGTAGTCTTTGATTCTCTGCACTTGGCAGTATAATCTTCTCCACGGCTGTGCTGGCTTCCATATTATTCAAAGAGGAAGAGAAATAACCCATTTGAATTCATTAGCCTTCATTTCCATGTACACAGAGCCCATGGTAATAATGAAAACAACTACCATTTATTGAGGCTTACTGTGTGCTAGCACTGTGCAGGGTGACTTTTGTATATTATTTTGTTTGACTCTGTGACTGTACGTATTACTAACTTAGTTTACAGATAAAGAAACTGAGGTTTATGGAAATGAAATGATTTGCACAAGGATTTATAGATTAGTACATAGTGGAGATGGATCTCCTCCATATGTCCAACTCCAAAGCTTGTGGTCTTACCATTATACTGTTTTCCTACAATTTTAGCTAAAGCAGAAGATACAAATGGTATTATGAATGAAACAACTGTTTTTTCATATGTACTGGCCTTGGGAACAATGCTGTTTACTTACAGTTGCTTTAAATGTAAATATCTGTACTTTCCACATGCAGTAGATAGTTTTATGGGTACCAAAAATAATAAGATGGACGATATATTATCCCAGCCCTTTGGAAAGCACGGAACATATACAATAATGATATTACTCTGTAGTAAGTGCTAATAGAATTCTTTATAAAGTGCTGGGGAAGCACAAGTGTCAGATAAATTAATTTAGCTTGGTTAGGGAAGAGTCTGGGAGAGTGACAGAAAACTACCAGTACACATGGTACACGTTGCTGCCAAGTTGATTGTAACTTATGGAGACCCATGTGTGTCACAGTAGAACTGTGCTCTATAGTGTTTTCGGTGGCTGAATTTTTGGAAGTAGATTGCCAGGCCTTTCTTCTGAGGCAGCTCTGGGTAGACTTGAGCTTCTAACTTTTCAATTAACAGCCTAGTGCATTAACCATTTGCAGCACCCAGGGACTCTAACAGAAAAGTAAAAAGTAAAAAAACAAATAAATCCCCTGCCATGGAGTCGCTTCCGACTCATAGTGACCCTGTAGGACAGAGTAGAGCTGCCCCATGGAATTTCCAAGGAGCACCTGGTGGATTAGAACTGCCAGCCTTTTGGTTAGTAGCTGTAGCTCTTAACCACTACGCTACCAGGGTTTCTGGCAAAAGTAGTGACATCTAAATAGCTCAGCCCGTCCAAGTTTTTTTGTTTGTTTAAAACCATTTCGTAGTTGTGCATTTCATTTGGATTTAGAATGGACTTCTTCCTTCCACCTCCCCCCAGTGCCTGCCATGTGCCAAAAAATTTGCTAGATGCTTTCTTATGTATTCATTTTTTAATAAATATGTACCGAGTGTCTTTTAGATGCTAGACACTGTTCTGAATGCTGAGGATAAAGTAGTGAATAATAGACTCCTGCTTTCTTGGAATTTGCATTTATTTTTCTAAATTAACCATCAAAATGACCGCACAGGGTTATTATTTTACCCCATTTTTAAATGAGCACGCTGAGGCTGAAAAAGGTTGAGTGAATTCCCCCAAGTAGATCAACAAATAGTGAAACTGGGCTTCAAAGGTAGTGCTTATTCTAAGTCCATTGATCATTTCCAGTGCATATCATTGTCTCTCATTTGAGTTGCTTGATTATTTAAGATATTATGAGTAGTACTTGTGTGTGTGTGTGTGTGTTTATAAAATATAGGCTCTAGTTGATTTAGAAACCTACTTGAGACTAAGGACTGGCTAGTCTTTTTCTTTTGCATTCCCCTGTCACAGAAGGGGAGCAGGTTTGAGATCTTGCTATTCTGAGTTTAACCATCACATTGGCCCGCAGGGGCATATCATTTCCACCATGGCCTTTCCCTACACTTAACAGACTTAAAGGAGAGGCTTTGTTTATATATGCTTTGAAGTTGAACTTGACTAGATTTGCTTCTTAAGCTCCCTTCACCCGCTCTACCACCTGAAATGCACAGTATTTTTCAAGCATACAAAAAAGAATGATCTGGAGTCAGCTCACATTGAAGCATTTGGTTGAGCACTGAATTTCCTATTTCTGTATCACTCCAATTAACCATATTAATTTATTTATGTGTCCTTGACAGAGAGTGTATTCCTAACTGCTTTATAAGGAAAATAACAAGTCTGCACTACAGAGGTTGTTTTTATAATTAAGATAAATATGCCCCTCCCTCCCTCATTTCATTAAAAACATAAAAGGGCTTAGAAGAACTAGCAATATTGCCATGCCAAGGGGTGTCTGTGTTTCACAGTGCCTCCTAAGCTCCTCAGGCTGCTAGGTCTTGTTTTCTTATGGATGATAAAGACTACTTTTGGATCTGAGCTTTCCTTTATTTATACATATTCCCTGATTCAATATTCAAATCTCTTGAGGCCAGATAGGTTTCAGAATTCTGAAAAAAATTTTCTAAGGGTAATAGATGCACAAACGCTGTACTATGTAACATCCTTAACCGGGCAGCACTTTTTAGTAAAAATATTTAATATTTAATAAAATATTTAATATTTCTGCAGGGAAATCTGTGAATATTTACAGTAGGTAGAATAAAGATGATAACTAGCCTCATGTCAGTTCAGGTGACATTTTTCATTTAGTTATTTTTTAAAATTGTTTTTATTGAGATATAATTTACATTTTATGAAATTGATACATTTAAAGTATACAATTCATTGGTTTTTAGTATATTCACAGAGTTGTGCACCTCTTACCCAACCTAATTTTAGAATATTTTTATCTAATAGGGTCAGGTTTTGAACTTAGGTAAGTTTGGGTGCTAAGTCTCGGTCTTTAAAACTTTCTGTATTTTGGAATTATGGATAAAAGAGAACTTTTTACCTGAAACTATGTGGGTCAGTAAGCCTGGTTAAAGTCTTACCGAAACCCCTAAATGATTTCACTGGTGTTTTAAATACTCTTGCCTGTCTTATTTACTTATTAACAAATTGGTAATGAGGTTTGGGTAATCATGGTACCTTCTTTAGGGTTATGTATAGGTCATGATGCTTGGATCCTTAATTTTTCTTTTCTTCAAAACTATGAGTTACAGGCTGCTACATAAATGCAGTTTTCTGGAATTTTATGTCAACATTTGATTGCTTTCTGGGCTGTATATTTAGTACATGAGGCCTTGATTCTTGAGTGAGTAATAGTGGTTTACAGCGTAAATACAGATTTGGGTACGTCTTATTCTTTCCCATATATATGCTGAGAAGTGTTGTTTTACACGCCTTGCACATACAGAAGTAATTAGGTTGTGTTTGAAATATGAAATTGGCTTTTTTTTTTAAGTTTTGACCAGGAGTTTTATAAAAGTTTACAGGGGCTTGCTTATAAAAATCTGGGAAAAAACTCAATTTCTATTCAATTACTCTTTTGAAACAAGAAAACACATTTTTAGACATATTACACATATTTAAAGAGAGGACTGAATTTAGAGTATTTCTTCACCTCTTTAAAGAAGTGAACATCCTAAAATAGCTTAGCTTCATTCCTCAAGGCAAATTCACATCCTGAACAGTTTTAAAGGAGCAATAATATAAAGTTAATTATGGAAGAATGATTCGATAAAATCTTAATATGCCAGTAAGACATTTGCTGATTTACATCAAATTTATATAAAGGTTGTTTGAACCTACACCTTTGTGTCCAGCTGGTTGCCCTTTTTTAGAGCAATTGTGTGACAGCCTCTGAAAAATGTCAGCGGTTTGAGAGAGGTTGATTTCAGTGACAAAGGGAACAAGCTGTGAAAAGTATGGTTGTATGGTACAATGACATAAGCCCTGCAATTCTAATCCTGAGGACTGGGCTCTTACATAATTTCTGCCACTGCCTAGTTGTATAATTGTGGAGAAGTCACTTAGCTTCTCCAGGGAGTATTTTCCTTATATGGACGTGCCTGAGGATGCTTCAAGAACCAGATTTTATCATTCTATTTGTAATCATAACTTTTAAAAATAACTTTATTCTGAATCATGTTTTTTTTAAGTAAAATCATAATTTCCCTTGTGTTTGAAATAATCTTATTGGAAAGATGTATTGTTGCTGATATTAAGTTCCTTATTCCCACAAAAAGGAGCCTTGGTGGCACAACAGTTAAGCGCTCAGCTACTAACCAAAAGGTTAGCAGTTCAAACCTACCCAGCCGCCTATAGGAGGAAGACCTGGAGATCTGCTCCCGGAAAGATTACAGCCTAGAAAACCTTACGGGGCAATTCTACTCTGTCACATGTTGTTGCTATGGGTCGAAATTGACTTGACAGCACCAAACAACAACAACATTTCTAGGAACAAAAGGTTAAATCTGAAATGCTTATAACAAAGTTTTTGGCTGCCAAGTATTTATTGTAAACTGAAGTTGGCCGTAGCTTTTGTATTTCACTTTTTGGAGGAATCTATATTTAAAATAATATCTCCATGCCTCCCTTTCATCATAAGTGTTTTGAAGTTATTTTTTTTTTATTTTCTTTTAATATTACATACAGTTAACACTTGATTATCTGAAATGAAGTCTGTCAGAAGTAAATATTGCTTTCTAATTCTTAATGAAATAATTAAGTAGACTAGAATAGGGAAGAGTATAATTTTTGCCTTAGTGCTACTATCATTTTATGCATATATCATCAGGAATTGATTTTTATTCTTGTTCTATGCAAGAAAAATAGCATAGTTTCCTTAAATATAGAAGCTAATTTGCTGTCCTCTAGGGAAATTAAAAAAAAAAAATTAGAGGAATAGTATCAAGTACCAAACATTACTGATCTGGACTGAGAACCCATAATACTTTATTCTCTATCTCAGAGATCAACAGACTATCTTTGTAAAGGGCAAGATAGTAAATGTTTTCTGCTTTGCAAGTGATCCAGAAACTGTGACAACTACTCAAGTGGGGCCTCTTGTAGTGCAAATGAACCTGTGTGGCTGTGTTCTAGTAAAATTTATAAGAATAGGCAAAGTGTCAGATTGGGCCCACAGGTGGGAATTTGCTGGATCTTGATGTACCTAGTAACTTAGTTGATAAACTAACCCTAACCAATTGTGGTCAGGTCAGTTCTAACTCGTGGTGACCTCATGTGTATCAGAGTAGAAAAGTGTTCCATAGGATTTGCAATGGCTAGTTTTTCGGAAGTAGATTTCCAGGCCTTTTTTCTGAGGCGCCTCTGGGTAGTCTTGAACCGCCAACCTTTTGGATAATGGCTGAGCACTTAACTGTTCCTACCACTCAGGGGGCTTTAGCTTACTTGATACACTCACGTGTGTTACATAACACTGCCTCTCCAAGGAGATAAGCTTAGGACTATGTATCTGTAGTAATATGAATCATTCAATGTCATAGGAGTTGCATACATTCTAAAACTAGAGTCTCATGGTGCCAAAAAAACTTGTCCATAGGAAGTGAATATTTAATGTGTCTATGAGTTGGAATCGGCTTGACGGCAATGGGTGTTTTTGGTTTTATTGATCTTAATGATACCTAGATAAAATCTTAATATCATTTTACATATATATATTGTTTTCATTTTACAAAGGACTTTCACATTCCTTTTTAGTTTTACCTTGATCTTAAACCCTACTGTCCAGAGGATATTATTCTTCGTTTTTTACATTTGAACAAATTGAGATTTAAAGAAGTGTAATTTGGCCTTGAGAGCACAAGATCTTTATTCTACTGCTGTGTATTTTATCAGAGCACTAGGGAGCTCACTGAGCATATCTCCCATCCTGCTTTGTAGTAGTAGGATCTCCTTTACCCTAGAATTTTGATAGTAAATTCAGGTCCAAACTTAGCACTGTGACTGTTTCTCTGGGCACCAAATTCATTCAAAATAATCATAAAAAATAAACTTCAGTGACAATTCCCTTCTAAAGGAAACCCAAATAAGCAGACGGTGGTTTCCAAGAATAATCAGTTCTAGAAGTTCATAGCAGCTGTCAAAATATATCTTTGGTTGAAATTTAGCTTGCAGTATGAGAGAACTTAAATTTTTCTTTTCCTTCTCCTTGATTGATTTTTTTTTCATTCAAATTACTTAGGAAGATATATTGAGTGTATTTATTTAGTGTTCTTAGTAGAAAGGCCAAGCACTTTTATCATGAAGGAGAGCTGTCACTAGAAAAATTCTGAAATGTAAATCTTGTATCAGTTCAGTATCTTTTTTTCTTGGCCCAAGGGGTCATAATGTGTTTCTTACATGTTTGCCTCCCGAATAGATATGAAGTGATTGCTTTGAAAGTAATCATTTGTTTTTTAAAAATCTTGGTGATGAATGCGTTGGTGGTTGTGACATATTTCAGTTGGAAGGTAGTAGAAAGGTTAACGATGTTATATTTACTGTGTTCTAGTTCACATCATGCCTCTTTGAAAATAGGCCATTCTGTTCCACCCAAATGAGGAGCATTCAGGGCAATTGAAAACCATTAGAATTACTGACTGAGGATTAAGAAAATCAAGATAACTACATCTGCAAAGATCAAAATGAATTTGGCCTTCTTTCTCTGGTTTTCATACTCATCAAGCCAAAATGTCAAATCCTAAATGTTCTATAAATACACTGTAATAAGTTTTGTTTAATTGTACTTTTTGAAGGTAACATCATATTAGGCCCCTTTTAAAAATTATTTGTTTTTCTGCAATGATTTATAATTTTCTTCCCTTTCTTGATCAGGCAGCTGGGTTGTATAATGCCTATCCCTTAAATATGACATGACATGGTATCTTAGGCTAGGTTCTCTAGAGAAGCAAAACCAGTAAAGCATATAAATGTATATATAGAGAGATTTATATCAAGGAAACGGCTCATGAAATTGTAGAGTCTGGAACATCCCAAGTCCGTGGATCAGGATAGAGACTTCTCTTGATTCACGTAGCCGCAGGGGCTGGCGAACCCAAGATCGGCAGGTCAGAGAGCAGGGCTCCTGCTCACAGGCTATGAACATCCATGAATCCCAGGATTGGCAGATAAGCTGATAGCTCAAGTCCCAAGAACATATAAACACTGAGAATCATGGCCCAGCCAAGCTGATACACAATCTTAACCATCACACATGGCGATCCTGCTTTTACCTCTTTGTACCTTTTTGTACTTCTACCTCTTTGTTTCCTCATCTCAAATCTAAGATCGTTTTGAGAATTAAATGAATTAATATACAGAAATCTCTAAGAATAGTGCCTCACACATAGGTAAGAAAGCCAGTTGCCATCGAGTCAGTTCCAACTCATGGTAACACTGTGTGCATCAGAGTAAGAACTGTGCTACATAGAGTTTTCAGTGGCTGATTTTTCAGCAGTAAATCTCCAGGCCTTTCTTCAGAGGTGCCTCTGGGTGGACTTGAACTTCCAGCCTTTCAATTTAGCAGTTTAGCATTAACCATTTGAACCAACCAGGAACTTAAACGCATAGCTAGTGCTTAATTAATTTGAACTGTTTTTATTTTTATCTATTTTAAGATGGTTGCCTTCCTTGAAAATTGGCTAATTTTAAAATATGTGCCATAAAGATCATGTATATGGCTGTTCCTGTTTTCTATACGTACGTACACACATACACACACATTTGTATGTATATGTATATGTATATATATATATATACCAGAAGCCAGCGTTTGTCGCAGCGGCGACGGTAATCGGGACGGCGAAGACAGTAACCAACTGCACAACTCTTACAGAGAAGTGGGGCCAGGAGGGTCACTCTGAGGAGTCGACCCCCACTTCAGTCCCAGGAGTTTATTTTATAGTCAATACAGCAATCAATAAGGCAATTAACAAAACAATGGGCTTTGAGTACGGGC
>NW_004444229.1:702949-723334 GCF_000243295.1 Trichechus manatus latirostris | reverse complement strand
AACACATCCGGACAAGTCTCGACATGTTGGAGACAAGTCTCAACATGCTGTGCAGCATAGAGGCCTGTGGGGGCTGCAGTTGTCAATAGTACAGCCATGTTTAAATGGCATATATCCCCACAAGCGTTCATTAGAGGAATTGTAACAAATGTGAATCATTTAATAGGATGTTATAACCTTGCAAAGACACATTACTTCACTTTTACATTTTGATGTTTTGTTACATTTTGATGTTTACTACAACAGTAAACTAGGAAGTAGCTGTATTTTTAACAGACATATTTATAAATGAGATTAAAAATAACTTCCTCCCTGGGATCACATTCTCCAGTGACTGGGAAGTATGTAATTACATAAAAGTTTGGAAAACCCCACAAGAGCATCCTTTTGAAGGAAATGACACCGCTGTTTCAAGAAAAGCGTATCCTTCATATCAGCTACTTCTTACATTTGTCTAGTGCTGTATCATTTATACATCTTCCTCGTACATCAGCTCACCTCTTGACCTTGGGAAGTGAAGTGGGTATTTTAAGATCCTTTGTTTAGAGCTGAAAGGGCCCATAAGTATTATTTGCTTACTGTCATCTTGCTAAAATGAAATCCTTGACAATTTAATATGTTCTCCGTTTATCATGATGTTACTTATTGGTCCAGTTGTGAGGATTTTTGTTTTCTTTATGTTGAGGTGTAATCCATACTGAAAGCTGTGGTCCTTGATCTTCATCAGTAAGTGCTTCAAATCCTCTTCACTTTCAGCAAGCAAGGCTGTGTCATCTGCCTATTGCCAAGTTGTTAATGAGTCTTCCTCCAATCCTGATGTTTCTGTGTTCTTCTTCATGAAGTCCAACTTTTTGCATTATTTGCTTAGCATACAGATTGAATAAGTATGGTGAAAGGATACAACCCTGACCCACAGCTTTTCTGATTTTAAAACAGGCAGATCTCCTTGTTCTGTTCAAAGGACTGCCTCTTGGTCAGATGCCACACGAACACAATTAAGTGTTCTGGAATTCCCATTCTTTGCAATGTTATCCATAATTTGTTATGGTCCACGCAGTCAAATGCCTTTGTGTAGTCAATAAAACACAGGTAAACATCTTTCTGGTATTTTCTGCTTTCAGCAAAGACCCATCTGATATCAACAATGCTATCCTTTATTCCATGTCCTCTTCTGAATCCAGCTTGACTTTCTTGCATTTCCCTGTCGACGTACTGCTGCAACCATGTTTGAATTATCTTCAGCAAAATTTTATTTGCAAATGATATTAATGATATTGTTCGATTGTTTCTGCATTCCATTGAATCACCTTTCTTCGGCATGAGCATGGATATGGATCTCTTCCTGTCGGTCAGCCGGATAGCTGTCTTCCAGATTTCTTGGCATAGATGACCGAGCACTTCCAGTGTTGCATCAATTTGTTGAAACATCTTAATTGATATTCCATCAATTCATGGAACCTTGTTTTTCACCAGTGCCTTCAGTGCAGCTTGGACTTCTTCTTCAGTACCATTGGTTCTTAATCATATGCTTCCTCCTGAAATGGTTGAACATTGACCAATCCTTTTTGATACAGTGATTCCATCTTCTTCTGCTGCTTCCTGTATTGTTCAGTAGTTTGCCCATAACCCATTGCCATCGAGTCAAATCCAACTCATAGCGACCCTATAGAATTATTTTACCCATTGTTGTTAGGTACTGTCGAGTTGGTTCTGATTCATAGCAACCCTGTGTGCAACAGAATGAAACACTGCCCAGTCCTGCACCATCCTCATAATTGTTGTTATGTTTGAGCCTGTTGTTGCAGCCACTGTGTCAGTCTGTCTCGTTGAGGATCTTCCTCTTTTTCACTGACCCCCTACTTTACCCGGCATGATGTCCTTCTCCAGGGACTGATTCCTCCTGATAACATGTTCAAAGTATGTGAGACGTTGTCTCACTGTCCTTGTTTCTAAGGAGCATTCTGGCTGTACTTCTACCAAGACAGATTTGTTCGTTCTTTTGGCAGTCCATGGTATATTCAGTAGGCTTTGTCAACACCACAATTCAAAGATGTCAGTTCTTCTTCGGTCTTCCTTTTCATAGTCTATAGAATCCTTCAGTATTGCAACTCGAGGCTTGAATTTTTCTTCAGTTCTTTCAGTTTGAGAAATACACAATGTGTTCTTTCCTTTTGGTTTTCTAACTTGAGGACTTTGCATGTTCATTATAATACTTTGTCTTCTTGATCTGCCCTTTGAAATCTTCTGTTCAGCCCTTTCACTTCATCATTTCTTCTGGAGTTCGCTTTAGCTACTCTATGTTCAAAAGCAAGTTTCAGAATCTCTTCTGACATCCATTTTGGCCTTTTCTTTCCTTCTTGTCTTTTTAACGACCTTTTGCTTTCTTCATGTATGATGTCCTTAATGTCATCTCACATCATCTGGTCTTCGGCCATTAGGGTTCAGTGTATCATATCTATTCTTGAGATGGTCTCTAAATTCAGGTGGGATGTACTCAAAGTCATACTTTGGCTCTTGTGGACTTGTTTCAATTTCTTCAGTTTCAATTTGAATTTACTTTTGGGCAATTGATTTTTCCACAGTTGGTCCCTGACTTTGTCCTGACTGATGTTATTGAGCTTTTCCATTGACTTTCCACAGATGTGGTCTATTTGATTCCTGTGTATTCCATTCAGTGAGGTCCATGTGTATAATCATCATTTATGTTGTTGAAAAATGGTATTTCCAATGAATTAGTTGTTGCCCTTGCAAAATTCTTTGGTGCAATCTCCAGTGTTGTTTGTATCACCGAGGCCATATTTTCCAACTAATGATCATTCATTTTGTTTGCAGCTTTTGCGTTCCAGTCACCACTAATTATCAATGCATCTTGATTGCATATTTGATCAATTTCAGACTGCAGAAGTTGGTAAAAATGTTTAATTTCTTCATCTTTGGCATTAGTGGTTGGTGTATAAATTTGAATAATAGTCATATTAACTAGTCTTCCTTGTAGGCGTAAGGATATTATCCCATCACTGACAGCATTGTACTTCAGGATAGAGCTTGAAATGTTCTTTACTACATTGAATGCAATACCATTCCTCTTCAATTTGCCATTCACGGCAGAGTAGACCATATGACTGTCTGATTACAATGGCCAGTACCAGTCCATTTCAGCTTGCTAGTGCCTAGGGTATCAATCTTCAAGCGTTCCATTTCATTTTTGACAATTGCGGTTTTCCTTGATTCATAGTTCATACATTCCACATTCTGATTACTAATGGATGTTTGCAGCTATTTCCTCTTATTTTGAGTCATGCCACATCAGCAAATGAAGGTCCTGAAAGCTTTACTCCATCCACATCATTAAGGTCAGCTCTACTTTGAGGAGGTGGCTCTTCTTCAGTCGTATTTTGAGTGCCTTCTAACCTGAGGGACTCATCTTCTGGCACTATATCAGATAATATTTTGCTGCTATTCCTAAGGTTTCATTGGCCAATTTTTTTTTCAAAAGTAGCTTGCCAGGTCTTTCTTCTTAGTCTGTCTTAGTCTGGAGGCTCAGTTGAAACCTGTCCACCATGGGTGACCCTGCTGGCATTTAAAATACTGGTGGCATAGCTTCCAGCGTCACAGAAACATTCAGGCCACCACAGTACAACAAACTGACAGAAAAGTAGTGATTGTGCACCTGATGATAGTTTTGGGCTTAACAATACTTCAGACTTGACCTTTAAAATATGTGACATCTTTCATATATGATACAAGTTATAAGAGAGCTTTGAGTAGGCAGGAATTAATGTACTCTAGGGGTATTGGGGATGACTTATTGAAGAACTGGAGTTTAAGCTGGAGTTGAGAAAGAACATTTAAGATATTGGTGTCATACTGGTGGGTGGGAACTTGGTTTATATCTGGAATAATGAGACCAGTACTGAGGGGATTCTGACATTTCAGACAATAGAGATACCAATATTACCTAGGGGATTTTGATGTTTAGATAGTAAAGATGAGACAAATTTTGGACAGCTTTGAATACTAGGCTGAGGATATTGCAGTCCATCTTTTCCTGCTTTATAGAATCATTTTAGCTCTTTAATGGTGAGCAGTGATTAAAAATATGGATGAATAGACTGCTATGCCATGAAAACAAACCCGTTACTCTTGCATCAATTTCAACTCACAGTGACTCTGTAGGACAGAGTAGAACTGCCCCATAGGGTTTCCAGGGAGCAGCTGGTGGGTCCAGACTGCTGTCTTTTTGGTTAGCAGCCATGCTCAAAGGAAGATGGTATTTCTCGCCTTGACTGAGACTGAGTAGGTCTGTGTCCTTGGGGAAGACGTTTAACCTCGATGGACATCAGTTTCCTCACTGCAAAATAAACACTGAGGATTTGCACAGTTCTGGGATTTCATGCATATAAATTTCTGATCTCTAGGTCTCTTCCATCATCTACCAATTTATGGCTTTGTGAGATATTCCTATAGGATTTGATGGTCTTTTATGTCAGATATGACCTTTAGGTTAGAGAGGGTGAGAGCTATGTAAGGAACTGATTTGATACCTGGTTAAGAACTGGAGGTAGTGGACATGAAGCATTTGTTTGAGCATTTAGAGGCTACTGTGTGGTTTAGGGTGTTTTAGGGTCATGTAAGTCCCTGGGTGGTACAAATGGTTAAGCGCTTGACTACTACTTGAATGATTTGTGGTTCGAACCCACCCAGGGCCACCTTGGAAGACAGGCCTGCCAATCTGTTGCCAAAAGGTCACAGCTTTGAAAACCCTATGGAACAGTTTTTCTCTGCACACACTGAGTCTCCATGAGTGGAACTGACTCGACAGCAACTAACAACGTTAACAGGGTCATATAACTCTGGCTTTATAGTCAATGGACTAGACTTTGAGTCCTAGTTCTTTTACCCATTAGCGATGGGATTTTGTGCAACACATTTAATGTCTCGGAGTTCTCTGTCTGCACTTTTGAAAAATACTAATTCACAAGGTTTGCAAACAAGGTTTTGGAAAGAATTATGTGCAATAATGTATGTAAAGACAGTCTGTAAAATGTTTAATAAACATTCATAATTAGTGTTACTACTACTACTAAGTGATTTTCCCCACATCCTATAGTGAGATATAACAACAGAATAGAAGGTTGTTTTCTAGGCACTGCTCTCTTCTCTAGATGCCAGAACCTTATCTGGGAAGTATAAAATAACTTAACAGGTGTTTGAATTCATTAGACAATTATGCACAATTCTCCCTTCCCTTAATACCTGGGCTCTCAAGGAAAAGAATAATACAGCTTAATTTGTACTTCCTTTACCATATCATTTGGATGACCTGCATTTGTTTAGATTGTTGAATGAGCAAAATATGTTGGTTGATTTGAGATATGTTGCAGAGTAGGAGAAGAATGAGTTTATTCGTAAATATGACCCTTATTTTAAAATAGCTGCTGTGTTTAGATTGGGAGTTATTATGGAAGCCTATTCAAGAGTGGAATTTCCTAATATGATTTTAAAGGGAATATTTGAGTTAAAGAGGCTAAATAAAGACTCTGGCACATCCTATAATGTTTAGTATGTTCTGGTAATCAAAATTTATAGCACAGTGTTGAAATTTTTCGTCCTTTCCTTTTATTACTGCTTGACCTGCTCATGGCATGAGTTCTGTGCATTTCCGAGTGTTGCTGCTGTTCACGGCTGCATTGGAGATGCCTAACAGTGCATGTCAGGAGTGGACTGGGAGGCACTTTGCATTTGAACAGGGGCATGTTTTTTAATTGGGATCTAGAAGCCAAAGGTTTCAATTAGTATTTTAAGCAATCCCTTCCCCTTCCCCTTCTCCTTCGCTGAGTCTAAATTCACTGAGTGCCACTCACTCATGCACCTGGCAAATACTTCTTGCTTGTCTCCCAGCAGGGTTCTAAGGGGCCATGAGCTAGTCAAATGATTGACAGTTCAGTCAGAAAGCCTCTGCTAAACCACAACTGTTAAAGCAGACAGAATTCCCATTACAAGAATGCTTTTTTGGACCTAATCCAATGAGAATAATCTATTAAAACAAGTTACCTAATTGTATGAGCTAACTTGAAAAGAGAAATGGATGCAGGGTGAATTGCAACATGTTTGTGCATGTAAGTGCAATTTATTTAATTTTAAATAATTAGGGCATGGCAATGATTAGTGCTTATTGAAGTTCTCTTGGGCTGAAAGAATTATCCATATACGTTTTGAAGATTTATGAGAGATTTTCACATTGCATTTTATTTAACTCTTAAGGTATTTTTTAATAGATGATGTTAAAAACACCAGATTTGAGCACAATCTGAAATAATTTGAAATACATTGCTATAATGATAGCTACAAGGGCTTGTTGTTGTTGCTAGTTGTTGTTGAGTTGATTCCAACTCATGGCGACCCCGTGTGTGTAGAGTGGAACTGCTCCATAGGCTTTTCGTGGCTGTGACCTTTTGGAAGCAGATTGCCAGGCCTGTCTTCCGAGAGGCCTCTGGGTGGGTTCAGACTGCCAACCTTTCAACTAGTAGTTAAGTGCTTAACCTTTTGTGCCACCTAGCTACTTTTACAAAGGGCTAGGCGTGCTTTAAAAAGGGAGATTAATGGGGAGAATTTTAGTGGCCCTCAAAATAGGTATTTAGTAAGTGCATAATCATTTTATAAATAAAGTAAGATTAAACTTTTGGGTTGTTTTGAAATCTCATTCAAATGGAGGACAAATACTGCAATGATTATATGGTTTTACATTTTTCAGTACTTTTCTGTTTCAAAACCTTATTAAGTTGCTGACGAACATTCTGAACATCTCAATCCTGATAAAATTTTTTTTAAAGTTTGTGTGATCAAAATTTAATTTCACCTCTTACATTTAAAATAGGGGAAAAAAGAAATTAGCTTACATTTACACAAAGATTGGATCTGTTTATGTTGGTAACTGTCGCTGATAGGCTCCAAAAATTGTCTGTTGCTTTTGGCAAGAAGACATTCTTAAAGGCGCTATCAGAACAGTACCTGAACTGAAGAACTTTCAGTACTTTTGTTTGCTCCCAAACATCAGGCTTGAGTGTTTTGCCACTTGTCAGCTCTATGAATGATTTCTATGTCTATATAACATGAAATATGCAACTAGTTTATTATACTTAAAGTAAATAAAATTCAAGGATCACCCTTTTGATGATTAATTCTAGCTAATAATGATATGCATTTAAGACATGCTTATTTAATGGTGCAGTGGTTAATTTGTGCTTTTATAAAAGTTATTCCATTTATCATAATACATATTGCCATCTAGTTTACGTTGTAGTTTAAACAAAATTTCACCTTGAGGGTAATCAGATAGGTAGGTCTGATAGATGACTCTCGTTTCCATGAAAACTCAAGTTTATATTTTTCTTCTTTTCTCACATCACTCATTTCCAGAGTCAGTTTTTGAAGAGGTGATTTCAAATAATTATCCTTACTCCTGATATCACTACTTTCCTACTCCTTCCATCTCTTCCTAAATTAAAGGGAGTAAAGCGAATAGAACCAACTAAGATTTGGTAATAGAGGTTTTTTTTCTTGTAATGGATTCTGGTAACCGTAATTCCTTTTGCTACTCTGATACTTGAAAATTTGGCAAAGCTGTTTATTCTGCTGTCTTTCAGGCAGGGACAGGGAGTAGGTGATGACCCCTCTGCTTGCTGAGTAAACTCTGAATGTCCCCACTCAGCTGGTTTTATGAGGATTCCAGATCTCTTTGATTGTTCTCTGATGGAATAATAATTACAATGCCTAAGTAAATTCTACCCTGTTGTCTAGGAATTTCTGAATAGTTGCAATTACTAGATATTGAAAAAGGAATTATAAAATTGATGGTCTTCCAATGTGAAATTTTTCTTTGAAAAACTCCAACTGCCTCAGCTTCCCAATCAAGAAAACTAATGTTATTTTATAAACCAGTTTGGCATTTTGGAAATAACTTTGAAATCCATATGAGAAATGTACAGATAAAGGGCTGTATTTTTACCTGTGAGAAAAAGTAAATAATCATTTGTCTACTTGGACACTGAATTTACTTTTTATCCTTAGCAGGAGATACAAGTGTAATTAGAGTGGGAACATAGTCCCATTCAACAACATTAAACATTAAAATTATCCTCTTATTAATGAACACCTTTAAAGTAAGTATATTTTTATTTATATATATAAAATCATTTTTCCGCCTTATTGATGTCCTTTGTATCTTCATAGGAAGACTCCAACACTCATTAAATAGCTGTCTATTATGATATCTTTGAGAGAAGACGACTGTATCTTAGCCTCCCCGCTGAGTGAAATCTCATTATAATTTGTCTCTTTAGGTTTCCAAAATGCTGGGCTCACATGCTTAACTCACTAATGAGACTGGAACACATCTCATAATGGCTGGTTTGTCCCACTAAAGCCACACAGAATAAAAAGAATGTTGCAGTTTAATCCATTGGTGCAGGAAATACATTTTCAATGCAGTTGCCCAGTTGAAGAGAGATCAGTGGAAAAGAGTTTGTCTTCTAAATTCAATTATTTTTAGCTCTTTAATTTTATTTCTTCCCCCAGTAGGTGTATTCCTAAAGTGCAGAGAAAGAAGTTTAACAAATGCCAAAATTGTTTTGATAGTCAGAGATTTCTTCTTTACTTTTGTTTAAAGCATTTTTTTGTTTCTTAGGTCACAAAGGATATTTTCTTCACATGTTTTCTTGATAAAGGCTGGATTGTTTCGTGGGTAACCTGATTTGACCATAGCACACTGCCTGGTTGGAAGTGTTAAACCTCTTATTTTAAGCTAAATAAGATTACTCTGAAGGTTGACATTCAGGGGCTTTTAGTGTAATGGGTTAAGGACTGTGGCACACCCCTTGCAGTTCCAGTAATTGAACTCTTTCAGTACTTCAGTTTCTAATGGTTAGCTCTAGAAGGAGCTTGCCATGGGTACGCAAGAAATTGCTAACTGCTTGATTCCGCATGTTAGCTTAATGAGGAGGAATGGGTCACCATGCCAACTAAAACACCCAAGCAGTGGATTTAGAGGCATCCCTCCCTTGATATCTGCTTCTCATTTGGGGGTTCATAATATTCTTCAAATGCTGTAGTGTCAGACAAAAAAACCAAACAGGATTTTAAATCAATATGTCATTTCTGATGCAATCATATATGCAACTGTAGTCATTTCACATGAATTTTACTTTTTCTATTATTCAGTCTCTTTTGATTAATTTGGAAGGCAGTTAAAATGTTTGTATGTACTTATATTAGTGTTAATTTCTGATTATTTTTTCTTTGGATAGCAGCCTTCAGATATTGATTCATACAAGCCTATCTGTTTAATTTCATTAGGTTTCTAAGAGCTTTTATTCTAGTAGTAGCCATTTAAAAAATACAGACATTATTTTTGGGGACAGTTTTAGATTTACGGCAAAACCGGAAAAGATAGTACAGAGAGTTTCAGTGTAACTAAAGTCCATACACTATTCAGTTTTCCTTAGTTTTTACCTAATGCTTTTCTGTTCCAGGATCCCATCAGATTACCACATTACATTTAGTTGTCATGTCTCCTTAGACTCCTTTTTAATGTGTCAGTTTTGTTTTTGATGAGGATTTCTGGTCCAATATTTTATAGAATGCCTCTCAATTGGGATTTGCCTGATATTTTTCCCATGATTAAACTGGAAAACCACAGAGGAAAAGTGCCATTCTTATCACATCACATCAAGGATACGTACTATCAACTTGTTTTATTGCTGTTGATGTTGAACTTGATCACCAAGCTGAGGTAGAGTTTGTCAGGTTTCTACACTGTAAAGTTACTCTTCTCCCCCTTCTGTAATGCACTCTTTGGAAAAAAGTCACTATGTACAGCTTACACTTACGGAGTGGGGGATTATGCTCCCCCTTCCTCAGGGCGGAGTAGCTACATAAATTACTTGGAATTTTTATGCACAGGAGATTTGTCTTTGTCTCTCCATTTATTTATTGTATCATTTATTTATTTCAGTATGGATTCATAGATATTTATATTATACTTTGGGTTATAATCCAATAGTATTTTATTTATTTTGTTGCTGAAACTGTTCCAGCTTTGACCATTGGGAGCTCTTTTAGTTGACTCCTGCTTTTGACCTACCCCTATCAGTGTATGTATATGTGTGAGTGTGTGTGCTTGCATGCATACGTATACGTGTGTATGTTTGAGCACTTCCTCACTTTCTGGTTCTACAAGATGCTCCAGACTCATTTTATGTGTATCCTGCTCCAATCTTAAAATCATCCATTTCTTCAAGGAGCCCTAGTCCCTTTTATTGGAGAAGGGAATTGGAAACCAAGTTTGGGCTCTAGGTAGCCACCATTTTAAAAAGTAACCAAACCAAATAAAAACCCTTTGCTGTTGAGTCAATTCTGACTCATTGCAACCCTATAGGACAGAGTGGAACTTCCCCATAGAGTTTCCAAGGAACGGCTGGTGGATTCAAAATACTGACCTTTTGGTTAGCAGCTGAGCTCTTAACCACTACACCACCAGGGCTCCTTTCTAAAAAGTAAATATTAAAAAATTTAAAGTAAAATTAAGAAAAATCTCTTTCAAGTGTAATCGCATGAATTACTAGATGACTATGTTAGGTTTCTTCTCTTCACATTATATTATTTTTTAATTCCAAATAAAATGTTCATTTTTACCAGTGTTAACTAGTATTGTATTTATGAATAAAGGAAGAATAAGAGGAATCTCAAACTGGCTAGTAATTAAGATTATAATTGAAATAAGGAGAAAAAAACATCTGTTTTCCCTGACAACCCTTTACTACCAAATTAACCCAAAATATGTTTGATTTTAAACTTTGGTTAAATAGTGTCATTAAATCATATATATGAAATATGTTTTGATATCCCATAGGGTTTTTAGAGAGCCCTGGTGGCACAGTGGTTAAGAGCTTGGCTGCTAACCGCAAGGTCTGCTGTTCAAATCTACCAGTTGCTCCTTGGAAATCCTATGGGACAGTTCTACTCTGTCATATAGGGTTGCTATGAGTCGGAATTGACTCAATGGCAACGAGTTTGGTTCATTTCAGTAGGGTTTTTATATAGCCACAATCTTCCTAGATGAAAACCTTGCTTGGCAAGCTATAATCTGGTCTAGAAAAAAAATCTATAAATTTTCAGTGTTGTTGTTGTGTGCTATCAAGTCAATTGTGACTCATAGCTACCCTATAGAACAGAGTCGAACTGCCCCAGAGGGTTTCCTAGGCTATAATCTTTTTTTTTTTTTTTTTTAACTATTACACATTTCAATTTGTAGCCAATTATAGGCTGGTTTAAAGTGAAAATACATAGCTTAACAAATAGAATATGTAATATTTTGCCATTTCAAAAATTTATTTTCGATTTTGTTAAGAGCAAAAAATAAAGCTGAGTTAATGGTTTAATATGTAATTGCTGATTTTTGCTTCATGTTCTTTTTTTTAAAATTGGTCTTTAGGTAAAAGTTTACAGAGCAAATTTGTTTCCCATTCGATAGTTTGTACATAAAGTGTTGCATGACCATGACTTCATTCCCCACTATGTGTCAGACTCTCCCCGTTTCTGCCCTGGTTTCTCCATTTTGTTTTGTCCTGATTATCTACCCCTTCCTACCTTCTCATCTTATAATTGATTGTTCTAAGGAGTATGTTCCTCTTGGGGTTATTATTTTATGTGCTTGTCTATTGTTTGGTTGGGAGGTGGTCTCCAGGAATGGCTTCATTCCCAGGTCAGTAGGGTTCTTAGGGCCAGTCTCAGGGCTTCCTCCAGTCTCTTGTCAGACCAGCAAGCCTGTTTTTTTTTTTTTTTTTGTGAATTTGATTTTTTTGGTTCTACAGTTTTCTCCCACTCTGTCCAGGAGGTCGTGTAGTCTGTGGTTCATGTGGTCCATTAGTTCTTTGGACTGATTTCTCCCTTGAGTCTTTGGTGTCCTTCACTCTCTCTAGCTCTGGATGGGAAGAGACCAATAGTTGTATCTTAGATGGCTGCTCGCGAGCTTTTAAGACACCAGAGGCTACTCACCAAAGTAGGATGCAGAACATTTAATCTGTAATCTTTACAGGAGCACATCGTCAGGTCTTTTCTCCCAAAAAGTGGCTGGTGGGTTCAAACTGCCAACCTTTTGGTCAGTAGCCCAGTACTTAAGCATTTCACCAGCAGTGCTCCTTAAATTTTCATCAGGGGATTTCAATTTATAGTTTATTTGTTAAACTATTATAGGTTTAGCTGGGTATGTTCTAATTCTTCCTGATGTGTATTTGAATTCTGTGGGAAGTATTGTGAAGTCTACTTGAATAAATGAAACAATTCCTTATAATCCAAAGTCTAGAATATATCAAAAACCACAAGTTTTTTTGTGTCCTTAATTTTTAACTTTCTCCACAAAAACTGGATATATGCATCCATTCAACCTCTTTATATCTTTTGGTATACCAAACATTGAAATTCTTAAATCTGTTCAGTTAGTTGATGTGAAAAAAAAGTTTCTAATATTTTATAAAAACTAGAAACCAATTGCTGTCGAGTGGATGTGGATTCCTGGTGACCACATACATATGAGAGAACTATGCTACATAGGGTCTTCAATAGCTGTCTTTTCAGAAGTAGATCACCAAGGCTTTCTTTTGAGGTGCCTCTGGGTGGACTTGAACCTCCAGCCTTTCAGTGAACAGTTGAACACATTAACCATTTGCACCACACCAGTCTTGTATAGAGGGTAGTTATTAATAAGGAAACCTTGTTTTGTCTTTAAAGGGAATTAGAACTACCCTGACAACTTGATGATGGCAAACTTTGATTAATCATAAAAGTATATTCTATAAACAGTTCCTAATTATTCTTTTAGCCTTGCATTCCTTCTTACCATATGTTCAGAAAAATATGCTTTAATATTTATATTTTTGGATGAGTACCCAATGAGAGGAGCCCTGGTAGCACAATGGTTAAAGCACTTGGCTGCTAACTAAAAGGTCTGAGGTTTGAACCTACCAGCCGCTCTGCAGGAGAAAGATGTGGCAGTCTGCTTCTATAAAGATTTACAGCCTTGGAAACCCTGTGGGGCAGTTGTCTGTCGTATAGTATCATTACGAGTCGGAATCGACTCAACGGCAATGGGTTTGGTTTGGTTTTGGTACCCAATGAGAACCATTTTGGGAGTGAAGGCAGCTAAAAGAAATCCCACATTACTGATAAAAAGAAAGGAAATGACTTCAGCGATGAATGGTGGATACAAAATAGAGGATACTAGATTTTTGTTACGTCTGGATAGCCTTTTCTCTCAGTTATTCTTATAACTTTCAGATACTGATTTTTATCTACTTTATTATTACAACTCTACTATCATTGCCAAGGGCTTAATTTGGAATTAAATGAGCCTTGTGCTTAAGTAATTTGTTTTCATTAGTTTGCCAAAAAGTGAGCCTCATGATAGTTCTAATACTCTAGGGCAGAATGTTTACATTTTCCTCTCATTGAATCTAAATATTCCTTTTTAGTTTCATTTGTGTCCCTGAAGCACTGAGATCAGAAGACGATATTGAAGCTTGCCGTCATTTGAAGGGCAGTTTTCCTTGAGAAATGGAGAAGGGACATGTTACAGTTGATTTTTGCATCACTTTTGTATATTTTTCTTTAGTCAAAGACTCACATAGAAGAAACTAATTCACTGCATCGCTTCTGTAAATACATCACCTTTAATTAATATAGCAGGTTCTTCTACTTAGTTTTTCCTCTATATTTCAGATTTTGATATTTTATGATAAATTTCCCATTATTTGCTTATTAAGCTATAGTTATATTCTGTCATTCTATTAGTGTGTTAAAAGACTAGAGATAAAGTTGTCAACCATGAACTTACTATTCTTGGCTGGTTTCCATTCTATGATTTTTTTTATATCTGGCATGGAAAATTCTCTCTAAAATATTATGATTAGAAATATATACTATTTTGTCTTTTTTCAACAAAATGGAGACTAGAAATGATTTTCCTTTTTGTGTTAAATAAGAACCGTAAAAAATATGGGGAACATATTTGAACTTTTAAAACAAATTATGCTTTTATAAAGCAAATCTATATCATTTTGTAAACAAATAGGTTTAAACATGAAGGAAGCCTGCCCATTCTGTATTGGCAGGAAATATGTCTGATAACAATCTTTTTAGGGATATAGTAATTGTCCCATTTTTAGTTCTACTTTTGGAAAGAAGTTCTAGTCAGGAAAATGTTCCCCCAGAACATTTATCATTGCTTCCATGTGTACTTTTCATGAAGCGAGGGAGACGGGTGGAAAACATGGTGATATAAAGATGACAAGTGTCTGTATGTGGTGACAACCAAGTTATTGTAAAATTGCACTTTGGAGTTGTGTGCAATATTATTTACTTTATGAGCCTCCATGGGGAGATTGGGAGTGAGAATTTAGTCTAACAGGACTTCTAAATGTGTGAGAGAAAGTTAGGTAGAAACTGATTCAGAGTCTGTGGGTCAGAGTTAGTTTAAGAATCTTTTATTTGAAATGCTTGCGAATACTAGGATATCTAATGCAGCACTGTTTATGAAAGCAAATTGACCATTGAAGCACTTATTAATAAGAGACATCCTTGTGTTTACATCCAAGAGGTTGTTAGAGAATATGTAACTAAATACAAGTTACCAAAACCTAGGTGATACAAATTATTAATTTGACTAAATACTTCCAAATTTCTCACCCCACCTGTATAATTTATATTTTGAACAATGTGTGATAGTTTTCTGTTTGAACACACTTTCAGTGACTCATCTCCCTTCACTTTAATTTTTTCATTCTGATTCATTTGAAATGTATTATTTTTTGCCTACTTAAAATTTTTAATATCAAATGATATTGAGAATTTTTTTCATATTTATTGTTGTTTGGGTTTTCTCTTTTCTAATCTTCCTGCCCATATTCTTTGTCCAATTTTTATTTTGGGTTGTTTGTTTTTTGTGATTGATACTTAGAAGTTTTGTTTGTTTTTAAATTCTGTGAATAAATCATCTGTCTTTTTTATGTTGCAGCAATACTTGAATATTGAATATTTCAATACTAATTACATAGATCTCAACTACTTTGTAGCCTGATCTTTGTGACCCTCATTGATTATACTGAGAATTGAATTTGTCCCAGGGCCTGGGAGGACACATTACTTAGATTTCATTATGGTGTATTCATTTAGGATGAGGAAAATATAACTTAAAACTTTGTGAGATAAAAATCAGAGTCCAACAGCATTTTTAGTGGCAATACTGAGAATTGTTGTTGTTGTTAGGTGCCATCAAGTCAGTTCCGACTCATAGCGACCCTGTGTACAACAGAATGACACACTGCCCGATCCTGTGCCATCCTCACAATCATTACACTTAAGCTGGTTGTTGCAGCCACTGTGTCAGTCCATCTCGTTGAGGGTCTTCCTCTTTTTCGTGTACCCTCTATTTTACCAAGCATGATGTCCTTCTTCAGGGACTAATCCCTCCTGATAACCTGTCCAAAATATATGAGACATAGTCTCACCATCCTTGCTTCTAAGGAGCATTCTGATTGTACTTCTTCCAAGACAGAATTAGGCTCCTACAAATATGTGATGATTTTCAACCTCAGCTGCCTTAGAATCACCTTTGGAGTGATTTTTACATTTCACAGTTGATACCGATGGATCTGCAGGTTTGAAAACTATCCTGTAAGGCTCTGTAATTATTTTCCTCTCAAAGCCATTTTGTAGACAGAGTAGAATATATGAGTTTCCAAGAGCACAGTCTCTCTTCACAGTGATTATGTCTTGGCTACTAAATTGCAGTCAGTTTCTATTACTGCCTATCATAGATTATGCTCAGATCATTTTTAAGTTTCCCAGACTCTGGAGTCTCATCTTCCATGTGTGGATTTTCTCAAGTTTTAATATTCAAGTCTCTGGTTGAAACTCATTGAAGCTCCCAATCTCCTCTACATGCTCATCTCAGAAATACCTGTATTGGATCAGTTTGATACACCAAGTCAAGGACAAAGAAATACTGAGATTGGTTACCTGGTCACATGGCTCGTAGTAGTTGCTCAATGAAAATATGTTGATTTAAATTCCATACATCAGAGCATAGGGAATAAAATGTATTTACTAAAACCCTTTCCATGTTTTCTTTTCTTTCACTTTGTTTTTAAAGCCACTTCCAAAGTAAAAGTGAATAGAGTTAGAAGAGAGATTTGGTTTTATCAGAATCCCATTTTTATAGGTTTGTTTTTTTTAAAACAAAATTCTATGACAAGGCATTAAGAAAAACTTGAAAGTTACAATTTCAAACTTGGCTGATACTTTAAAATAGTAACAAATTACAAGGCCTTAGAAACTTTTTCAATTTAAACATTTTAACTTCTTTTTTTTTTTTCCCCCATTGCTTCAGTTTTCCCTTTAATAATATCACTTATTTAGCCCTTACAGGCTTCATCGTTAGGTTAGAATGAGTGTATGAGAGCATCTCATTTAAGAACTTTAGTATCTCTTGATCTTAGCTTTTATAGCAGCTGTTTAAATGGGAGACTATATGTGAAAATATCTTAAAATGTAAGGTTCTACATAAATTAATGTTATCACTTTATTATTTATGCTTTTTCATTTTTATGTCATTTTCTTAGCATCTAGACTTTTCATATAATAGTAACCATTGAATTGTTTTCATTACTCGTATCTTTGTTTGGTAGTTTATTGTATTTAAATATTCCTTCAACATAATAAGGAACACTGGTAGCACAGTGGTTAAGCACTGGGCTGCTAACCGAAAGGGCAGTGGTTTGAATCCACCAGCTGCTCCATGGGAGAAATGTGGCAGTCAGCTTCCTTAAAGATTTACAGCCTTGGAAACCCTAGGGGGCAGTTCTACTCTGTCCTGCAGAGTCCCTCTGAGTCAGAATTCACTCGGTGGCAGTGGGTTTGGTTTGATTTGACTCAACATAATGAAAACTAGGATCTTTTTTATCATAGCCTCAATCTCAATGTTTTATTTTGATAATAATATATTAAATTCTAAAACATTATTAGAGTTTTATTAAACATTAATGAATGGATAATGTAGTTTTGCCTTGTTATGATATTTTCATCTTTAGAAATAAAACAAAATGATTAATTATTAAGGCTAGCTTCTTCTGAAAGTTTCATGGCAAGCAATGAAAGCTGATCACATTTCCTTCCCCCATATGCTCTCTTGCTCCTTTGCTTCTCTTCCTGCCTGATTACAGCTGTTTTTGTAATGCTTTCTCCCTTCCTCCCCTTGTCCCCACCCACTTCCACCACAAGAAATTGTAATGGAATGACCTTAGTCACACTTTAAAAATGGGCCTTTGATACAGTTTCAAAATCTAACTGTTTTTCAAGATTAGTTTTCTTTAACTATGGTATCTTGTCTCATTTAAATTTGCCATATGATACACTTGTGTAATCTAAGTGTACTCAGTTATATGATTGATCGACCAAGTCACTACAACTTTTAAAGTATAGTTTCATCTTGTTTTCTATAACTAAGAAAAATTAGAACTTTTTTTTTTAGCCACAAAACTTTTTTTTTTTTCTTAAATATATATACTGAATACTATACATCAGGTCCTTTTACCATAGAAACAGCTCCAAAGCCATCCTGGGGTTTTATGCCAAAGCCAAATTAGGGAGGGCTAGAGGAAGGTAACCATATGCTGTCAAGTCAATGTTTTGTTTTTTTTTTGTTTTTTTTTTTAATTCAGGCCGTATTGAGTTTCTTTTTTTCTTTTAATAATATTGTGTTTTTGGTGAAGGTTTACACAGCAGTTTAGGTTCCCATTCAACAATTTCCAGACAAACTGTTCAGTGATGTCAAGTCAATTCTGACTCATGGTGACCCAGTAGAATTGCTCCATAGGGTTTTTAGTGGCAGATTTTTCTTTTATAATTTTATTTTTATTTTTTTATTATTATCATTAATATTTTTTATTGTACTTTAGATGAAGGTTTACAAATAGTTTCTCATTAAACAGCTAGTACACATATTGTTTTATGACAATGGTTAACAATCCCACGACATGTCAACACTATCCCTTCTCAACCCTGGGTTCCCTATTACCAGCTTTCCTGTCCCCTCCTGCCTTCTAGTCCTTGTCCCTGGACTGTTGTGCCCTATTAGTCTTGTTTTGTTTTATGGGGCTGTCTAATCTTTGGCTGAACAGTGAACCTCAGGAGTAACTTCATTACTGAGCTAAAAGGGTGTCCGGGGGCCATATACTCTGGGGGTTTCCCCAGTCTCTGTCAGGCCAGGAAGTCTGGTCTTCTTTTGTGAGTTAGAATTTTGTTCTACATTTTTCTCCATCTCTGTCCAGGACCCTCTGTTGTGATCCCTGTTAGAGAAGTCAGTGCTGGTAGCCAGATATCATTTAGCTGTATGGACTCAGTCTGGTAGAGGCCATGGTAGTTGTGGTCCATTAGTCCTTTGGGCTAATCTTTCCCTCGTATCTTGTTTTCTTCATTCTCCCTTGTTCCCGAAGGGGTGAGACCACTGGAGTATCTTAGATGGCTGCTCACAGGCTTATAAGAGACACTACTCACCAAGGTAGAAATTAGAACATTTTCTTTATAAACTGTGTCATGCCAACTGAGCTAGATGTTCTCCGAGACCATGGTCCCCACAGTAGTGGCTGATTTTATAAAGTAGATTTCCAGGATTTTCTTCTGAGAAATTTTAGGACTTTTTCTGGGTATAAATTTCAGAAGATCAAAGGTAAAGGTATTTAATGGAGGAGGAGAAATAGTTTGCGAAAGTTGTTCTTAGATGCAAATGAGATTTGAACCATTTCCTTTTACCAGGACAGACCTGAAGGTTAAAGACTGACTAGCTGCATATGACATTACTACTCCTACCCTTAGAAATTCCATCACCATTACATGAATTAATCTTAAGCAAAAAATCTGCTGTAGATTTTCTTCTTTTTTTTTTTTTTATTATACTTCAGGTGAAAGCTTACAGAACAAACAGTTTCTCATGAAACAATAGTACACATATTGTTTTATGACATTGGTTAACAACCCCACAACATGTCAACCCTCTCCCTTCTTGACCTTTTTTTTTTATTTTGGTGAAAATATACATAGCCAAAGATAAACCATTTCAAAAATTTCTACATGCACAGTTCAATGACATCGACTACGCTCTTCCAGTTTTGCTGCTATTCTCGCTTTCGATGAAGGCTTACAGAATAAAATAGTTTCTCATTTAACAGTTAGTAAGCATGTTCCCTATGACAATGGTTAACAACCTCACAACACATCAACACTATCCTTACTCAACCTGGGGTTCCCTATCACCAGCTTTCCTGTCCCCTTCTGCCTTCTGACCCTTGTCCCTGGACTGCTGTGCCTCATTAGTCTTGCTTTGTTTTATGGGGCTGTCCAGTCCCCGGCTGAACAGTGAACCTCGGAAGTGACTTTACCACTGAGCAAAAGGGTGTCTGCGGGTCATACTCTTGGGGTTTCTCCAGTCTCTTTTAGGCCAGTAAATCTGGTCTTTTTTTGGTGAGTTAGAATTTTGTTCTACATCATTCTCCAGCTCTGTCCAGAACCCTCTATTGTGATCCCAGTCAGAGTAGTCATTGGTGGTAGCCGGGCACCATCTAGCTGTACTGGACTCAGTCTGGTGGAGGCCATGGTAGATGTGGTCCATTAGTCCTTTGGACTAATCTTTTTCTTGTATCCTGTTCTCTTCATTCTTCCTTGTTCCCGAAGGGGTGAGACCAGCGGAGTGTCTTAGATGGCTGCTCACAGGCTTTTAAGACCCCAGATGCTACTCACCAAGGTAGAATGTAGAACATTGTCTTTATAAACTGTGTTATACCAACTGAGCTAAATGTTCTCCGAGACCATGGTCCCCACAGCCCTCTGTCCAGCAGTTCAGTCCCTCAGGGAGTTTGGATGTGTCTATGGAGCTTCCATGACCTTTCCTTGTAGAAGTTGTGCTGGTTTCCCCAGTATTGTGTACTCTCATGCTTCACCAAGGATACCACTTATCTATTGTCTATTTAGTATTTCCCCCCATCCCTCCCACCCCTGGTAATCAACAAAGATTGTTACATTTTGTGTGTGAACTTTTTCATGGGTTTTTACAAGAGAGGTCTCATACAATATTTGTCCTTTTGTGACTGACTTATTTCACTCAGCATAATGTCCTCTAGTTTCATCCATGTTATGAGATGCTTCACAGATTCATCATTGTTCTGTCTCGTTGCATAGTACTCCATTGTGTGTATGTACCGTAGTTTGTTTATCCATTCATCTGTTGATGGGCATCTAGGTTGTTTCCATCGTTTTGCTATTGTGAACAATGCTGCCATG
>NW_004444229.1:685026-697932 GCF_000243295.1 Trichechus manatus latirostris | reverse complement strand
TGTGTGTTCTTTGTTGTTTGTTCATCTCTGGGCACAATACTTTTCGCCTCCGTCTCCAATTGGCAGGGTCAGTCACTCAGATATGGTATGGCAGGGCAGATCTAGCTGAAGAGGAGTTACTGGGATGGGTTGTTTGTGGCACTTACTACAGCCACCAGGGCGGGTCGGTAATCAGTACAGGGCAGGTTCCAGTAGGCCTTGCCTGTGCTGCTTGGTGGTGTGATGTAAAGCAGGTAGGCAGGATGTAGTGGGGAGATTGTTGTTTTGGAGCTAGGAGATATGGGAGAGAGGAGAGAGAACAGAAGCCAAAAACTTACAAACAAACAAAAAGAATGCTAGGGGAGCTTGCCGTTGGAGTGGAGAGATGAGAGACTATGAAACGGAGAAAAACAAAAAGGGGAAGAGGAAGAAAAGAAAAGAAAAGAATGAATAAATAAATATCAGAAAGGGAAAAGAATAGCAAAGTTCCCAGGGATTCCACCGGTGCGGCTGTGAGGTCTGGAGAAGTTGTTCTCTGGTGTTGCAGTACAGGCTGGCTAGAAGGCATAGAGGTATACAGTGCCAGGTATTCAGGGAACAGAGAGAGAAGGAAGATATAGAGAGACGAGAGACTGAGTAATGAAGAAAGAGAAAAAGGGGAAAAGAAAATAAAACAAATTTAAAAAAAAAAGAAGAAGAAAAGCCCCCCAAAAAACAGAAAAAAAAAAAAACAACGAAAAATGAAATGCTCTCAGGGATCCCTCTGCTCATCTTTGCAAGCCGAGGGGGTAGATTCCCAGCCATGCAGCACCACCTGGCCAGAACGGGCTCCCAACTGAAGAAAAGGAAAATAAAACAAACAATTCAAACCAAACAAATGAACAAAAGCCCTGGGATCCCACCAGCATGGCAGCCCAGACCAGGAAGCAGCTCCATACTCGAACAGAGCTCTGTAGCCCCTCAGGAAGAAGGAAAGATGGCTCACGGAGCCAGGTATTTGAGCGAAAGGAGGGGGAGTGGTGAGAGGTAAGGAAGAAATCAAAAGAAGCATAAAAAAAGCAACACCAGCAGCCAATAAATGGTACTCAGAGAGCCAGCTAATCCGGGCTGGTGGAATCCAAGCAGCCGGTGCTTCCCAGACAAGACACTGTGTCCATGGGAATCAGAGGAGGCCGAGTGTGGGTGAAGGAGGGTAGCGGGTGGGAAGGCATATATCACAAATTACCGGAGCTCCACAGCTCCTCAGGAAGAAGCAAAGATGGCGCACAGAGCCAGGTATTTGAGCGAAAGATGGGGGAGGTGGTGAGAGGTAAGGAAGAAATCAAAAGAACTGGAAAAAAGCAACACCAGCAGCCGACAAATGGCACTCAGAGAGCCGGCCCGTTTGGGTGGGAGGAATCCAAGCAGCCAGTGCTTCCTGGACAAGAGATTGTGGCCACGGGAAGCAGAGGAGGCCGAGTGGGGGTGAAGAAGTGTGGGGGGTGGGAAAGCGTATATCGCAAATTACCAGTTGTTTTGTCTCCTGCTGGAAGCTCCGTGAAGCTGCTTTCTCGTACCCCCCGTTTGCTCGTGTCAGGAGTCCAAGATGTCAGATCCATGCTTCGTTAGCTGATAGGAGACCTCTGCATGAATCTCTCCTCGCTCTCCGTTCTCTGTCAGTTTTCTCACTCCATTTGGTGCTTGGCTGAGTTCATCTCTTCATTTGATGTTTTAGGGTTTCAGGATTGTTGTTTTCTGTGTTGGGCTTAGTTTTCCGGATCTTTGCTATGGAGGGACAGCGTGGTGCTTCTGCCTAGAGCGCCATTTTGCGGGAACTCTCTCCTGTAGATTATTTTACACTACTAAGGCATTAATTCTGTGATTTCACCATTTGCTTTACTGTGATCTGATATGGACAATCCCACCTCTTAAAACTGTCGATAATTTCAATCTTTTGGGGGTGTCTCATTTTCCCTATTCTTAATTTCTAGCTTATAAAACTCCTTACTTCTCTTCTTTCACATTATGTCCCCTTCAAAGTTTCTAAGGATTTTTCAAAATACTTTTGAAATGTAAAAAATAGACATAGTATCAAAAAAAAAAAAAAAAAAGAGAAAAAAGCCCTAAAGTAATTATAAACTGTTTTGTAGACAAAACAATTCCAAGATCTTAGAATACTATTCCATTGATGAGTTTAAAATTGGTAATAACATAAATTGTGTTTAAAAAGCAGGGTCACCAGGTAGGAGGAGATTGTCGTGAGAATCAAGATGGGCATCACAGAAGAGATGGAGAGAAATGGAAAGATTTGGGATTTATTTTGAAATGGAAGTGAGAAGACTTGATAGTGCATGGAATGGAGAGGGAAGGAGAGAAGCCATGAGGAAGAAACTGGTTTACACAGTATTGCTATTTTCTGAGGTAGAGATGATTAGAGAAGAAACTGTTATTTAGTTTGAGGATGGTATGAAATCATGAGTTCTCTTTTGAACATTTTGAGTTTGAGGTACCTAAGTGAATACACCCAGTATGCAATCGAGTAAATGAATATGGAGGTGGAGAGTTGGAGACAACAATTTGGGAGTCATTATCATACACTATTAATTTTTAAACTCATGAGACTTGGTGAGAACATTAGATTGAGAGTAGAGATAGTGAGGAGGGCCTATGACTTCTAGCAATTAGAGGTGGGCTGGATGAGAAGGAATCTGAGGAGGAGAGTTTTCTCTGTCAGTTGTATACAATACATAGAGACTGTTTCCATAGAAGTTGTACATGCTCAAGATAGTGCTCTTAGTGGATTGTTTTTTGAACTGAATATTTGGCGTATCTTTCATAAGGTCTGCATTAGTTTCCTAGACTCCTGTAACAAATTACCACAAATCTAGCAGGCTAAAAAAAATTGAAATTTATTCTTTCACAGTTCTAGAAGCTAGAAGTCCAAAATCAAAGTATTGGCAGGGCCCTGCTCCCCCTGAAGGCCCTATGGAAGAATTCTTCCTTGCCTCTTCCAAGCTTCTGATAGTGCCTGACAATTCTTGGCATTCTTTGACTTGTAGTGCATCACTCCAGTCTCTACCTCTGGCTTCACATTACCTTTTTCCTTCTGTGTCTCTCTGTGTGTCCTTTCCTCTTCTTACAAGGACACCAGTCATTGGATTTTATGCCCACCCTAATCCAATATGACCTCATCTTAACTAATTACATCTATAAAGACCTTATTTTCAAATAAAATCACATTCTGAGGTTCTGGGTGGACTTGAATTTTGGGGGGATACTATTCAACCTGTTACCAGTTCCAAGCACCACTTTGAATGTTGTTGAGTAAGAGAGTTCTAACACAATGTCAGAATGTTTACCTTGAGAGATCAGATTACCAGCAAAACATTATGGGTGGGATGTGATACCTTTCTCCCCTATTCCCTTCCCCACCACACACTTCTTCAGAACTTAGATTGTTAGATGACACCAGGTTCTGGCTCAAGTTGAAAGAGTTTGCCAGGCACTCTCATTAACAGGCGTGTCCATTAGCCTTCCTCTCAAAATTTCCTGTCTTTTAAGTCCATTGTTTAAGTCGTTTTATTTTTTAAGGTTGTCATCGGTATGAAAAACAATTGGGATTCATGGGCAGTCTTATTAAATATTTGATGTCACTGATGTCAGTCACAGCATGGGGCAACAGATGAAATCCTGGTTTATAGATTCCGTACAGACATTCAAGACAGTGAAATGGGGACTGGCATAGACATAGCTAAATGCGGTTTCTGTCTTATAGCTAAGCAGAGTGCTGTCATACCCCATATATTTTGGCATGCTTTCTCTTTGCTTTTCCCCAGAATCTAAACTGTAAAATGAAAAAAGACAGTTATTAGGTGACTACTATATCCCGGACAGAATGCTGAGTACTTTTACATTGTGGTCTTATCTTGACCTTCTAACAATTCTGAGATGGAAATACATTCAGTCCGCTTGAAGAGGTCAGGAAATTGAAGCTTTAGTTGTTGGTGTTTTAGAGAGGAATATGAAGAAAAGATAGAAAAGCCATATACAAACTACGATTCCACAGTCAAGTTATTCTTTTTGGAAGATTAAGATTTACCTAAATATATTTAAAAGGAGATGGAAATAAGGTTATTTAGTTGAAATGTAATTGTGTGTTTTTAATTGTCCATTATTAATGTATCTTGTCTCTTTAGTGAAATATTCCCATGCTGTGTTGATGATGATCTTATTTTTCCCCCCCTTTTTTTGGTTTCAGGGGAAGAACTTGTCTCTTTTCCTCAGCATTAGTTTGTTAACTTTCTGGGGGTCCTCCCTTTTGGGTGCCCGTTTATACTGGATGGGAAACAAACCACCAAGCTTTTCCAACTCTGACAACCCAGCTGCTGATTCGGATAGCCTCTTGGCTCGCACGCTCACCTTCTTCTACTTGCCAACCAAGAACCTCTGGCTGTTGCTATGCCCAGATACCCTCAGTTTTGATTGGTCAATGGATGCTGTACCTCTGCTCAAAACAGTTCGTGATTGGAGAAACCTACACACTGTGGCCTTCTATACTGGACTCCTCCTCCTTGCCTGCTATGGTTTGAAGAGCCCAAGGACAGAAAAAGAATGCAGTGAGAAAGCTGTAACAAATGGCAAGCAGAATGCAAATGGACATAGCTGCCATTCAGATGGGGAGTATCAGAACTCGGAGATTAAGCCCAGTTTTGCATCCAAACTAGAAAATGACATTAAAAATAATGTATCGGCGAGAACACAACTTCCTTCTACCGAGAATATTGTTGTTCTGTCTTTATCTTTGTTAATAATACCTTTTGTTCCTGCCACGAACTTGTTTTTCTATGTTGGCTTTGTAATTGCAGAGCGAGTATTGTATATTCCTAGTATGGGCTTCTGCCTTCTGATTACAGTAGGTGCCAGAGCCCTTTATGTCAAAGTCCAAAAGCGTTTTCTCAAGAGCCTGATTTTTTATGCTACAGCTACATTAATTGTTTTCTATGGACTCAAGACTGCGATCAGGAATGGAGACTGGCAGAATGAGGAAATGCTGTATAGGTCAGGGATAAAAGTAAACCCAGCTAAAGGTAATGTTTTATTTTATTCTTTTACAGTTTACTTTTTGTCTTTTAGAATCTTTGCTTCTTGCCTTAAAACATAGTATTAAGGAAGAAGTGGCCCCTTTTATGCATTATCTATGTCTTTCTTTCTTTTTTTATTTTTTTAGAGATGAGCAATGAAACTGATTTAGAGACATGTCCAGCATTCCATATTTAGAATAAATAATTCCCTATGCTCCTTATTACATTAGTCCAGAGGAATTAGAATTCCTGTTTTGTAGAAATAAAAATGACAATCATAAAAATTCAGAAAAATGTTTAGTTTTCACATTTTAAAATATGACATGGCCATCTCTTTTATCATGTAATAAAAGTCAGGCTATCCCACTTAAGTATTCTTTAGCTCTTCTGTTTTCCAAGAATCGCCCTAGGAAATACCACAGGATTTACAGTCAGGCTTTGAACTAGTCCTTCAGATTCGAACCCCTGCTGAGAATTTGCATTTCTAACAAATTCCCAGGTGATGCTGATGCTGCTGGTTAGGGATCAGTTCTGAGAACCCCTAGTGGAGATGTGGTTCTCAGAATGTGTTGTACATAAGAATCACCTGGGGATCTTGTTGAACTGTAGATTCTGATTCAGTATATTTGGAGTGAAAATGCCAATTCTTAGCAGAGGTTCGAACCTTAAAGAGAAGCCCTGCTTGCAATGACATCTTTAAAAGATTTGGAGGTAAGGCTACCTCTGAATCTTGGAATTGTGTCTCTAAGTGTCAGTAGGTGCACATGCTGGTGTTAGTCACCCTTAGCTATGCATGGGCTAAATAATCAGCTAGTAGGTTTTATTTAAGTGTTTTTAAAGTCCCTTAGCAAAATAAACTTTTTATTATACAGTGAAAAGATTAATCATACATTTGATTATTTTTTTTAATATAGAAAAGTATTTTAGCAAGTCTCAGAATCTATAGCCAGAGTATAAAGTATTCACTTTTAAAGCACAATAATCAAAAGCTGTTACAGTGGAATACTCTGGTTTAGGCGATTAGGCAGTGATGGAAGTTGGAGAGAACCTGAATGAAAATAAGTGTACATTTTTAGTGCAGAAATATATCATAGTAAATAGTGTCAAGTAGTCTTGTTCTTCATAAGCCATTTTTCAGTTATTCTTTAAATTATGGTTGCTTCTGTAACATGTGAATGGGGCCTTTTCTCCAAAGATCTAGACACCCCAGGGGCAACTTTGACATCCTTGTCTAATTAGCATAGATTAAGTCAAGAGTTCAGTGAGCAACTACACGTTTTGTTTTTTAAGCCAAAAAACTAATTGTGGGTGCTTATAATGTTTAATAGATTGCAGGACTCTTAAGGGGAGTAGAAGCATTAAATTGAGCTAATGCATTATAATTCCTAAATTCTCTTTGAAAAATCATTACCATGTGGATTTACTAGGTGGTGAGTACTGCAGAGTTTTTTGAATGTCTGATCCAAATCTTGCTATAAAAATTGTTGCAATCAGTTTTCACAGAATGATTTTCAGCTAGTGTTTCTTCACTGGTAAATGTTAAGTACATAGAACAAAGCTATGCTGCTTACTTATTTTCTTTCTATTTAAAACATATACATGTTAAGAAATTAAAACAAAAATAGCATATTATTTGCATCAAGGGTTTTTCTGAGGATTTATTAAATTTATTGGTTAGGTTTAAGGTTATGCTACTGTAACAAAGAGCCAAGATAAATAAGATAGTGGCTTAAATAAGATAGAAGCTTTATTTTTTTTTTCATGTAGCAGTCTAAGTTTGTGCAGCCCATGGCTGATAAGATGGCGCCATGGGTTTTTGATCTGCCCTCCTTCTCTTTTGTTCCTTTGCCATCTCTGGAGTGTCACCATGCCCATATGGTTCAAGATGGCTCTTTATCACGTCAGCACTTCAACTAACAGGAAGAGAGGGAGAAAGTGCAAATGGTGGGTGTACCAATACCCTTTAAGACCATATTACAGAAGTTGCACATACCACGTTTGCTCACATATCATTGACCACACCTAGCTTCAAGGAAGGCTGGGAAATGTTATCTTTATTCTTGAAAGCTAAGTGCCCAGCCAGATTTTATAACTCCGGATGAAGGTTGTTGTTGTGCACCATCGAGTCGATTCCAACTCACAGCGACCCTGTAGGACAGAGTAGAACTGCCCCATAGGGTTTCCAGGGAGTGGCTGGTGGATTCGAACTGCCGACCTTTTAGTTAGCAGCCTGAGCTCTTAACTACTTCCTGAATTGAAGGGTAGGGCAGATAAGCAACTGCTAGAGGATAAATAGTAGTCTCTGCCCCAGAGTAGGTGAAAGCATTTTGTAAATCCATTGTTGTTGTTGTTATTAGCTGCTGTTGAGTTGGCCCCTGACTCATGACGATCCCATTCTTAAAGGAGTGAAATGCTGCCCGGTCATGTGATCAGTTGCAGATCGGACTGTTGTGATCCATAGTGTTTTCATTGGCTGGTTTTCAGAAGTAGATTGTCAAGTCTTTTGTCCTAGTCTGTCTTAATCTGGAAGCTCCACTGAAACCTATGGAGCATCAGAGCAACACGTAGCCTTCACTGACAGATGAGTGGGGCTGGACATGAGGTGCATTGGTTGAGAATCAAACCTGGATCTCTTGCATGGAAGGTGAGAATTCTACCACTGAACCACCACTTCCTGTTTCCAGCATTAGCTAGTATTATTGATGACAGTTTTTATTATGATTCTGATTAAGTTATTTTGGTGACATGATTAAAACATTCGATTATTTCTTAATTCACCCATTCACTAAGTAAAGAATTTATTAAGTGTTTCCTTGATGTCTAACATATTTACATGTCTCTTTTCTAATTCTTAAGAAGTGCTACATGATGGGTTGTTGTTAGGTGCTGTCAAGTCGATTCCAACTCATAGTGACCCTATGTACAACAGAATGAAAACACTGCTTCGTCCTGCACCATCGTCACAATCGTTGTTATGACTGAGCCCTTTGTTGCAGCCTGTGTCAGTCTATCTCATTGAGGGTCTTCCTCTCTTTTGCTGACCCTCTGCATTATCAAGCATGATGTCCTTTTCCAGGGGCTGGTCCCTCCTGGTAGCATGTCCAAAATATGTGAGATGAAGTCTCACCATCCTTGCCTCTAAGGAAAATTCTGGCTGTACTTCTTTCAAGACCGATTTGTTCATTCTTTTGGCAGTCTATGGTATATTCAGTATTCTTCTCTAATGCCATAATTCAAAGGTATCAGTTCTTCTTCGGATATAATGGGTAGATATTCCACAATATTATTGGTTAAATGAATACACAACTGGTCAATAGTGTGATAAGTACTCTGGGACATCAAAAATTGAGTTTCTAAAAAAAACCTACCTCCTCCCTCCCCCAACCTAATCAGCTGCTGTAGTTGCAGCCTTTACCATCTCAGTTGATGATAACTTGGGGGTATCTATGCCTCCTTTTTTTTTTCTTTCACATCCTACATCCATCCATCAGCAAATTCTCTCTGCCTTTAAAGACATATCCAGAATTTGACCACTTTTTAACCACCTCCACTGCTACCACCATGGCCCAAGCCACCGTCATCTTACATCTTGATTATTACTAAAAGCCTCTTACCTGATCTCTCAGCTTCTATTTTCTTGCCTTTTAGCATGCCTTGTAATTTGTTGTTGAAATCTGGACATGATATATTTAGTAAAAGGAACTGAGGTAAATAAGCCTTTAGTGTATGAGATTTTGTATTAATATGGCTAGGAATTGGGCTGTAGCTATAGATGCCAGCAGCTTCAGATTCCTGTGGTGTCCTTGTTTTTGTCTTTCCTGTTGCCTTTGAGCTTCTCTAAGAACTCTGATAGAGTCTGTGTGTCTTGCAGCTATTTCAGCTGTAAACTACTTTTATATCATATGGGAGCTCTGTTGGTTGGTGTGGTGGTACAGTGTGGGCGAGGGGAGGCTTTCTGTAATTTTGGTATTAAACCTCAGTCTTTGGTGAGTCTGTGTCCCTGGGCTGTGATTTCCACAAGTGTTTTTTAGATCTCCCTGTACTTTACCACACCTCCTCATTGAAACAGGAAGGCTAACCCCTGCCCCTCCCAAAAAAAAAATTAAAAAACCTGTTGCCATTGAGCCGTTTCTGACTCATAATGGAAGGCTCCTGTTGCCATCAAGTTGATTCTGACCCGTACAGACCCTATAACACAAAGTAGAACTGCCCTATCAGGTTTCCAGGGAGTGGCTGGTGGATTCAAACTGCTGACCTTTTGGTTAGCAGCTATAGTGCTTAACCACTGCACCACCAGGGTGGCTAGAGGGGTCTAAAGTAGGAGGATTTCCCTTCCCGCATAGTTCTGGGTAGTCTTTTTCCTTTGTTATGGAGAAAGCTCTGGGAATATTTCACTTGAGTCAGAATAGACTGGACCCATTGCTGTCAAGTGGATTCTGACTCATAGCAACCCTATAGAACAAGGTACAATTGCCCCATAGGCTTTCTGAGGAGTGGCTAGTAGATTCGAATGCCGACCTTTTGGTTAGTAACTGATCTCTTAACCATTGCAGCACCAGGGCTCCGAATAGACTGGAGAGTAACTAATAATAACAACTCTTTCCCTCCCCCGACAGAGCCTGGGTGTCTTTCTTGGCTCTTCATTGTGAGAACTTGGTGAGGTCCTTGGAGGTAAAAGCCATAAAATTATGGGAGACCCTTAAGACCCTTAAGATTGTGGTCCCCTGAAGTTTCTCACTCTCAGGCTAGTCCACACTCAGCCTCCAGCAATCTTTCAAAATTACCATTTAAGTAGGATTACCACTTTATGGCTCTACATAAGATCTGGACTGCGACTCTGGATTTGCCTGTCTCTTCAGATTTCAGGGATGGCTGAGCACATGACACCCAGAACTGGACAGATGAGATTGACAGCAGTTTATTAGTCATACATACTTACAGCCTGGGAAGGAGGATACCACAGGACACGCAGGGCCACACAGAGGTTGCATTCAGGAACAAAATGAAGAAGCAGGGGTTGTGGGAAGCAGGCTTTATAGTATCAAGAGGGTGGGGTGCCTTTGGTTCCTGCAGGAAGATGTGATTGGCATGGTTGAATAATTTCATAGGTGGTCATGGAGTTGAAACCCACTACTCAGCAATAAGCAAGAACTGTGCCTGATCCCTTCGATAAGGAGAGTTGCTTGGCTAGGGGACCTTTTCCATGGGAGCAGAGTGGGAAGAAGAACTTGCAGATAGGCCATTTGAGGCCCTCCCAGTTTCCGGTGTCAAGGGCAGCACGTAGTATTAATTTTAGGCCTTAACACAAATACATTGCATAATAAATGTTAAAATCATAGTCTCTCTCCTTAAGGAGTTTACAGTCTGTTTAGTGATTGGATTTATGCGCATAATAGAAGGTGAAAGTGTGTAACATTATGCTGTTGATATACCAGGTACTAAAGGATACATGGAAACCCTGGTGGCATAGTGGTTAAGAGCTGTGGCTACTCCACAAAAGGTCAGCAGTTCGAATCCACCAGCCACCCCTTGGAAACTATGGGGCAGTTCTACTCTATCCTGTAGTGTCGCTGTGAGTCAGAATTGACTCAATGGTAGTGGGTTTGGTTTTTTTTTTTTTTTGGAAAGGATGCTTCATAATAAGGGAGACAAAATCAGGGGTAGAATTAATTTTGGATTCCATGGCTGCCATCTGTAACATATGCTTCCATTTTAATACAAGGCAAAACTTTTTAAGTCCAGGTTCTTTCTTTATTTATTTTTTCTATTTATAACATGCTAATAATAATTCTGGTTACAGTTACTCCTTTAGCAATTATGAGACTGGCAGTAATCTTCCTTTAAGCAGATTTTTCTTAGTTTGTCATGTTATGTAAGCCTAGCAAAGATAACAAACCCTTTAAACCAGTCTTTCTTAAAGTTGTCTGAGATTACAGTTGTTTAATCATTAGTTTTTTTTCTTCCTTTGAAAGCCTTTGCAAATTTTGGAGTACTTCATTCTACTGTGTGCTTTAACAGAATATGATTTTAAGCCTCATGAAGTATTATACATTAAAGCTACTGCCTTCAGTAATGGGTCCTGTTGACAGCTGTCAGTCATTAACTGATTGGATGCAAACGATGATGGGTAAAGCCTGTCATAATGACTCTGCTGCTAGTTTATGGTTTAAATCTGGATAGTGGAGAAATGATAGCTGATTTGGACTATGTAAACCACAAGGCCTATCTCATTATGTGGTTGATAATGTCAGGCAAATACTAAACATAGTTAATTACTGTAGTTTGCTGATTTCTCAATGACTCTTTGTACTTTTTGTGCTTTGGAAAGAAGAAATCAAGTATGGTCATTTTTTCAGTTGGGATAGTGTAGTTGGAGAAGATCAAAAGTATACTGCTTCCGGACCTCCAAGAATGGAGTGACACAAACATTTTTTCTCTTGTCCCATCTCTAATGACTGGGAGTATAACTTTGTGGAAAAAAGTTACCAGACCACAACAGACTCAGTGAAAATAGCTCTATGGTGTATTATCAATTATATCGTACTGTTAACTCTGTCTAAGGCTTTGAGATTATCCATAACAAAACATTTTGAATCTTAATGGGCTTTTGAAAATCCCCAAATGTAGGATAAGCATTGCCTCATATTGAATATATTTATTAAGGTATATGTTCCAAAGAACTAGCCCTGGTGATGCAGTCATTAAAGCGCTCAGCTACTAACCAAAAGGTTGGCGATTCTAACTTACCAACTGCTCCAAGGGGGAAAAATGTGGCAGTCTGCCTCCATAAAGATGTACAGCCTTGGCAGCCCTATGGGGCAGTTCTACTCTGTCCTATAGGATCGCTATGACTTGGAATCAACTCAACGGCAATGGGATATTCCCAACAGAGGCCCCTGGGTGATGCAGTTTGTGCTTGACTATTACCTAAAGGTTGACAGTTCAAACCCACCTAGTTGTGCTGTGGAAGAAAGGGCTGGCAATCTGTTTCTGTGAAGATTACAGCCAAGAAAACCCTATGGAGTAGTTCTACTCTGTAACACGTGGGGTTGCTATGAGTCAGAGTCAACTCTACAACAACTGTTCTTTAATATTTCAAAGGAATTGAGATTAGGGTCTGATTAAAATAAACATGAAGTTGAATTACTCCTATGTTAGTTTTTGAGTTTGATTCTTAAAAATATTCTAACTTTTTTTGCTTTTCTTTGATTAATTCATTTATGAAATATTTATATCTATGTGTGTATACACACACACTTACACTGTGTTTGTACAATTTAAAGAACACCACTACAAGAAACTACCTGGTGTTGTATCCTGCAGTTTAAGAAAAGGAGTACTACCAGTGTCTTTAAAGGCTACCCCTCCCTGTCTCTCCTTAATTCATAGCAGTTTTCTTTCTTTCAACTCACTTGTTTTATTTCTTTTTCTTATCTTATGTGCAAGGACCTCCATTACAACGTTAAATAGAAGTGGTTATAGCAAGCTTTTTTTTTTTTTAGACTGACAAATGCAATATATTAGAATGCTTTCTCAAGTTCAGAATGAACTCCAAACGGGTGGAAGCACCACCCTTTCTGAGATCAAGGGTGTTTGGGAGAATTCAGATCTGTTTTAGGGTGGCCAGGCCCTCCTACTACAATGGTTCTCTCCTCTTGAGGTCTCTAGACAGCCTCATCTGACTCACCCACAATGTTTGTTACAAACACACAGTTCTGGGCCTCATTATTGAACCTATTGAATCTCTAGCAGGCTTTTTTTTTTCTTTTTTTTTATATTTTATTGTACTTCAGGTGAAGGCTTACAGAACAAATAGTTTCTCATGAAACAGTAGTACACATGTTGTTTTATAATATTGGTTAACAAC
>NW_004444229.1:670331-683309 GCF_000243295.1 Trichechus manatus latirostris | reverse complement strand
CTTTGTCTGACTTGTACTGTCCAAAAATTTTTTCCCAATCTATAGGTTCTCTTTTTACTCTTTTGGTGAAGTCTTTTGAAGAGCATAGGTGTTTGATTTTTAGAGGATCCCAGTTACCTAGCTTATCTATTGGGGTTTGTGCGTTGATGGTTATGGTTTGTATTCTGTTAATGCCATGTATTAAGGCCACTAGCAGGCATTTTTGTTTGTTACTCTTTTTTAAAAAGAATACTTTAACATTTCACCATCAATTATGCTAATGATAGGTTTTCTGTAAATAACTTTTATCTTCAGAGTTTCCATCTTATTTCTAGTTTAAGAATTTTTTATTCTGAATTAATATTGATGATCATATGGGTTCCCTCTGCCTCAATCTGTTAATTTGATGATATATATTAGTAGATTTTTCAATGTTGAACATACTTTGCATTCCTGGAATAAATCCAGAAATTAATTATGATCTATTATCATTTTTATATTGTGATGGATTTATTTCTCACCGTGTTTCTGATATTGATAGTTCCCCCCTTGTGGTGTCATATTCTGGTTTGAGAATCAATTATGCTTATAGAATCAGTTTGGAAGAGTTTCGTCTTTTTTGTTCCCTGTAAGAATTTATGTAAAATTAGAATGATCTATTGTTTGTGTATTTGGTAGAACTTAACCTGCAAACCTGGTTAGACTGATGGTTTGTTTATGGATTTTTTTTTTTCCTTAATGATTTAATTTGTGTCATGCTTTTGGAAACATTTTGATTTACTTTGGAGTCAGTTTTGCCAAAATCCACCCCTACACCCCGGATTCTGTCCAATTTAACTAGAGTTTCAAGTATACTTATGAAGTTATATATAAACCAAAAACATGAAACTCATTGCTGTTGAGTCGATTCCAACTCATAGCGACCCTATAGGACAGAGTAGAACTGCCCTGTAGGGTTTCCAAGGAGCACTTGGTGGATTCAAACTGCTGACCTTTTGGTCAGTAGCCATAGTTCTTAACCGCTGCGCCACCAGGGTTTTCAAGTTATACAGCAGAGATGTAAAAAAAAAAAAAAAAATGAGAGATAATATAACAATACTATGTATAACTTACATAGTATTCATATATATATATATATTTTTTTTTTTTTTGTCTGGTGCCATTGTAGTTTAAAACATATTTTTGAATTGAGATGCTTTGGGAAATAGACATAATGTTGCTACAAAATTTGTGAAGGTGGATGGATTTATGCATAGGAATTTTCAGGGAAAATTTTTTTCTTTTTTCTGTTTTGCCCATACATGTTAGACAGACAATATCCCCACCTTCTTCTCTGGTGGTTTTGTTTGTTTGCTTGTTTTAGGTTCACCGACTCAGGCTCTTTCCTTTCATAGGCTCAGAGTTTATGTGGCTTCTCCAATCTGACCTCCCACTTGAAGCCCACTAAAGATCAATCCCTGGTTTATCAGAGTTTAGCAGGTATATGCAAGGTGAATGCCAGCCTCAGCTGGTTTACCCTTCTGGATTTTTGCTTTCATGTAGTTTCTAGATTTGGAGATTGGTTTTCCTTTCTTACTGCTATGGATTGAATTGTGTTTCTCCAAAATATATGTTGGAATCCTAACTTCTATACCTGTAGATGTAACCCTGTTTATAAATAGGGTTTTTTTTGTTGTGTTAATTAGGCCATATCCATACAGGGTATGTCCTAAACCTAATCACTTCTGAGCTATAAAAAGAGCAGATTAGACACAGATGCAGGTACAAATGGTGGAAGACAGATGCCATATGAGGATCCTCTGCAAGCCAAGGAACCAAAGAAAGCCAGGGGCTACAGACAAGGAAAGGATCAACATAGCTCAGACCCTAACTTGGGCTTTTAGCCTCCAGAGCTATGAAAAAATAAATTTCTATTCTTTAAAGCCATCCACTTGTGGTATTTTTGTTACAGCAGCATTAGGAAACTAAGACATCTGCTAGTTAATACATTTATTTATAGAAAGATTTTATGTCTTGTCTAGCACTTTTACGTGTTCTGTATGAGGGATTCTCTGGACATTGAGTTTCACCGTAATACCAAACAGGGAAACCTAAGGAATAGTTTCAAGTCTGGTATCTATTAAGGAATGGTTAGCTATGTTATAAGTTATATTTGAGAATACAGTTGTTTAAGATCACAGCTGATATATTTGAAATTTTTAATTCTTCAGGAAAAGAGAACAAAGCTGCTAATGTTAACTAAAGAGTGTGTAAGAGCATGATCTTGTGCAAAATCAATTTACAGATATTTGACCCTTATAAAACACAGAAGGTAAAATATGTTAATATCCTGCTGTAATATAAAGTTTCAGATACTGTCACAGATATGACTCTGGCTAGGACTTACAGTACAATGTTGAATAACAGGGGTGAAAGCGGGCATCCTTGTCTTGTTCTTTATCTTAGGGGGATGCTTTCATTGTTTCACCATTGAGTATGATATTCACTGTGAATTTTTCGTAAATGCCCCTTATCATGTTGAGGGATTCCCCTTATATTTCTTATTTGCTGAGTACCTTTATCATGAAAGGGTATAAGTTTTTGTCAAATGCCTTTTCTGCATCAGTTGAGATGATTGTGTGGTTTCTTTCCCCCTTCCCTGTAATTAATGTGGCTTACTATATTGATTGATTGATTCTTGGCATAAATCTCACTTAATCATGGTGTATAATCCTTTTAATAAGCCGTTGGATTTTGTTCGCTAGTATGGTAAAACCTGCAAAAGCTGGAACCTATGTAAGGCAGAAAGCTGTCAGAGAAGGAAAACTCAAGTATTTTCCATTGAAAGGAGCAATAGAAAAGTGGTAAAACTGTACCCTGTCAAAGGCGGAAAACTAGCGAGACCTGAAGAAACAAGGTGGTCCTGTCGAGTTCTAGCACTCATAGGTTTCACTGTATTTTGTTAAGGATTTTTGTATTTATATTCATAAGACATATTGGTCAATAGTTTTGTGGTATCTTTCTATCTGTCTTTAGTATCAGTGCAATGCTGGCATCATATTTTTTATTTTTCATTTCTCCTACGTTTTTTTCTTATTAGGAATAAATTTATCCTTGGGTCTGTCTTCAGTAACCAAAGATAGGGAAACTAGAGAAGTAACTACATATTTTTAAATTGTTGTAATTACAATTACATGTAGGAGGCGGGGCCAAGATGGTGGAGTAGTCAGATGCTTCCGGTGGTCCCTCTTAACAACAAAGACCCAAGAAAACAAGTTAATTGATTATATATGACAATCTAGAAGCCCTGAACATCAAAGACAAAGTTGAGGAATCGGAGTGAGTGGCAGGGGGAGGAAGAGACAGTTCTGAAGCAGTAAGGAGTTGCCAGGCCTGACCTGGCTGGTACTGGCACCCTGCAGGTGGGATCCACTGACATGAGTGATGAGGCCATCAGTGGTGCTCCTGATGCATTTTCCACATTGAGAGAGACCGAGCAGCAGAGAGTTGCCTCAAACCTCCAGAACCAGTGAGAAACGGTACTCATTTGGTGAAAGATAAGTACAAGAGTCTAACCTACCACGCGGATCCCAAAAAAAACCCCTCCTTTTGGGAAATACCTCTCTCCCATTTACCTGCTCCCTCTCCACTCTGCTGCAGGTCCCCAGCAGCTTCAGAGATTGCTGCACTCCCTGGGCCAGAAGTAGGATCCATCTAGCACCCTGAGCTATTCTCCCAGCTTTGGAGAGGGAACAAATTAACAAACAGGAAAAAATAATCTCCCAGCTACCCTAAGCCAGGAACTCAGGGCAGGTACACCCTTTTTGCCTAGGAACAGGCATAAGGGGTCTACAGACTTTGAATATCTTTCACCCCTGCGTAGGCTTGTGTGGGACTATTTCAGCAGCATAGGCCCTCAATAGCAAAGTATACCAGGGTACCTACTTGAAGCCTATTTTCATCTGTATCTGCTATAAGGGCAAGTAGCAGATTTGTGACATTGACACCACCTTGCCCATTAAGCAGGGTCCTCACCTACCCACATCAGGAGCCTGAGGACTGGTGGCTCCACCCACTTCACAGAGCCACCCATGACAGGGGTTCAAGAATAAGTAGTGACTCACAGTCCTTACAGCCTACAGCACTGGGTGCCCATAATCTGGCTGCAAAACCCAACTACCTACACACTCTAGGGAATAGGGATGCACATCCTACCCAGACACACAGAGGAAGCAGTTAGCCCCCTGCCTTGATCAGTGCATGATGTCCTACTAAAGCCAGATACCTGTGCCTACTCCAATCACCTCTACCTGTCTAGGACTGTAGGTGAGAGCCTGCACCATATACTCGGTGACCAACGACGTGGATATCTGAGCTGAATCCACGCAAGAAAAGTAAATGGACTCTTGGGCTCACATACCTAGTAACAACTCTAGCCACCTGGAGACAGGATGTGAGAGCTTCAAAGGCACCAATAATAAAACTAGCTCACCCGTCCAGTCTATTTGGGCACATCAAACAAAACAAAACAAGAAGCTAGGACACAGTGAAAAAACATAAAATAAATAAATCCAACAACTATTGATGGCTCGGAGACAACAGTCAATATCAAATCATATAAAGAGGCAGACCGTGATAACTTCTGCAAGCCACCGAAACATAGATTCAAAAAAACCTTCCAGAGGAAGAGAACTTCTTGGAATTACCAGAGGTAGAATTAAAAGATTAATATACAGAACTCTTCAAGATATCAGGAAGGAGATGAGGCAAAACACAGAACAAGCCAAGGAACATACAGTCAAAGCAATAGAGGAACTTAAGATTATAGAAGAGCACAATGACAAATTTAACAGTCTGTAAAAATCCATAGAGAGACAGCAAACAGAAATCTAGAACATTAACAATAAAATTTGAGAATTAGACAACTAAATAGAAGGTCATAGGAGCAGAATTGAGGCAATGGAAGTCAGAATTAGTGAGCTTGAAGATAAAGCACTTGACACAAACTCATTTGAGGAAAAATCAGATAAAAGAATTTAAAAAAATGAAGAAACCCTAAAAATTATGTGGGAGTCAATCAAGAGGAATAACCTACAAGTGACTGGAGTACTAGAACAGGGGGAGGTATTAGTGAACACAGAGAATTGTTGAGGATTTGTGGGCAGAAAACTTTCCTGATATCATGAAAGATGAAAAGATATCTATCCAAGAAGCTCATTGAACATCACACAAGGTAGATCCCAAAAGAAAGTCACCAGGACATAATCAAACTTGTCAAAACCAAATATAAAGAGAGAATTTTAAGAGTGCCTAGAGATAAACGAAAAGTCACCTACAAAAGAGAGACAGTAAGACTAAACTCAGACTACTCAGCAGAAACCATGCAGGCAAGAAGGTAATGGGATGACATATATAAAGCCTTGAAGGAAAAAAATTGCCAGCCGTGAACAGTATTTCCAGCAAAGCTCTCTCTCAAATATGATGATGAAATTATGGCATTTCCAAGCAAAAAGACATTTGGGGAACTTGTAAAAACCAAACCAAAATTACAAGAAATACTAAAGGGCATCCTCCGGTTAGAAAATCAATAACATCAGATAACAACCCAAGACTAGAACACAAGACAGAACAACTAGATATTAACCTAGATAGGGAAGTCACCAAAATAAATCAAAGCTAAAACACTGAAAATAGGGAAAAAGAGATGTCAATATGTAAAAAAAGAGGGACTAAATAATGTAGTCATAGAAGTTTCATATGGAGAGGAAGTCAAGGAAATATAAAGAAATGAAAGATTGGTTTAAACTTAGAAAAATAGGGGTAAATATTACAGTAACCACAAAGGAAACTAACAGTCCTACACATCAAAATAAAAAAACAAGAAAAATATAAAGACTCAGCAAATACAAAATCAAGAACAATGAAAAAGATAAAAAGAAAATACATAAAGAAAAATGACTTAGCACAGAAAATTAAGTGGAACAAAGAAACTGTCAGCAACACACACACACACAAAAGACATCAAAATGACAGCACTAAACTCATACCTATCAATAATTACACTGAATGTAAATGGACTAAATGCACCAATAAAGAGACAGAGAGTGGCAGAATGGATAAAAAAACACGATCTGTCCATATGCTGCCTACAAGACCACACCTTAGACTTAAAAGACACACAAAAACTAAACTCAAAGGATGGAAAAAAATATATCAAGCAAACAACACTCAAAAAAGAGCAGGAGGGGCAATATTAATCTCTACAAAATAGACTTTAAAGCAAAATCCACCACAAAGGACAAGGAAGGACACTGTATAATGATTAAAGTGTCAATATATCGGGAGGACATAACCATAATAAATATTTACACACCCATCGACAGGGCTCCAAAATACATAAACTCTAACAGTGTTGAAAAGAGAAATAGACAGCTCCACAATAATAGTAGGAGACTTCAACACATCACTTTGGATGAAGGACAGAACATCCAGAAAGAAGCTCAATAAAGATATGGAAGATCTAAATTCCATTCAACCAACTTGATCTCATAGACATATACAGAACACTGCACCCAGCAGCAGCCAAGTATACTTTCTTTTCCAATGCACATGGAACATTCCCCAGAATAGACCACACATTAGGCCACAGAGCAAACCTTAACAGAATCCAAAATGTCGGAATATTGCAGAGCATCTTTTATGACCATAAAGCCATAAAAGTAGAAATCAATAACAGAAAAAGCAAGGAAAAAAAATCAAATACATACAAAGTGAAAAACACCTTGCTCAAAAACTACTAGGTTATAGACGAAATTAAGGACCAAATAAAGAAATTCACAGAATCAAATGAAAATGAAAACATACCCTACCAGAACTTTTGTGACTCAACAGAAGCAGTGCTCAGAGGTCAGTTTATAGCAGTAAATGCACACATCCAAAAAGAAGAAATGGCCGAAATCAGAACTAACCCTACAACTCGAACAAATAGAAAGAGAGCTGCAAAAGAAGCACTCAGGCACCAGAAGAAAGGAAATAATAAAAATGAGAACAGAATTAAATGATATTCAGAATTAAAAAAAAAAACAATGGAAAGAGTTAATATGACCAAAAGCTGGTTCTTTGGAAAGATCAACAATATCGATAAACCATTAGCCAAACTGACAAAAGAAAAACAGGAGGGGAAGTGAATAACCTGAATAAGCAATGAGATGGGTGATATCACAACAGACCCAAATGAAATTAAAAGAATCACAACAGAATACTATGAAAAACTGTACTTCAACAAATTTGAAAACCTAAAGGAAATGGACAAATTTCTAGAAACACACTACCTAGCTAAACTAAGACAAATAACTAAATAAACCTATAACAAAAGAAGAGATTGAAAAGATAATTAAAAAACTCCCAACAGAAAAAAAGCCCTGACTCTGAGGGCTTCACTGGAGAATTCTACCAAACTTTCAGACAAGAGTTAACACAACTACTACTAAAGGTATTTCAGAGCATACAAAAGGATGGAATACTCCCAAACTCATCCATGAAGCCAGCATAACCCTGATACGAAAACCAGGTAAAGACATCACAAAAAAGAAAAAGAAAATTACAGACCAATATCCCTCATGAACATAGATGTAAAAATCCTCAACAAAATTCCAGCCAATAGAATACAACAACATATCAAAGAAATAATTCATCATGACCAACTGGGATTCATACCAGCTATGCAGGGATGGTTCAACATTAGAAAAACAGTCAATGTAATCCATCACATAAGTAAAACAAAAGACGAGAACCACATGATCTTATCAATTGATGCAGAAAAGGCATTTGACAAAGTCCAATACTCATTCTTGATAAAAACCTCTCTGCAAAATAGGAATAGAATGGAAATTCCTCAAAATAATTACAGCCTTTTATACAAAGCCAACAGCCAATTTCATCCTAAATGGAGAGATTCTAAAAGCATTTCCCTTGAGAACGGGAACCAGACAAGAATGCCCTTTATCATCACTCCTTTTCAACGTTGTGCTAGAGGTCCTAGCCAGAGCAATTAGGCTAGAAAAAGAAATAAAGGGCATCCAAATTGGTAGGTAAGAAGTCAGAGTATCCCTATTTGCAGATAATATGATTTTATACACAGAAAACCCCAAAGAATCCACAAGAAAACTACTGAAACTAATAGAAAATTTCAGCAAAGTATCAGGATACAAGATAAGCATACAAAAATCAGTTGGATTCCTTTACAACAACAAAGAGAACTTCCAAGAGGAAATCACTAAATCAATACATTTACGATAGTCTCCAAGAAGATAGACTACTTTGGAATAAATCTAATCAGAGATGTAAAAGACCTGTACAAAGAAAACTACAAGACACTACTGCAGGAAACCAAAGTTGACCTGCATAAGTGGAAAAACATACCTTGCTCATGGGTAGGAAGACTCAACATTGTGAAAATATCAATTCTACCCAAAGCGATCTACTGATATAATGCAATCCCTATCCAAATTCCAACATTTTTCAATGAGATGGAGAAACAAATCACCAACTTCATATGGAAAGGAAGGAGGCCCCAGATAAGTAAAGCATTACTGAAGAAGAACAAAGTGGGAGGCCTCACACTACCTGATTTTAGAACCTATTATACTGCCGTAGTAGTTAAAACAGCCTGGTACTCGTACAGCAACAGATACGTAGGCCAATGGAACAGAATTGAAAATCCAGATGTAAATTCATCCACTTGTGAGCAGCTGTTACTTGACAAAGGCCCAAAGTCCGTTGATTGGGGAAAAGACAGTCTCTTTAACAAATAGTGCTGACATAGCTGGATATCCATCTCCAAAAAATCTGAAACAAGACCCCTACCTCACACCATGCACAAAAACTAACACAAAATGGATCAAAGACCTAACTATAAAATCTAAAATGATAAAGATCATGGAAGAAAAAATAAGGACAATGCTAGGAGCCATAATGTATGGCATAAATGAAATATAAACTGTAAGTAACAAAGCAGAAACACCAGAAGAGAAACTAGATAACTGGGAGCTTCTAAAAATCAAACACTTATGCTCATCAAAAGACTTCACTAAAAGAGTAAAAAGACAGCCTACAGCCTGGGAAAAAAATTTTGGCTAAGACAAATCTGATCAGGGTCTAATGTCTAAAATCTACAAGATATTGCAAAACCTCAGCAACAAAGAGACAACCCAATTAAAAAATGGGCAAAGTATATGAACTGGCACTTCACCAAAGAAGACATTCAGGCGACTAACAGATACATGAGGAAATGGTCACAATCATTAGCCATTAGAGATATGCAAATGTAAACTACAATGAGATACCATCTCACCTCAACAAGGCTAGCATTAATCCAAAAACCACAAAATAGTAAATGTTGGAGAGGTTGTGGAAAGACTGGAACACTTGCACACTGCTGGTGGGAATGTAAAATGGTACGACCACTTTGGAAATTGATTTGGCGCTTCCTTAAAAAGCTAGAAATAGAAGTACCATATGATCCAGCAATTCCACTCCTTCTAATATATCCTAGAGAAATAAGAGCAGTCACATGAATAGATATGTGCACACCCATGTTCATTGCAGCACTGTTCATAATAGCAAAAAGATGGAAACCACCTAGGTGCCTATCAGCAGATGAATGGATAAGCAAATTATGGTATATTCACACAATGGAATACTACGCAACGATAAAGAACGATGAGGAATCCGTGAATCATCTCATAACATGGATGAATCTGGAAGGAATTATGCTGAGTGAAATTAGTCAATCGCAAAAGGACAAATATTATATGAAATCACTATTTTAAGAACTCAAGAAAAGGTTTAAACTCAGAAGAAAACATTCTTTGATTGTTATGAAGGTTGGGAGGCAGGGAGAGGGGAACCTACTAACTAGATAGTAGACAAGAATTATCTTAGGTGAAGGGAAGGAGAACACACAATAAAGGGGAATTTAGCACCACTGGACTAAACCAAAAGCTAAAAAGTTTCCTGAGCACAACCAAACACTTCGAGGGACAGAAAGCGGGAGCAGGGGTCTGGGGACCATGGTTTAGGGGACACCTAGGTCAACTGCCATAACAAAGTTTATTAAGAAAATGTTCTGCATCCCACTCTGATGAGTGGTTAGGGGACACCTAGGTCAACTGGCATAACAAAGTTTATTAAGAAAATGTTCTGCATCCCACTTTGATGAGTGGTATCTGAGGTCTTAAAAGCTAGCGACCACCCATCTAAGATGCATCAATTGGTCCCAACCCACCTGGAGTAAAGAAGAATGAAGAACACCAAAGACACAAGGAAAATATTACCTCAGGAGACCAAAGGGGCAGATAAACCAGAGACTCCATCAGCGTGAGACCAGAAAAACTAGATGGTTTCCGGCTTCCACCAAGATTGCCCTGACAGGGAACACAACAGAGTCCTGACAGAGAGAAGAGGAGATGTAGAACTCAAATTCTAATAAAAGGTCTAGACTTAATGGTCTGACTGAGACTGGAGGAACCCAGAAGACATGGCCCCCTGACTCTCTGTTAACCTAGAACTAAAACCATTCCCGAAGCCAACTCTTCAGACAAAGAATAGACTGGACTATAAGACACAAAATGATACTCGTGAAAAGTGTCCTTCTTAGTTCAAGTAGGTACACGAGGCTAAATGGGCAGCTCATGTCCGGAGGTGAGATGAGAAGGCAGAAAGGCATAGGAGCTTGTTGAAAGGACACAGGAAATCTGGGGTGGAAAGGAGGAATTTGTGGTCACATTGTAGGGATAGCAACTAGGGTCATGTGACAATGTGTGTCTAAATGTTTGTATGAGAAACTAACTTAAGCTGTAAACTTTCACCTTAAGCACAATAATAAATAAAAAGTAATTACATGTAAGTAAATAAAATATGTGTTCTGGCTTCTGGCATCAGTATGAATCATAACCTTTAAATCATGTCCACTTCTTCCGTTTAACATTTTAACTAGACTTGTTTTTTAAACCGCTTAACATTATGTTCTTTTTGTGATAATCCAGGATATAATTATTTTAGGATAAATAAATTCTCCTAGGTTTATAAGGACTCCATTTCCCTGAAGTCATATTAAGTGACTATCAAACAATTAGTAAAAACCCCAGGCTGTAAATGTTGACCCCCTCAGAGTCTTCACTAATGGGTAGAGTTAGAAAGCATTCTTGATTAAAAAAAAAAAGAAAAAACAAACCAAAAGAAAAAATCATGTTTATCTTAAAAAATTCCATGCAGTAGAGTGACTTATTTTTCATTGCTTTCCCTTTCCTCTTTTTTAATGTGTTGAGATTAGAAAGTTTTAACATAATTAACCTGTATACAAAGGAGCCCTGGTGGCATAGGGGTTACAGCACTCAGCTGCTAACTGAAAGGTCGGTGATTCAAACCCATCAGCTGCTCCATGGTAGAAAGATGTGGCAGTCCATTTCTGTAAAGATTTACAGTCTTGGAAACCCTATGAGGCAATTCTACTCTGTCCTATACGATTGCTTTGAGTGGGAATTGACTTCACGGCAATGGATCTAACCTTATACTTTAAAATGATACTTACTTAAATGATACTTATTTAAATTGTGCCTTTGTTTGGTAACGGTTGAAAGCAAGGGCTTTGGAACCAGACACCTTTGGCTCTGTTAGCTTGTGAGTGTCACTCCTCTGAGTTTCCTTACTCAGTATCATCTGGAGAGGGGCATTGGTGGTTCAGTGGTAGAATCCTTGTCTCCCATGTGGGAGACCCGGGTTCGATATCAAGCAAACGTAGTCTGTCAGTGGAGGCCTGTGTGTTGCTATGATGCTGAATAAGTTTCATTGGAGGTAGGTGAAGACAGGCTAAGAAGAAAGGCCTGGTGATCTACTTCTGAAAGTTAGCCAGTGAAAACCCTATGGACAACAGTCCAATCTATAACTGATCATGGGGATAACACAGGACCAGGCAGCATTTCGTTCTGTTGGCCATGGGGTCACCATGAGTGGGAATCAGACTTAAAGGAAGTGAACAACAACAAAAGGAACAACTGGATGATAAGATCTATCTCATTTGTTGTAAGGAATAAATGAGATAAGATATACCAAAACTCAGTGTAAAGATAGACCTTTAATCTCAGTTGAACTATTCTTAATGAGATATGTCAGGCACTGATGCACTTATTTCATGTTATAGCCGGTCTCTCCCAGATAACTGGCAAAAGATTTCAATTTTTAACTCTTCTTGGAGGTAGCATACCGATTTCAAACAAGTAATTCAAACATGGAGGAAGCAAACTTTAGGATTTATGACCTTATTTAATGTAGCTAAGTAGTTGAATTTTGGAAGAAGTTTACAGAAAATTCAGGATTTTAATTGAGGGGCTAAAGACACATATTAATGTTCTAAGGTAAAAATTAATTATAGCTGAAGGTGAGAGTCAAAGATGAGAATCCTTAATAATTTTGGTGGCAGTGTTCAGTGCAACACTGAAATTAAAATGCTGATACAGTAGTGCATAAAAGGTTTGGTTGCTTATATAGACCTGAATGTTAAGTAGTTAAAACTTTAAAAAAAAAAAATTCCTTCTTAAATCACTTAATGAGTAGCTGAAAATTAAAGATGAAGAGATTCACGTATCGTTTTAGCTAATTTTCTGAAGAGCTGTTTAGGTCGAAATCATAAGAAAATTATTATATTTTATTTTATAGTAAATGAATATACATTAGTTTCTCAAACATTTAGTATAAAGTAAAAATCCTTGAAAAAATTGGTCATATAGCCCCACATTGATATTGTGAATCAAAATGAAATGGCAGTACTTTACAGTAAGCTTGAATTGACTCTATGAACTTAGCACTGCTGTATATTTGAAAGAGAGCTTTGAGGAATTCTTAGGAGGCATTATTGCAGATCATTTACCACTTCCAGAGGGAGCTGCATCATACTCACAATCATTGTTATGTTTGAGCCCATTGTTGCAGCCACTGTGTCAATCCATCTCATTGAGGGTCTTC
>NW_004444229.1:605133-670231 GCF_000243295.1 Trichechus manatus latirostris | reverse complement strand
CTCCTAATAACATGTCCAAAGTACTTGAGACAAAGTCTCACCATCCTCACTTCTAAGGAGCATTCCAGCTGTACTTCTTCCAAGACAGATTTGTTTGTTCTTCTGGCAATCTGTCGTATATTCAATATTCTTCGTCAGTACCGTAATTCAGATGCATCAGTTCTTCAGTCTTCCTTATTCACTGTCGAGCTTTCACATGCATATGAAGTGAATGAGAATACTTGGGTCAGGTGCACTTAGTCCTCAAAGTACTGTCTTTGCTTTTTAACACTCTAAAGAGGTCTTTTGCAGCAGATTAGCCCAATGCCGCAGTGCTTGTGTTGAAATAACTCTTTTTTTACTTAATAATGGCCCCAAAGTGCAAGAGTAGTGATGCTGGCAATTCGGATATGCCAAAGAGAAGCTGTGAAGTGCTTCTGTTAGTTATTGTTGTTTATCTTTTACTGTGCCTAATTTATAAATTAAACTTTATCATAGACATGTATGTATAGGAAAAAACACGGTATATTTAAGATTCAGTGCTGTCTGCAGTTTCAGGCATCCACTGGGGGTCTTGGAACATATCCCCCCCAGATAAGGGGGGGCTACTGTACATTGTGTGGTTTCTTGATTGCTGCTTCCATGAATGTTGTTTGTGGATCCAAGTAAAATGAAATCCTTAACAACTTCAATCTTTTCTCCATTTATCATGATGTTGCCTATTGGTCCAGTTGTGAGGATTTTTGTTTTCTTTATGTTGAGGTGTAATCCATGCTGAAGGCTGTATTCTTGAGCTTCATCAGTCAATGCTTCAAGTCCTCTTCACTTTCAGCAAGCAAGGTTGTGTCATCTGCATATCTTGGATGGTTAATGAGTCTTCCTTCAATCCTGATGCCACGTTCTACTTCATGTAGTCGAGGTTCTCAGATTGAATAAGTATATTTGCAGTTTTAGGAAATAAATCATGGACTTGTTAAACATTGCTTGTTAAGTGTCTGTTACACGTAAGGCATCTACTGGGCACTTAGAAGATCTTAATAAATATACCTAAGTCCTCATTACCTTTGAGCAATAGCCATTTATATACACAGGAAGGATATGCTGTATTTCCACTGCATTAACTGGAAGTATGATATTTAAAATTACATTCTCAAAGAAAAACATCACGATGTTAATATATAGTTTGACATTAATTTTTTCTGATATGGAATATGGGTAGCAGGTAGCTTTATTCTGTGGTTGGTATTGTTGTTTTGGCCCAAGCATCTCTGACTCATTTTGATCATTTATTTTGTTTTCATTTTATGCTTCAGTCCTCAATTAAATATGTAAGACACATTAAATACTGTAATATGTCATTCCACTTTGTATTCAGACTAAATATTGAGAGAGTGATATGGGCTTGCCTCTAACTGGATTCAAATGCCTGGGAATGAATTTGTACCTTCCTTTTCATTCAATCTATTATATAGAGAGCTAACCTTCATTTGTCTTATCAGTAAAATGGAGATAGTAATATACTTCAGAGGGGACAATGGTGATTCAGTGGTAGAATTCTCACTTTTCATGTAGGAGACCCAGGTTTGATCCCATCACATCTCATGTACAGCCACTACCTATCTGTAGTGGAGTCTTGTATATTGCTGTGATGTGGAAGAGGTTTCCGGGGAGCTTCCAGACTGAAACAAACTAGGAAGAAAGGCCTGGAGATCTACTTCTATAAATCCCCCAATAAATCCCTATGGATCACAACAGTCTGATCTGTAACTGATCATGGAGATGGTGCAGGACTGGGCAACATTTTGTTCCATTGTACATGGGCTCACCATGAGTTGGGGGTCAACTCTACAGCAGCTAACAACAATAATATACCTTCAAGGTTTTTATTAGGGTTAAGTAAAGTTAGAACACTAGAAAGCATATAGTAAGCCTTAAGTAAATACAGATACTGTTATTGTCATTATCCTTTTTTCCTTACCCTCATCCTCTTTCTCTCCCTTCACCTTTTTCTTCTCTTTTCCTCCTTTTTGGCTATAGTAGTTAGTGCTGCAGGACAGGGCCATGAGAGGGGACAGGAGTTCCCCCAGATGAGATCAAGTTCTTATAATAGTAATTTTGTTTATCAACATGTATTAACTGAGTACTCTGAATATTTGGACTCTCTTTTGGGAAAAACTTTTAAAAATTACATTGAGATTTTAAAACAAGTTTCAATATTTTTTGAACTTCAAATAAATCCTATATTTATATCTTCTCTTCAGAGCTTGAATTGGATTGGTCTGTATGCATTCTCTATTAGAATATAGACTTTTAAAAACATGGATAACTGTTATTTAGGCTTCATTACAATTTCTTGGGCAAATTTTGGGAATTTTATTCCAATAAAAATGTACTTTTAAAAGTCATTACATGAAATGAACACATTAATATATTTATGTGCTTTAATACAACATAAATGATATTAAATGTTAATGAAAATAAAAGATCTTTAAGATTTTTAGGTCTGAAGTGTAAGTACCAACGTGAAAATGTGAAGATAATCCCAGACATCTGTTTTGAATTGTTTTACTACATGAAAAAGAAGTTTAATGATTGTTAAAACCTTTTATTCCTTAAGTAGGATATAGGATAATCCCATCTCTATTTTAAAAGAATGTGGAGTATGACCTTAATTTTTTCTTGGCTTCTTTTTCTCCCCCCATCCCCTCCTTCCCTCCCCTCCCCTTTTCTCTTCTTCTTGTCCTCCTCCTCCTCCTCCTTTTCTCCTTCCCTCTCCACCCCTTACCTTGAACCCAGTTGTGGAGGGTTAGGTTAATTATATTCCTTGGTTCATCGCCATTCATGAGGATGATTCTTGCAAGATTTCTCTCTTTTATTTACCTATTTATTTCTTTTTATCTCCATTTTCAACTTTGTTTTCTCTTCACACCATAATCATCTGCTGTAATGTACTTGATTTGTATCTTTAAATGTATAATATACCCTTGTAAAATATTATTTTTGGGGGTGTGAAGTAATTTTTCTATTTATAGCTGGGATCGTGACACAAAATGCGTTCTGGTTTTTGATCTTTTAATAGGCTTTTAAGATCTATTCATGTTCCTATGTTTGCATGGAATTTATTGCTCCAAACTGCTGCATAGCAATTCCTGAAGTGTATGTTCTGCATCATACTCCTGTGGTGGACAAGTAGATTACTTCCCACTCTCAGCCAACACCAAGAGGCCTGCATGAACCCTGACAGATGTTCCTCTGTAGTCTTAGGTGAGAGTTTCTTTGGGATATGTACCCAGGTGTGAGATTGTTGGTTAGGGCTCATCCTTAGGCTGACCTTTGACTTATTTGTTGATTTGTCTGAGTACTGTCAAATGGTATAACATAATGGCTGCTGCAGGCTACACTGCCACCAACAGTGCACAAGAGTTCTTTCCCCACATTTCCAACAGAACTGAGCTGTATCCATTTTAAGATTTTTGCCAGTGTGAGTGTAAAAGAGATCTCATTGTTGTAATTTGCATTTCCCTGTGTTACTAAAGAATCTGTATATTAGTTAAAACATTGATATTTATTTTGATTTCCCTTTTTATAAAATCTGGTTCCTGTTCTTTGCCACCCCCTCTTTTTTTATTCTGTTGGAACACTATCTTTTTCTTGTTGCTTGTAGGAATTCCTTTTATATTTTCTACAGTCTCTTTCTGTTTTAGATGTTGAAATATCTTTTCTCAATATATCATGTGTTGTATATACTTAATTTTGTTCATAGTGTTCTTCAATAAATAGAATCCCTTCATTTTAGGTACGCGAATCCATCAAATGTTTACTTTTTGAGATATATTTGGGGGTCTTACTAAGAAGTCCTTGTATATTCCACAGAGGTACCCTCCTATGTATTCTGCTAGCTTTTATAGTTTTTAACTTTCACATTTAACTTTTTAAACTGTCTGGAGTTTACCTTTGTATATGGTGAATGTTACAAAGAATCCAGTTTCTTTTCTCTTATATACGATGGTTAGAATAAGTTTTTTGAGTTCCTCAATAAATGATGCTAACATATTAAATGGAATTACATAGAATTTATAGATTAATTTTTGAAGAATTGACATCTTTATACTGTTAAATTGCCCCATGCATAAACCTCAGAATATTCCTCCATTTCTTGAGAATCAGGTTTTAGTTTGGATATTTTGAAGAGGTCAGACCAGCTAAATTTTAAAATTGAAATGATAAAAAATATCCAGTTGACTTGGTTGATGTGATCAAGTTTATCAAGTAATAGACCAAAAAAAAAAAAAAAACAGAGGTCAGCTACACTGATTAATTTCATGGGTTAATGATTATATAGCAATAAATCATTATCACATCAGTCCATTTAAGATATACTTTTTATGCTTAAATTTAACATATGTTCTTTATAATGTATCTGCATTGGCTGGATTTTAAATATTTTCTCAATTCCACTGTGATATTTTTGTTCACTTTTCATTTTAGCATTGCAATATAATTAATGAGGAGCTTCTATGAAAAGAATTACTGTTCAGTAGACTATAGGTAGGATTTTAATTTTAGGTTATAGTGTACAATATAGCTTTATATTTTTATAAGTTACCATTATGTTAGCATTTAGTTTTGATTATACTGATGCAAAAATCAATCACATTTAGATTTGAAATTATGGAAAATGTGACAGAAATTTTAACACCAAAAAAGTGTGACATTTTTAATTTTAGTTTTGGCAGCTCTTACTTTAAAAACCTAAAATCTATTTTGATAAACTCATGTATAAATGCTTTTGATAAGCATTGAGGAACAAATATCTAAAGAAAAAGGGATTTTGAAGGGAAATTGTTTTTATATCTAAGTACGATGAAATCCTCTATGTTAATGTCCTTAAGCCCAAGATCACCAGGAACACACCTTTAGTAAGAATTTGGGTTAATACTCACTGTAGCGAGGGAGAACACTACACCAAGGGAGCCCCAGGGTATCTCCTTACATGTATCCTGTTACAGAATTTGGACTTTGGTTGAGTGATTTGAGGAAGGATCTAAGGAAGCAGGGGTTTGTTTTAGATTTAGCAAGAGAGGAGGCTGTTTGGTATTTTGTGGATTGTACAGGACCTTGTTTTTGTCTGTGTTTAGATAAAATTATGAGGTAGATTTGCTTTGTCTCATTTATTCATGGTCTCATAGTAATCTTCTCTGAAGCTGGTGCTTGTAAGGTTGTTTACATACAGCAGGAGGACAAAATGGCCTGACTATAAGTGTCAGATCAGCAGATCAGTTCCAGACATCAAGGCTGCTCACCACCCCACCTCCCACCCTCTTCCTCATTCACAATCAATTAAAATGTTTTAAAAAATATATGCTTAAGCTGGGAATTCTTTTTTCCTCCCTGGCATACAGAGTGGTGACTGAGTTATCAAGATGCAGTAGCTTTTCATTCGGACTAAGAATCAAGAAACTTGGTTTTACATCATGGCTTTGCCACAGTTAACCTTGCCCTTCATTTTTTGATTTCTAAGTTGTTTTCTCTCTTTGAAATAACCATCTCCTCTGCTGCCCATTCTGGTGAAAGCCATCCTAATTCTGCTGTCTAGATTACTGTAGTTACTTCCTGACTAGCCTTACTCTTGCTCGTTTTGTTCCCTTGCAGCAAGTCTCCCTTTGAGAGAGGAGACAGAATGATCATTTTAAAAATGCAAATCATATTACAAAATTTGTTCACTGAAAATCCTCCCCCATTAGCTGTAAATAAACTTCCACCCAGACTTCTTAATGTGGCCCACCAGACCCTACATGATTGGATCCTTGACCATCTCTGTGACATCATTTTTGCCTACCCATCATTTCCAGCCACTCACTTGAATGACTTTCTTGTTCCTCAAAAATTCCAAGGTTCTTGACTTTAGATTCTTTGTTCTATTTTCCTTACTTGGAATCACCATTCTTTGCAAGGCTGACTTGTTATCCTTTCGATATCAAATATCACCCATTTCCTTATCTCTAATATATTCCTATCTAAAATAGCCTCATATATTCTATCTCTATTTAATATGTAGCACGTATTATATTTTAAGTGAATTCGTATATTTTATTAGGTAGATCCAACCTTCCTTACCCCACCTCCAACAGAAGTTCCATGTGAGTGGGACCTTGATTATTTTGGTGTACCGAGTGCCCTGCAACCTGTTGCCATTGACATGATTCTGACTCATAGTGACCCAAGAGGACAGAGTAAAACTGCCCCATAGGGTTTCCAAGGAGCAACTGGTAGATTTGAACTGCTGACCTTTCAGTTAGCAGCCGAATTCTTAACCACTACGCCACCAGGGCTCTAGCGCCTAATAAAATTCTTGGCACAAAATAGGTTCTTAACAAATAACTTTAATGAATGGATACGTTTATGAATCAATAAATGAACAACCAACAAATAAGTGAACGTAAATATTCTAGACATAGCTAAACGTCTATTGATGAGTGACAAGAGAAACACCTGTTAGTTCATTATTTAATTGGAAAATAAGAACTTGAAAAAAAAGTGAATTTGTTTCTTTGGAAATATGCCTTAAAATATACAAAGTATCTTCTTACTATATACAATGTTTTCTTCAACATCAGTGTTCTAAGAGTATGGTTTGGATGGTAATAGCACCACAATGAAGTTTTCCTGATGCTTAGTAGTAATTTGGATGCATTTCTCTAGAATGATTCCAGGACATATGTATTTTCATTTACTAATGCTACAATCAAAATAGAACGTTGGAGGGCTGGGGTAGGGGGAAAAGTAGCCTGGGTATTGTTAAGTGTCAGTAGAGCCATATTTTATTAATTTTGGGGAGGTGTTAGACATAAAATAAAACCAAATCCGTTGCCATCGAATCAATTCCAGCTCATAGAGACCCTGTAGGACAGAGTAGAACTGCCTCACAGAGTTTCAAAGGAGCAGCTGGTGGATTGTAACTGCTGACCTTTTGATTAGCAGCCATAGCTCTTAACCACTGTGCCACCAGGGCTTCAGATATAAAATACATGTGATGTTATACCTATTAAGTTTGAAGATAATTCTAATTTATTATACTATTTATTTACTATTTCCTTTGTGTATTTCCCGTTGTCAATTTTAGTGGTTGAATTTGACAATATTTTACGTAACTATTTTATCTTTCAATTTAAGTGTTCAGATCCATAATGCCAAGGTCTAATTCATAGTATGTGAATATTGATTTGAAGCGAAAGATGAAATGTGGTATGAAACTGCAGAGTGGAAGGTGGAAAAAGCTTGGAAGCAACCAGCTTTGGATTGGAATTCTCTAACACTTCAGCATTACTTTGGCAAATTCTGTATTGCCTCTTAGTCTGTTTCCTTATCCACAGAACAGGCGTAACATTCATGTACAGAACTGTGGTAAGAGCTCAGTGAATTAATAGATGTCAAGTGTGTGGCCTGGTATGTGGCACTTTGGGTGCTGGATAATCCTGTTCACTGGAAAGTCAATTCACAGACTCCTTTGCCTTCTGTCAGAGGCAAAAGGAGGTAACTGAATTTCCAAATATAAAAAATTATTATTTTCTCGGGTAATAAGAGGGCATAAAGTACATTGTATTTAATATTATTTCTATAAACAATGCTAAACTATCGTCAGTTGCAAACAGCATCAATTATCGTAAAATTCATTAATTTGTTGAGTGTTTACTGTGCACCAGTACTGTCCTGAGCACCTTATATATATTAGCTTGTTTAATCCTCATGAAACCCAGGAGATACTAATTATTTGTTCCATTTCACAGATGAGTAAAACTGCGGCACAAGGCAAATGGAGAACTGACAGTCTGTACTTTTTTATATATTAAATATTAATACCTCCAAGCTCCTCTCATTCTTCAGATATAGTCACTAATCACCCACATAAATGTATCATGACACATGTATGACAATTGCTTTCTTATCTCCATCTTCCAGCGAGGAGGGACTCTGGTTGCCAAACTCAACACCCCATCTCCTTGTAAGAAGAAAAAAAGATAAGGAAGCAGCCATGTTTGAGGGATAGTTCTTTCTGAGAGCCATGTTATGTGGACAGCTGTTTTTGATGTGCCTTTTGTTCTTTTTAATGTCAAGAGATCACGATTATTTGGGGGGAAGGAATAAAGGACCTACAGAAGATATGTATTTTTCAACATGACTATGTGTGGAGATACCAATTTCCCTAAAAATGAATTAATTTAATGGGAAGAGTATAAAAGAACATTATATCTGAGCAAATGATATATACTGAATTGTTTTAAGAAGCATAATGTTTTACTGATATGTTCTGATGACTCTTAAGCCTCTTTATAGCTTTGATCTTGTTTAGTTATCTTACTTTTAATCCTCAGTTCTTCTGTGTCATTTATCAGTTTTTTTTTTTTCATACTTAAATGAAATCTTTGTTTATTTTAAGATGATTCCTTGCAGTTTCTGGTACAGTAAGTATACATTAATTTCAGGCCATGAAGACCCCTACTAAAATTTGAAAGTGTATGATGTTTTTGTAGGTGATCTTAAGATAACATTATTCTTGGCCTTATGATGAACTGTATATGTATACCAGCTTTGAGACATAGTAATTACTTGAAATAATATTTAGACTTTGATTGTATTTAATCTCCTGGTTTGATGAAATGCTAGAGTATACGAGAAATAAATTTTCCTTCTTAAAAATGTTTTATGAAGGTTTTCTCTCCCTGTGGTACTTCCTGATGGCCTGATATTATGTCACATTTAATTGGATTGAGGCTCAGTCTGAATACTTCTTTCTCTTCTTGGCAGCATGGGGTAACCTCGGAAATGTTCTGAAGAGTCAGAGCAAAATTTCTGAAGCCGAAAGCGCCTATAGAAATGCTTTGTACTACCGCAGCAACATGGCTGACATGCTTTATAATTTGTGAGTACGCATTGCTTTCTAGTTGGGTTCATCTTTGAAACCTGCATTGAGAGGGACTATTGATTTAACTGCTGGAAATGGAGATGATGATGGCTGTTTTTCTGCAATAGTTTTTGTCATTAATCATGCCTCTGAGACTACTGGGTGGATGGTATTTGTGATTTCTTTGTTTTGGGCCACGTCACTGATATTCATGTGTATTGAAGTATCATGGCTGACTTTTTTGGTTTTTTGAAGCACGCCTTGGTGGCATAGTGGTTAAGAGCTACAGCTGCTAACCAAAAGGTTGGTAGTTCAAATCCACCAGCCATTCCTGGGAAACCCTATGGGCAGTTATGCTCTGTCCTAAAGATTTGCTATGAGTTGAAATCAACCTGATGGCAATGGGTTTGGGTTATATCTTATCATATAGGAGCCCTGGTGGTACAGTGGTTAAGCACTTGGCTGCTAACTGAAAGGTGGGCAGTTCGAACCCACTAGCCACTCTGTGGGAGAAAGACGTGACAGTCTGCTTCCGTAAAGATAAACCCTTTGGGGCAGGTCTGCTGCGTCCTCTAGGGTCGCTGTGAGTCAGAATTGATTTGACCACAGTGGATTTGTTTGTTTGTTTGAATAGCATATAGCATAAAAATTAGTTTAAATTCTTTTATTATTTTAAGTTTATTTCATTAATATTTAGATAGGTTCATAAAATAAGCCTACTATATATGATGCTTTATACACTTGATGCCTTGATTATTAATAATGTTAGAATTTTTGTCCTCTATTAAAATTGATTGTATCAAAGTATATATAGATATGTACTGAACATGGAGAGTTGGAGAGTAAGATCATGGTTCTTCTTTTTTTTCCTACTAAAAGGTACTGATGTTTATAAGCAAAGTTGGGATAATTGATAATATTTATGCATGTTTGGTTCAGAAATTCCCTGTGGGAAAAATTGGTCCTGTCGTTGAATGGAAATCCCTAGGGGGTAACAATGAGATGTGAATGGACAAATGTAAATTAAACTGAAATCCCTTCCTTGTCTGTTATGTTTATGAAAATATTTTGTTTGTAAGAAATGGAAACCTAGTCCAAATTTGATTCAGCACAAAAGAGAATTGGTTGACTCCCATAACTGAAAATTCCTGGGGTTGACTACCTGCAGGCACAGTTAGATCCAGGAGCTAGATTAAGTTCCAGGAATCTGTCTCCATCTTGTGGCTCTGCTTTCCTCTGGGTTCTCTTCATTCTCTATGGGACTCTATAGTTGACATGGGGAAGAGGGTCCCTGGCACTATTATGCATACAAAAGCCTGACTCTTCTCATTCTCCAAAGGTAAGAGAACTTTTTTGTCTTGGTGTCTGTATTAATCCTAGAAAAGGTCTCTTGAGTGACCCTCCTGGGGTGATGGCTCTGTCTTGGGTGAAACACTGAGCAGTGTCACAGGGGCCATGAGGCACCTCTGTTGGTAACACCTCCAGAGTTGGAATGGAACGAAGAGGATGTTCCCTAAAAGGAAGGATCAGTCCCAGGCAAAATAAGATGTCTACTGCTTGTGTTTAATGAATGCTGTGTAACAATGACAGTATCAAAATAATTTGCAAACTTTAATGGTTGTTGTTGTTAGTTGTTCACAAGTCAGTTCTGACTCATGGCGACCCCATGTGTGCAGACTAGAACTGCTCCATAGGGTTTTCAAGGTTGTGACCTTTTGGAAGCAGATCACCAGGCCTGTCTTCTGAGGCACCTCTGGATGGATTTAAAGTGCCAACCTTTCTGCTAGTAGTTGAGTGCTTAACTGTGCCACCCTAGGGCACCCTTTAATTGTCATATCTGAATTTTTCTTTTGATGAAGTATAAAGCACAGATATAAAAGAATTAAAAATGAAAAATGTAAACAGGAAAAAAATACCAATATTTAAGGGACTTTTCCTGAGCAGACAGGAAGAGCTCAGTTTAATTTCTTATTTGTATATTTACCTTTTCTTTAACCTCCTAGATTTTAACACAATACCAGAATCTCAACCTAGTGGCTAATGGGCGAAATTACATCAGCAGATGTATTCTGCACTGACTTTTTTTAAAATCTGAAATGTTTTCAGATGATCTCCTCAGTTTGCACATTCCCTGCTACCCACTCTCTGCTGTATTCCATACTTCATCATGTATATTACCATCCTCTTCACTGAAGTAATTTGAGTTTGCAACTTTTTATTTACTTGAATGTATCTAAAATACTACTGCAGATGCTGTCTTCCCTATGTCCTCTTCATCTAAGTACATATGATGTTACTGTATTAGTAATAGCATTTTTATTTCATGAAAAAGAACCTTACCAGTTTAATAATCGATTTATCCATATGTTCTTTCTTATTTTTTTTTGCATCTGAAAGTGATGTTGTCAAAGGAGCCTCATGTTTTGCAATATACAAAGTCAGTTTTCTTTTGGTGCACATTCTCCATAAGTTTTGGGGGGAGGAAGTAAGCTGAACAACCAACACATTGATGGAATTTATTTTACTCTGTTATCCACAGACACTGGTTAAAAAGTTACCTACTTCTTGGGCAGAGCCTGAAAAAAAAAAAGAAAACATGCTTTCTCAGGCTTATTCTCTGCTGAGAGGAGAAATTTATTCAATTAGGCAAATCCACTTTAGATGTAATTTAAAAGCTATGTCTTACATCTTTATCTGTGGATTCATATATAAACGATGAAAACATATGGATAGATCGTCCCTAACCCTAATGGAAAAGCCTTGCTGGAGAAGTGTGTATTAACATGATCTTTTTTTTTTTTTTTAATGTGGAAATGGGATATGCCATAAATGCAATAAGTGGTCCCCCAATTTTTTTTATTAATGCAACACAATTTTTTTTTTAAATTTTTAAATATAAACCACATGTAACTGTTAGTTTAAGTTAGAAGGCTTAAATTCCACAAAAAATGTCAAAGAGCAAGCCTTTTTTTTTTTTTTTTTTTAATCTGTTACATAGGTAGAAAAAAGCCAAGTTTTCATCTGGCCTGTTTAAAGACAATTCGGCAAATAAAATTTTTTCCTTTTGGGTTGTATATGCTATTGTCATTATAGCTTTTCATGTGATGCACAGACATTGTTCCTTGTTCTATGTCAACTCCTGAAGGAAAAGGAATTTCATTTGCTCACTCATTTTTACCAGTAAATTTAACCTGATGACGTTCTTTTTTGCTCTGTGGCAATAGCAGGCATTGATCACATTTCATATCATCAGTGATAGTTGTGTCTCTCACAGATGTTTAATGACCTGCAGTTTAACCACAAATGAAAGTAACTTCATTCAGAGCAGTAGCTGTCAGGGGCATTTTCATAAGCTTTATTACTTACATTGTAATTGGAACAGAGAAGAAAAGATAAAATTCCGTTCCACCCGAAAAGGTCCTTTGTCCCTGGGTAAGTTGACACAGAAACTTCTATGCCTGCGTAGTCCCTTGATATGCTGTAGGTAAAGGGAGCAAAAGGACAAAGGGACTAGAGACTTATATAGAGGGGTCTATGTGCATAGGAGAAGGAGCTCTGGTGGTACAATGGTTAAGTGCTCGGCTATTAACCCAAAGGTCCGCGGTGTGAACCCACCATTTGCTCTCCAGGAGAAAGATTGTGGTAGTCTGCTTCTGAAAAGATTTACAACCTTGGAAACTCTATGGGACAGTTCTGCTGTGTCCTACAGGGTTGTTAGGAGTCAGAACTGACTTGTGGACAATGGGTATGTGCATAGGGAAAGGGGAAGGGGAGGAAGAAAGAGGCTCCTTGACAAACTCTGTGCTTAGGGTGCCTGACGTTCTTGTGGTCAGCTTTGGTGGCTTCAAAGGAAGAACATTACTTCCCTCTCTGGGATCTAAAATCAGCTCTTGCCAGCATGCAATTATGTAGTTAATCATTGACCTTTAGTTAATCATTTAGTTTACAGCTAAAGCACTAGGGGAGGAAGTCTGCTTCCCTAGGGTACATTCTTTCACTGTGGTTTCAGTGTAAAGGTCATGCAGGCAATGGGGGGGGGGTCATGCAAGGAAAGAGGGCAGAAAACTGCTTTGATGCCTTCTGTGACCAAAGCCTGAAACTAACAAACCTATTTATATTAGTTGTCATGAAATACCTATTTTTGTTAATGAATTTTAGAAACTTTTGCAAATCATAGCTTTGATTAGGTCCTCTACTTAACTTTTAATGAGTAACCTAGACTTTTAGAACACATTCCATGTTCATAACTCTGCTAGATGGTAGCAAGTAACTTTGTAAATTATTGAAAAAAATTCTGTTTATCATATTATTAGAAATTTTTGTTGGGAAAATAATCTAGAAACATACACTATTGTGTAACTTCAAAACAGCGATTACTAAAGTGAGGAGGTACACCACCACTTACTGGACATAGGATGATTTTAGGACAGTAGAGATAAACTTTAATTAATCACTACTTTTGTTTTTATGTTTATATTTAAAACATATGATCAGCACATCTGTCTTAGTTATCTAGTGTTGCTATAACAGAAATACCACAAGTGGGTAGTTTTAACAAACAGAAATTTATTTTCTCAGAGTTGAGAAGGCTGGAAGTCTGAACTGAAGGCACCAGCTCCAGGGGAAGGCTTTCTCTCTGTTGGCTCTGGAGGAAGGTCCTTGTTTCTTTTCAACTCTGTTCCTTGGCTTCTTGGTGATCTTCACGTGGCATGGAATCTATCTTCCCCCATCTCAGCTTGCTTCTCTGTACGGAATCTGCTTGGTTTATATCTCAAAAGAGATTGATTTAAGACACGCTCTACACTAACACTGCCCTATTAACATAACAAAGAAAGTCCATTCTCAAATGGGATTATAACCACAGGTATGGTGGTTAGGATTTATAATATGTATATTTGGGGGATGTAATTCAATGCATAACAACATATAACCTATATTTACCTGAGTATTGTTTCAGGTAACAAAAAAAAGAATGATTCCGGAAAAATATTAAATAAACAATAATACAAGTAATATGTGGATACGACTGAAATTTAGAGAACACTGCCTTAAAAGATTTTAAGACTTTGGGAACATTTTTCTGTAGGATCCATATCAAGTTATAATAGAGAGGTGTATACAAAGGATTGTATTTTTTATAAAATTATGAAATTATTTCTCTCTTTTTTTTAGTTGCAATTGCTTAAATTATTTTTATGTGCTAAACACTCTTCTTAGTTTTTTCAATATGTTATCGCACTTTATCTTCAAATTAAGTCTACAAAATGATGAAAATGAGACTCAGAGGTATTATGTCCAAGGTCACACAAATAGTAAGTAGAGGAGCCAAGATTTGAAGTTAAAATGTTCTGACTCTGTATCCATGCAACAATAGTATTTCTGCTTAAGCTGGCAGAAATAAAACAGCAATGAAGAAAACTAAGTAAATATCTTTCAAATTCAGAAAAAATAGCCTTTACATGTAGAAGTAAAATATTTGGAATTAAATCTAATGTAGACTATAAATTAAGTGGGTTTTTTGTTTGTTTGCTTTCTTATGACGGTGATTCAGTTTATTGACTCATGCTGTAGAACTTTGTTAGAAAGATCATCAGTGGGTATGTACAACTGAACTAAGAGTTGGTTTCAAGAAGAAAGTGCTACAGAACGTGTTTTTAATTGTCTCACTATGTTAGTTATAATATCTTTTTGATATCACTTCAGTATAAGCTTATACATAATAGTCGTATAACAGGAAATTTAAAAGTCTTAAGTTTACTTTTAACAGCAATAAATGTGGTGCACTTAATGAACAATATTCAGTTCCTATTACCAAATTTACTAAAATCCGATACTTCACGCAAGTAAATTGTTTTTAAGACAGGAAATAACAGGTTAGCATTATGATGTAGGTTTTTCTTTTCAAGTTTAACAATATTTTAGGGACAAAGCCGATGAACCATCACTCAGTTAGTCACACTGTCAGATTTTATAAATACATAGTCTGAAATATAATTGATTTCTGGGCTAAAATATGCTTAGTTGATGTCATTTCATTGTTGTTATCAATTTGTCTCAGTCAGTATGTTCCAAATGATATTTAACAGGTAATTCGATAGAAAATAGACTGTTTCATTAGGCACTAGATTTCAGAATGTAGATAATAAATTTAAAGTGTATAATAAATTCTTGATTTTTTTATATAACAGAGGGAATCATTCTGTGGATTATAGAGACTTTGTCACTGTAAACTAGTTGTTATTTTTATTACATGTGTAAGAATACAGGTAAGCATCCAAACTAAGAAGTGAGAAAAAGAACAATAAAATGAACCAATAAACCTAAGGAAAGTAAAAAGAAAATATTAATAAATTAAAATATAGAAAAACAATGGGTAGTGATGAATTAATCTAAGAGCTTGTTCTTTAAAAGATCTACAAATAAGCTTAATTCTGGCAAAGATAAGCCCAGGACTAAATAGGAAATCCCAAATATTTGTATATTTGTGTTCTCATTAACAATGAGAAGGGGGTTACAGCTAGAAATATGAAAGGTTAAAATAACAAAACATTATTAGTAATATATGAAAAATCTTAGTAATATGGTTCTAGAAAAATATAAATTATCAACAGTGACCCAAGAAGAGACAGGCAATCCATATCAAAAACTTTGAAAAATTAAAAAATGATATTAAAGAATTTTCTCTAAAAGGAACCAAATTAAAGGCATTTTACATGTGAGTTTTATTAAATTTTCCATAAATTGTTAAGTCCTATACTAGTTAATGTAAACTTCTCATTTATTTTATGAAACTAGATATAGCCAAAAGCAACATCTGACTAAATTTAATACCAAAAACAAAAAGTAAGCAAACAAGAATAAAATAACTGACTCCACAACAGTCCAATTACACTTATGAATATAAATGTAGACATGCCTTAAAATTAATATATCAGATACAGCAACATAGAATAAAATACCATTATCTGGTGGAATTCAGTCCAATATTTATGTGGGATACTTGATATTACTGTTCAGTTACTACACTCTTTCATTTTAAAGAGTCAGAGGAGGAAGAAAATATGATCATCTCTAGAAATACCAAGAAAGCATGTGATAATCCACATCTGTCTCAGAGAACAAGACTAAGTAAACTAGGAATAGACAGAGACTTCTATAACATACTAAAGAATATCTGTCTAAAGTGTATAACAATATGATATCAATGTTGAATCGTGGTGATCATTTCTATTAGTACTCAGCTTCTTGAAGTAGTGGCAATTTCATATTCCTCATTGTAGTCTCCATACCTAGTAGAATTGCAGCTGTATTTTTTGGATTTATATAGATAAATTATGAAATCCACATCAGAGCATAGAAGATTCCTTTTTTCAATGTAAGTGATGAGATTAGCAGTGGATATTAGATGACCAGGGTCCTCCAATTATATAATTAATTATATTTTGATCTTTATCACTAAAAAAAAATCTAGATTTTAAAGAGCCTTCTTGAATCAGACTTCTACTGCTGTTGCATTTCCTTGCAATTTTATGTGCTTCAGTTTTAAACAGGCAGGAGAGTGGGGAGGTGAAAGATTCCTTTAAGAAGCTAAAATTTTGCGCAGAATTTCAGAGGGTTTGTATACCTCATGATGCCAAGAAGTCAGTCTTAGGGGGAGGTAAAATTAATTTAAGAGGGTACAATAATGAGAGAAAGGAGCACTGCAGAGTTGTCACTATGGATCCAGTCCTAATAAGGGTATGATAGATCCATTTGTACATTCAAGGTCAGATTTTGAGAACCCTTGAGAGAGGTTAGGAGGAGGTCAGAGATTACGGAATAGAAGTGGTAAGAGTACCTGACATGGCGCTGAGCCATTCTTTGAGCTCTGTTTAAAGGCAGGCATTGAGATCAGAAACATAGCTTGGCCCATGAGAACCCAGGACTGGCAGAAATGTTAGGGAAAGTAAACCTTAGCCAAATGGCTAGAGTTCAGGATAGGGTTTCTTGTCAAGTTCCATGGATATGTGTGAATGTGTGTGTGTGTGTTGAGGATGAGGGTGAGGTGTCCAAGGGATGACAGTTAAGTAGACTGGTCTTCTCAAATGGAGGATTCAAAAGAGACTATCAAACAGAGTGCCCTGAAAGTGCTTGGTATGGCTGAGAGATTTTCATGAAATTCCATTGGTTTGGGCTCACTAGGGCTTTGGATATAGCTGGCCCTTAACTGATTCCTGGAATGAAGTGAGGCAGCCTGTTGGTATGGTATCTACCCGATCATGTGGCAAGAGCAAGGAATGACACCTATTCTGTACTTTCCTTTTGTTTTAGTTGTTTTCACTAGACAATTAATGAGGAGTCCTGGTGGCATAGTAGTTAAGTGTTATGGTTACTAACCAAAAGGTTAGCAGTTTGAATCCACCAGCCGCTGCTTGGAAATCCTATGGGGGCAGTTCTTCTGTGTCCTGAAGGGTCACTATGAGTCAGAATTGACTCTTTGGCAACTTTTTTTTTTTTAAACAATTAATACACTAATACAATCTTGCTGTAAAGCATTCAAACGGTAGTGAAGAACATGGAGTAAGAAAGTCCCTCTTATTGCATTCTTCACATCTGTTTCCCTCTTGTGGTGTATATCCTTTCAGTTTTTTTTTTTTTTTGTAGTAAGCAATATGTATTTATATCTGTAGTTTTACATACATATTTTTTATTTCCTCATATATGCATCACCATTGATTTTTATTTTTTTTTATATGTGTGTAAATGTGTCGGTATATATAACCATTTCCCTTTTGATGAATATTTAATTGTTTATATTGGGGCTATTACATGAAATTTATTAATAAATGTCCAATGGGATAGGTTCAAAACTATGTTGCTTCATTCTTTATTTCCATGTTTCAAGCGGAGATGAGTAATTTTTCTTATGTTTATTGTCTCTGTAATTTTCCTCGGAATTATCTATTCATATTTCTTGCCTAGTTTTTTACTGGGTGAACGTTTTTTTAAATTGATTTTTACATTTTAAGTAAAATGTTCCCACACACATCTGTGTGTATACACATACATCTGTTTGGTAAATATTTTCTTCCACTGTTTGCTTATCTTTTTTACTTTCTGGCGATAACCTTTATTGCATGTAACTCTTAAATTTTTATATGGAAAAAATCTATAGGTCCTTTCATTTAAAGCCTCATGTTTTCAGTTTTTATGAATAAGATCATTCACAGCCTAAGATTAAAAAAAAAAATTCCATATTTTTTGAATTATTTTTTGCTTAGGTTCTTACTCCACACTGGTTTTATTATATTTCGTATTAAGTAAAGGTATAATTTTTCCCAAGTGAGAAGTAATACTTTCATATAATTTATTTAATGTCATTTGTCACCTAGAGTAAATCTCCATGTATACATAGATTTGTTGTTGTGGACACTATTTTTGTATATTGGTAAATATTTCTATTCTTAAACCAAGAGCAAAAAGTTTTACTTACTGTAATTTCTACTAAATTTTACATATTTAAAAGGCAGGTGTCCCATCCTTGTTACTTGTTTTCAAGCATTTCTTGATTACTCTTATGCATTTTATAGTTAGTGTGAACTTGATCATAGACTTGTGAAGTTGCATTGGAAGTTCACCCAGAGTTTTGTTTTTGTGGTGACTTTATATATTATAGTTTGAGAATGACACCATTACACTCTTGAATTTTCCTTTCTAGATACATGCATTTCTACATTTATTTAATTTTTTTATGTTTCCTTCATTAAATTTTATATTTTTGTTCACAAAGGTCTTAAATATTTGATTTATTATTATTTTTTTAAATAAATTTTTTGCTGCTGTGAATTACAACCTTTGCTTCTTTCTGCTTTTTTAGCTGGTTGTTTAGATTCTATTTTCATAAATATGCTGATTCCAAGTTTTTGTTGTGTTGTTGCTCACTCATATATCTGATTGTTAGTCTAAAGTTCTTTGTTGTAGTTTTCCCAAGGATGCCATATTCTTACTCACTGGTAGACCTCTGCACATACTGTTTATTCTACTTGCAACATTTTCCTCCTTCACATCCCCTCTGACCCTTTCACACCCTACTCCCCACCCTTTTGCCTGGCTAATACCTATATATCTTATATCTCAGCTTAAGTGACACTTCCTGGGAAAGATTTCTTGATACGTTTCCCCACTTTCATAGTTAGAAGATAGGAACCCCTCCCAAATACTACAAAAGCAATAATACTTGGCTCTTTTTAGTCTGGATCGTATTTACATTTGTGATAACTTACTCCTGTTAATCATAATGCATCTTTTTAAGGGCAAAATGTGCTTTCATACCATTCTTTCCCCCACTGCTGACCACAACACCGGGCACATGGGCTTTAAACTATGTACATGCTGATTAATAAATGAATGAATAAGTAGAATTAGCATTTGCTTCACTGCAGACAATGCCAGAATCCCCCACTGCTGAGCACAACACCAGACACATGGGCTTTAAACTATGTATATGCTGATTAATAAATTAATGAATAAGTAGAATTAGCATTTGCTTCACTGCAGACAATGCCAGAATCTAAGTTCAAGTTTGTTGGATAGTCTGCCCATCATACCTAGCTGTCCACTTCTTTCCCAGTTTTTGTTAATAGCTGTGCTTACTTATCCTATTATCTATGTTGATTTATTCCACATCTTTTTTCCATTATATATATATATGTAAACAGTCACTGGCCACAAAGCATAAGAGTAGTAAAATCTTACTGAGACCATGCTTATGGTATACATACTGATGTGGGATAAAGATTCTGGAATATATCATTACAAACTCTAGCATCAAGGCTTGAGTTCTCTTTCCCTCCCCCCCACCAAGTCCTGGAAATACCTTCTTTATTACAAACATATTGAAAACAAATCTTTTTTTCAGAATTGGTAAGAGAAAAGAATGAATACATTACTTAACAGAATAACCAGTGAAGGGACATTTCAACAAAACAAATTCTTGTATTTCCATTTGTTAATAAGGAAAATATAAATAGTAAATAATTAGTTATATACTTTTATTCTGATTATTAAAAATGTTATGATAAAATATTTCATGGTCCTTAAAGTATCAGTGTTGTGTTGTTGTTGGTAGGTGCCATAGCGACCCCATGTGACAGACTAGAAGCGCCCAAAAGGTTTCCTAATCTGTAATCATTACCGGAACAGATCGCCAGGTCTTTTTCCTGCAGAGCCACTTGGTGGTTTCTAACTGCCAACCTTATTAGCAGTAGAGCACTTAACCTTTGCACCACAAGGGATCCTTAAAATATCAATAGCCCCTTTAAAACCGTACTTGGAATATACTAGTGTTTATACAATTGGCTTTTGCTCCTGAAAACACATTATGTGAATTTGTCTTTTAGGAATTTTCAATCATAATTTTCCTACTTACTGTAATATTAAGAATCTCTGCAGGGAAAAAAAAAAATTGATCTGTTAAGAATACAACTCTAGCCTTTTTTGAGAAATTTTTTGAAAGCAGAGATTAGTGATTTTTTTGAACCTAAGGAAAATTCATCTTACTTAATGATGTCATCAAACAGAGATTTGTGCATATAAATTCTTGGATACTTACTAGCATTAAATTTTCCTTTCTTGAGTTTTAGTCATGATATATTATATCCAATAAATCTAGCTAAATCTGTCTTGTCAAAATGCCAGACATGGATTAAGACAAGAGAATTACTATATAGTGACCAGGACATCAGTAGGATGGTAAAGGGGAAGTCAGAGTGATTTTATAATGAAGATGGAATTAAAATCCATCCAAGTCAATTAAAAAAACACACACATACACAAGATGAAACATTCTCTGTTGGAAGTTTTATGGTGTTAAAAATCGCATATGATTATTAGTTAAAATTACAGATTGCATGTAACATGAAAGCTAATTTTGTCACAGTCAGTAGCGTTCAGTTTCTGCAAGTGGTTTGAGGGAAGAGGCTGGATCTGGCCAGGTGCCTTGTGCTTAGTTGCCTGGGGTGATCAGTCCCAAAGAGACCTGCTTACATAAACAAAAACACATAGAAGGCTGAGAAAGTCCCAGTATGCTAGCATTATAATCAGATTTCTCCCATTATATTATAACAGATACTAGAAAAATTCTAAGTCCAGACTTGGAAATCACAAGTTTGTTTGGTTAGCACATTGATTAGAGAGTTGAATACATCCAGTGTATAAGAGCATCAGGCTAAGGAGTATTGAATGAATAAATTTATAATGACATTAGTCTAAGATATCTCCTCCTTCCCTGGAAAGTGCTGGGATAAGTTCTGTTATCATTTGCCTCTATGAATTTCCATTTACAGATCTTCCAAGTCTCACCACCTGCTCTTCTATTTACATTTTTACATTTTGTACTCAGTTTTTGTACTAATACAGTCAAACAAGTTGCACTTCATACTTCCTAGCTGGGAGCCATCTTCTTTCCTCAGCTGATTTTACACACCTGTTCTCTGAGTCATTCTGACTTTACAGGTTAGCTCTCAAAGGAAATTTCTTTTCTTACCACTGTAAAATCATTCATACTTATAACACCTATGTCAAATATCACCAGTGCAAACACATTTCTGAGAAAGAATAACCAATTTAAAGTTGGATTGATACTGATTACGTCTTTGAGTACATTTATGATTTAGAACATTCATGTGTCAGAAATAAGGATCCATTAATTCATTGAACAAATGCTGAGCATCTTCGGAGTGACAGGCATCATACAAGATGCTAGGAATATGCTGACAAAGGGAATGTAGTTTTTACTCTCAAGTAGCTTGAAGTCTGGATTTAAATATATAATGTTAAGCAATGCAGTAATACCTTTTCTTATATTGTTGTGAGAATATAAAGAGTTGTCCCTTTATTATTTCTAACTGAGCTTGGAAAGGTGAAGAAGGAGTGATGCTAGAAAGACAAGTGTGATGGTTAAGGCTGTGTGTCAACTTGGCTTCTCTAGAGAACCCAGCCTAAGACAAGCAGTTAAGTAGTTTGGGAAAAAAATGTTATTCTGGTCTATTGGTAAATACTTGTTATTCCTATGCCAATAACCAATAGTTTTATTTACTATAATTTCTACTAAATTTTTATTGAAAGACAATGCCCCTATCAAAAACAAAATTGTTCAGGTTTGGCTATGTGAGTTCAAGATGCCTACTGGATATCCACTAGGCAACTGGAATGTGTTTCTAGAGCTCCTGAGAGCATTTTGAGATAGAGGGTGCAGGTTTTGGAATCATAATTATATAAGTATGTAAATTGAAAAGAACTGTAAATTGTTGTGTGTGTGTATGTGTGTAATATGTATACAGATAAATGAAAGAATCATGGTTGAAACCTGGGGAATATCTGTATTTAAGGAGCTTGATAGAGAAAAGAGGACCCTAAAATATTTTCCAGTAGAAGGAAAGAACAGGGTGTGTGGTGTCCTTCCAGCTGATGGATGAGACAAAAAAAAAAAAAAAAAAAGAGGAGAAAATGGTCAAAAGACCATGTATTATAGAGAAATCAAGCAAAATATTTCTGTGGGATTTCTTTTGCCCCGTGGGTGAAAAACAATGGCATCAAACCTGGATCAAGAAATTTGGAAATATTATTCATTGTAATCAGAGAAGAACATTTTGTTATCACAAAGTTACTGGATATCCTACTCAAGAATGATTTTATCCTATGAAATGCATAGACAATGTGACCAAAGAACTGAGATTCGCACTAAGAGTACGTTGGGGCTGGAGAATGTAAATTATTTATCTCTGTGTTTCCAGCACAATGCTTTTGAATAGAATTGAATCAAACAACCTATTATTTTACACTCATTCCTATTATAGAATGGAAACTACACGTTGTAGTTTTAGTGTGTAGGATTGCCAGCTGGAACTGTTAAGCCTTGCCTTCCCCCCACTATTCCAAAATAAAATTGAGGAAAATCAGAATCCTTTTAGAAATTGCAGCATGGCAAGAGAAAGAAAGAGATTGGATCATTGCTGTGCTTATTTGCATTATATGTTTTCTGTTAAAAATGTAGTTTCAAAATGGCACTGTGCGGGTCATACTTTTCCATAGGCTCTTCATTCGAGATTAACTTGTGTACAGTGAGTTAAACTAGTTTCCATATTGGAAAAATGATGAAAGACATTTTTCTGAAATCTCATTAAAATGGCCTTTACTTTTATAGTCATTTCCATCTAGAGCACTGTAGGTAGACTTGAGGACATGCATTAGAAAGACCATAAAAGTGGTTTATAAAGAAGTTCATAATCGCATCCTGTTTTAATGCCCTTTGTTTGGTTTAACTTTAAAACTGTTTGGAAGTTGCTTGAATGGCCAGAAGCGTTTCTTCTTTGTTGTTCCTAAAATTACGCTTACATGAAAAGTACAGCCTGATGTTTCGTAGCAGAATTTCAAGTAATTTAATTTCAGTTTTCTCAAGAGGAGATTTTGCATTATGAAACGAAAAACAAAACCAAGTGCCTTTTTTTCTCTGCTCCTGAAGAAAAATGAACAGATGTAAATTTGTTATTTGTGTAATTCCAATCAGTCCTCTGCAGATTTCCAACTACTCTGAATTTTGAATTATTTCCTACACACACCAGGAAACATAGAAATATAGTCTTCCATTAATTTTTTTCTCTTATACGAAAACTAACTGTGGTTTTGCCTATATGATGGAAAAGGAGCTTAAAGTAGAATTAAAGTTTGGAGACATCTGGGTCTTTAGATGACAATAAATTAAAATATTAGCCTGTCATCTGCTGATGAATATATATATGTATACTGTATATATATATATATATATATATGCTGAATATCTATAATACTGAATATATGTATATATACTGAATATATATGTGTGTGTGTCCTGAATATATATATATATTCATAAGGTTTTCACTGGCTAATTTTTTCAGAAGTAGACCACTGAGTCCTTCTTCCTAGTCTGTCTTAGCCTGGAAGCTCAGCTGAGATCTGTCCACAATGGGTGACCCTGCTGGTATTTGAATACCAGTGGCATAGCTTCCAGCATCACAGCAACACACAAGCTCCCACTGACAGATGCGTGGGTGATATAACTTGGATACATGGTCAACATCTGTAGAAGCAGCAGTCCAGAAAATCGAGCAATGCAATGCATTGGGTGAATCTGCTACAAAAGACCTCTTTAAAGTGTTTAAAAGCAAAACCTAAGGTGTGCCTGACCAAGCCATACTGTTTTCAGTCACCTCATATGCATGTGAAAGCTAGACATTTAATAAGGAAGACCAGAAAAGAATTGATGCCTTTAAATTACAGTGTTAGCATAGAATATTGAATATACTGTGGACTACCAAAAAAACAAAAAAAAATCTGTCTTGGAAGAAGTACAGCCAGAATGCTCCTTAGAAACAAGGACGACAAGACTTCGTCTCACATACTTTGGACATGTTATCAGCAGGGATCAGTCCCTGGAGAAGGATATCATGCTTGGTAAAGAAGAAGGTCAGCAAAAAAGAGGAAGACCCTCAATGAGATGGGATTGGCACAGTGGCTGCAACAATGGGCTCAAGCATAATAATGTGAGAATGGCATAGGACTGGTAGTGTTTGGTTCTGTTGTACATAGGGTTGCTATGAGTTAGACTTGATGGCACCTAACAACTATATATATATATATATATGTATATATACACACACACACACACACACATACACATACATACACACACGCACATATACACACACATATATATATACACACACATACAGATGCACACACACACACACACACACATATATATACATACAAGCCCTACTGGTATAGTGGTTAAGAGCTCAGCTGCTAACCAAAGGTCAACAGTTCAAATCTACCACCTGCTCCTTGGTAACCCTATGGGACAGTTCTACTCTGTCTGTCCTATGGGGTTGCTATGAGTCGAAACTGACTTAGCAGCACCTAACAACAACACATAGACACACACACACATATATGTACTACTATACTAGGTACATGTATTTTACTTAAATTTCTCACGTACGAAGGAGGCTCCATGGACTATTTTAGAAACTCTCCTTCTCCATTTCTTTTTATTGCTCTCTCCTTGTTTACCCCTGCAGAAGAGAAGAGCACCTGAGAATGCCTTTTTTGCTTCACACCTACATTGCTTTTAATTATTGTGTCTCCTCATTTTGCTTTGCTGACAAGAAACCTTATTGTTGGAAAAGACTGGGGTGGGGGCATTTATGACTTGGGGGGTTGGGTGAAAGGCAAGAGGGAGGAGTGATCCCATCTTTATAGTCTGATGATGAAAACAGTGTGAGGAAATGCCTGCCAGTCTCCTAGAGAAGGAAAACCAGGTCTAGCCTGATTAGTATATCCACACCTCATCATCAGAGTGAGAAAAGAACAGGTAGGCACTTTCAGAGAGGGTAGAAGACCCAGGTAAATGAATAATCTGAGCTGGTCTGAAGTCTAAAGGGAGACTAGATTTTAATGCAGCGATTAAGAGATCGGCTGCTAACCAAGAGGTCATCAGTTCAAATCCACCAGCTGCTCCTTGGTAACCCTATGGGGCAGGTGTACTCTTCCCTAAATGATCGTTATGAGTCGTAATTGACTCGATGGCAATTTTTTTTTAATAGTCAAAGATAGCGTTATTTTATGGTGTGTATGTGTGTGTGTATCCCCTGTATATAAAAATTGTTAGAAAAATTGCTAAACCTTCAAAGTGCAGATTTAAAGGTGAGTATAAACCTAGGATGCAAAATTACTGTTTCCTAAAGCTTAGAGGTAGAGACAAAAGTACAACTTTGTTCAAAGGCAGCAACTGGTAGAGTGGCAAGGTGGCCAATTCCTAAGAGAAAGTCAAGGGAAGTACTCAGGGCTGAAAGTTTCCCCCAGGTTATATCAGAAGCAAAGCCAATACCCTTATGAAACATAAAAGTGGAGTTGATAGAAAAGATTGCTTAAAAGTAACTGCTGCTAAAAGCATTCACCAATTTTCTCTTCATCCCCAGTCCACCATCATTCAATCCATATCTCTCAGGCCCACTGCAAGCCATTACTCCTTCTCCCAGCCCTGGCCACCAATTTGCATCCAATTCCCCCTGGAACCTGTAAGTGATGACTACTGCCATGATTTTATCCTTACTCTCTGGGACCTCTGAATTGGGTGAAGGGGTGACCCTTCCCCGCACCAGAATTAAACCTACAAATGTATTTTCAGAAACATTATTATAAATGTTGTTTTCCTTCAAATACTTCAGGATAAGCCTTCAAGTGAATTGTTTCTAAGGTGAAAAATCTACTCTAGTTAAGAAAGATAAACTATCAGTTTTGGAACTCATCTTGCTTGTTCTTAAGTTAGAAACTGCTTGTATGACCTAACATCTATTCCTGCTGGTCTGTGAGATACGTGATACCTTTTCGCCTTTCATAATTTATTGCTTCAACAGCAGACTCTAGTTAGAGCACTGCTGTTAAGGGAGAAGAAAACACCCACTTCGTTGAACATTTATGTTTCAAGTGAGTACATTGCACTAAATCACTGCGTGCCCATGGGAGCATCTCTAACCCAAGTTATAACCATATCTCTAATGTAATCAGACCCTGAAGCTTCTTTTTTTTCTTAGTATTTTTTGAGTGTGTTGATTCCTGTAGAATTTAGAAATGTTAGTTTGTTTGTTTTTTTTAATCTGCTGCCCAAACAAACTAGTTAAAGTTAGATTCTTCTGCTATGGACTTCTACAGCGTATCATACTGTCCTCTCTCTACCTCTTTGTTACTGTTTTTTAAATTATCTCTCTTGTCTGCTAGTCATTAAATCTCTATAATGGTATTTTAAAAAATCCTTTCAGTGAGTGAATAAACATATCAACAACTTTTATTGATCAGTCCAGACTTTGGCCTATTCCTGTATCCCAGATTAGGATTTTTTCCAACTGATAAGTGCTTCTCCTTCAAGAAATTATACAATGAATAGTGTCATAGATTAAGTTGTGTCCCCCCAAAAATGTGTATATCAATTTGGCTTGGCCATGATTCTCAGAATTGTGTGGTTGGCCTCCTTTGTGATTGTTAATTTTATGTTAAAGAGTATTAGGGTGGGACTGTAACACCACCTTTACCCAGGTCACATCCCTGATCCAATGTAAAGGGAGTTTCCCTGGAGTGTGGCCTTCACCACCTTTTATCTCTCAAGAGATAAGAGGAAAGGGAAGCAAGCAGAGATTTGAGGACCTCATACCATCAAGAAAGCAGTGCCGGGGAGCAGAGTGCGTCCTTTGGACCAGGGTCCCTGTGCAGAAAGGCTCCTAGTCCGGGGGAACACTGAAGAGAAGAAGGCCAACAGAGAAAAAGCCTTCAGAGCTGATGCCCTGAATTTGGACTTAGCCTACTTTAACTGTGAGGAAATAAATTTCTCTTTGTTAAAGCCATCCACTTGTGGTATTTCTGTTGTAGCAGCACTGGATGACTAAGACAATAGTCATCCCTGTGAATAACCCCTGTAAATAGCAAAGAACAAGCAGCAAACCTCTACATAGATTCAAAGTTAAATCATTGGTCCTTAAACCAAACGCCCATTGCCATCGAGTCAATTTTGACTCATAGTGACCCTATAGGACAGAGCAGAACTGCCCCATAGGGTTTCCAGGGATGTAATTCTTTACAGAAGGAGCCCTGGTGGTGCAGTGGTTAAGTGCTCCGCTGCTAATCCAAAGGTCAGTGGTTCGAACCCACCAGTCACCCTGGGGGAGAAAGATGTGGCAATCTGCTTCCATAAAAATTATTGTCTTGGAAACCCTATGGGGCAGTTCTACTCTGTCTTATAGTGTCACTAAGTCAGAATCTACTTGACTGCAATGAGTTTGGTGTTTTGGTTTAATTCTTTACGGAAGCAGACTGCCACATCTTTCTCCTGCGGAGCGGCTGGTGGGTTTGAATGGCAGACCTTTGGGTTAGCAGCTGAGTGCTGTAACCGCTGCACCACCAGGGCTCTTTGAAATCATTAATGGTTAATGCCTTTAAATTGTTAGTTCTTGTTAGATTCAGTGCTTAATTTTGTTTGTTTTAAATCACAGACTTTTCTTAGGGGATAAAGTACATATTTGAAGGAGATTTGACTGTGATGCCTGATACTTTACATAAGTCTACAAGAGAAAAGAGGGGTGGGGTAGAGGAAAACGTTTCCTTGTTTTTTGTTTAACTCAGTGGCAGCTTAGTAACTTAAAATCATGGGTTTTGACATCAAACAGACGTGGATCCACATCTTCCACTTACCGGTCCTATGACTGACCTTGGAAAAATTACTTAATCCTTACTTCTCATCTGCAGAATTGGATTTTGCATTCCCTAGTGTTGCAAGATGAAATAAAATAATGCCTGGAAACTGCTTAATATGATTATATAATGATAAGAGCTCAAGAGTTTGTTAGCTGTTCATTTTGTTCTATTTCTAACTGTTACCTGGCTATGCCTTTGTGAGTGTATACCTGCACTGACTGGCAAACATTTACATGAAGGGGAATGGATCCAGACCAAATGAGTAAACCGAGGATGACACCTTTTACAAGCATATTGGTAATAATACATTTCTTGGTAAGGTAGACATTGATAGGCATTAGAGGCTGCAGCTTATTCTCACTTGAAACAAATCCAAGGTGTTTATGATTTGGGAAAAAACAAAAACAAAAAACAAACTTACAGTTGCTGTAGAGCTGATTCCAGCTCATGGCAACCCCATGTATGTCATAGAACTGTGCTCCATGGGGTTTTCGGTGGATTTTTTTTTTAAGTAAATCACTAGGACTTTCTTCCACGGCGCCTCTAGGTGCTCTCGAACCTCTAACCTTTTGGTTAACTGCCGAGCGTGTTAACTGTTTGCACCCCTCAGGCATTCCATGATTTGGGAAGGGTACCATGTATAAATATGGAAAGGGAGAGGAGAAGTATGTTAACACATACAATGAGGAGGCACAGGATTTATAAACTAGAGAGGAGGAAATTACTAATACTTAAAGTGAAAATAGACACATACTCTCAATGATCCAATGTGTAGTAGTAGGAAGACAGTGTGATTTGAAGCCTGGCAGGCCTGAATTTGTATCTCATCTTAAGACTTGCCAGCTGTGTTATCATGAGCAAGTTGTTTAACTGCTCTCCCCTACGTTTTCGTATTTCTAAAATGAAAATAGTAATAATATTTTATATGCTGATTTTAAGGATGAAAAAAATAATATGGAAACCACTTATCATAAAGCCACCCAGTGTTAATTCTGTATCCTACTTCCTATTGAGTACTTTTTTTTTTAATTGGAAAAGATATTATTCTATGATGTGTAGAGGAGAATATAGCTTTAATTATATATTCAGAAGACAGGTATAAAACGAATTATGTATATATTAATACGCAGTGTAGTTTTGTGAATTTCAAATCCAACAAGAATTACCTACATGGTTTGTTTAAGTCACTTAACCATTCTGGTCTTTGGACCCCTTAATTGTAAAATAGAAGTGGTACCTTTATGGGTATGTGTGTGTGTGAGTATGAATCACATAAGATAATGTACTCAAAGCAGCTTGTTCACAACCTGTCACAGAGTAGAAGTGGATTTATATAGGATGTTAAGGTTAGCTTATATGGCACTGTCCAAGTTCTAACTTAGGAGAAGCATCTTTGTAGTGAATGATTGCTCAATTTAATTCAAGTTTTACTGATTTTTAAGACAGGATACTGTAGTGAGAAAACATTTTCTTTCTTTAGGCCCTAAACAAAGCTAGTGTAAAATTGTTTAAAAAAATAATAAAAAGCTACAGCTTCTTCATTTTTCCCTAATGTTAATTGATAAGGTTTTTGGAACACATTTGGAATATTAAAAAAAAAAAAAAAAAAAAGATTTTGATTAGATGCTGACTGAAATAGGATGACATTATTATTCTTTTTTTAATAATCAAAGCCTAAATAAAATTCAACTTAGAACAAACAGACAGGTATGTGTCAAAAGAAAGATACCAGAGAGGAAGCTTAACTGCATTTTCTGAAACCTACTTGGCAGTTATGTGACACTTAGAAGTGACACCATATGAAATAAGTTTCAGCTTTGGGGAGCTATGTAATAGAATCATATGCAATCAGCTGTCGAGTTCATGTCACATGGTGGTTCTTTCTCTCCATTGTACTTCATGCAAAAAAAGTAGAGAGGGGAAAACAACTTGCTTCATTAACCTTTTGATGAAGAGTCGTCTTTCTATGTTCATAATACATACAGTATGCAATTACCATTGTAACAATTTTATTCTTGTTGTGTGCCATTTAATCAATTCCAACCCATAGCGATCCTGTAGGAGGGAATAGAACTGTGCATAGGATTTGCTCGGCTATAATCTTTACAGGAGCAGATCACCAGGTCTTTCTCCTGCAGAGCTGCTGGGTGGGTTTGAACTGCCAGCCTTTCCGTTAGCAGCTGAGTGCTTAACCATTGCACCACCAGGGCTCCTGTGTAATAACTTAGCAGTAGTTTAAAATAAGTATTCAATTAAATTCTGCTTTTTTGTAGCAAATGTAGTATGTATTATTCTGATAAGTTGAGGTCGTGTGTTTTAAATGAAAAGTAAATCATTTACACTTATTTCCTCTATTAATGCTTTTATCCCAAATGGTCTTTGTAAAATTGCCATTTTTACTAGCATTTGAAATAGTTTAATCAAGAAAAAGAAAAAGAGAAATAAAGTTAGGTGTATGATTTGAGGGAAAAAATATATGAGCAGAGAGAATTATTTTATTTGGCCCTTCAATACAAAGTTTATTATCCTAGGGTGACTTGAAAGCCACAGAAGTGCCATGGGAGATCAGAATATATAGCTTTGTCTCCAGTATCTCCCTTGGAGCTCAAATTCAATCACTTATATCTCACAGAATCTTTTTTTCTGAGTTGAAAATCCTACCTATTTCTATTTCACTTGATAATTCCTGTGAGTTTCCTTCTTTCTAGTTATTTGAGGGTTGAGAGGCTTAATTAAAATGCCTTTTAAAAAAATACAACTAGTATCATTACTCTTTTGGGCAAAGAATGATAACTTGGATGACTCTGATGTCTAGGAGCTTAATTTAAGAGTTCCAATTTCATGCACCCATTACTCTCTTAAATTATATAATTTTAATTAAATATTTTAATTCCAATTTTTATACTTGGCAGTCGCCTAGTCTGGCTATCACTCAAAACCAGGCAACTCATACTTTTTATTCATTGAAGTATAATTAAAAGTAGTCTTCCCTAAAATCTCTATCAGAGCCATATTTAATGTTTCAGAGTTTATACCCTTCTGTAGTGAAAATCAACATATTGTGGAATTTTATCAGTTGGGAAGAGGTTGGTTTGCAAAAGTAGGAAACTCAAAACAGTAGCTTAAACTAGTTAGAATTATATTACAGAAAGAAGTCCAGAGGTGGGCAGTCCAGGGCTGATAGGACAGTTTCATGACAGGGTCAGATCCCTGGGCTCTGTTTAGTTAGCTGTCTACCATCCTCACCACAGGGCTTCCACCTTATAGTCAGCCGCAAGGAGGAAGGATAAGGAAGGACACATTCCTTATTTTTTAAGGATATGTCCTGGGAGCTGTATAGTACACTTGTGCTTCCATCTCATTGGCTAGAGTTTCATCCCATAACCAAACCTCGTTGTTAGTTTTGGTTATTTTTCTGTGTTTAGTGTATAGCGCGGTGCATAGTAAGTACTTAATTTCTAAGCTCTCTGTCACTTCAAACCACTGAACTACTGAAATTGATTTAAGTAGTAGTAAATTATTCATTTATTTATAGTATCTGTATTCAGAAACAACTTTCTGTTTGATTTCATTTATTGCTGGTGGGACCACTTGGGGATTTTGGCCTAATATCTATTTTATCAAACAAAATTTGAGGGCATTTGAGTTTTTTGAGCGTGTGTCTCAGTCATCTGGTGCTGCTCCAACAGAAATACCAGGAGTGGGTGGCTTTTAACAAGAAGAAATTTATTCTTTCACAGTCCAGTAGGCTACAAGTTCAAAATCAGGGCATCAGCTCCAGGAGAAGGCTTTCTCTCTCTGTCAGCTCTGGAGGAAGGTCCTTGTGATCCATCGGTCTTCCTTTGGTCTGGGAGCAACTCAGCGCAGGAACCTCAGGTCCAAAAGACGTGCTCTGCTCCCGCCACTGCTTTCTTGGTGGTATAAGATTCCCATGTGTCTCTGCTTGCTTCTTTCTTTTATATCTCAAAAGAGATTGCATTAAGACACTATCTAATCTTGTCAACCTCATCAGTGTAACCTCATCACAGTGATAGAATTTACAACACACAAGGAGATCACATATCATCTCATCATAGTGAAAACGTTTACAACACATAAGGAAATCACATCAGATTACACAATCATACACCACTGGGAATCATGACCCAGCCAAGCTGATGATATTTTGGGGGGACACAACTCAATCCATGATAGCATGCCATGCTAATAATTATCACTTCTTTGACAGTAGAGACCAAAGTTTTACTTTTCCAAGTGTCCTGTTACAAACACAGCCTAAAACTAAGCATAATCTTGAAAACAAACAAAAAAGAGGAAATGCACCTGTAATGCCATGTCACAGTAAAATTATAAGAAGTCTTATTATCATAGTCATTAGCTAAATTAGCAAATCTGATTAGGAAATTTGGATTAACACAAAGTTCAAATAAGACTTCTAACCAACACCAATTTAAATTCATCTGGGAAATTTCAAATGTATAAATACCTTGGGAGAAAATTGAACATCTAAAATTTACTATATTTTGTCTCTGAAGAAATATATCTTAGTTTCAAAGTAGCTGTGTGTGTTAAAGAATAATCAAACGGCATAAGATTAAGAAAAATCTCTCAATTTAGGATGAACATATGTTATTTTTCTTTGTAATTGGGCATTAGAGATTATAAATTATTTTGTGAACCATTGCCTGTAAATATTACATTATCTGACTTATTCTGGTTGTTTAGGGAATAGCCAAAATATGTATTGCTGAAATAGTCTCAACAATACAACTTAATTTTCAGTTGTCTTAGCTTTTTAGTTTCCCAAATGCTTTCTTCTAATTTTTATTTAATTAAGATTATTTCATTTAATTTCCATGTAGCCTGTACTGTTACTATGGGTAGGTTAAAAATGCTATCCTTTGTCACTCTGAGTTCTGGAATACATGGCTCAATCTTTCTGGAAAACAGTTCCTTCCATTCTTAGTCCCTTAGTTCTCTTCTGTAGGAACATCACCTGACCTTATGTTTATCTTGACACTTTTTATACTGTATTGTGATTGCTTGTCTGTATTCACCATGAGACAGTTCACTCAAGAAATATTTATTCCTTGTTTGCTAGTCTTATTCTCAGTGTTTAATACATTGGGGTGCCACAGATTCTTCCCTAATGAAATAAATTTAAAAAAAGAGAGAGAGAGAAACATACTATCCTTTAGTATTTTCCTCGTTTTGAAGTTGCATTGGATCTTTGTAAACAGCACCCAGGTTTATCCACTGTTTGGCACGTAGTTACTGCAGTGCATATCCTTGACAAGTATACTTTTTCATCTACTAACGTACTTTATTAATATCAACTTTGTAATATCTCACATTTCATCCATTGTTAAAGACCTTTGTTAGAACATTAGGCAAAAGGTTTCTTTTCTTGAAGATTTGGATGTTTTAACATTTTTATCTAGAGGGGATTCTTTTTACAAATAGATGCTGATAGTTCAAATGCATTGGCAGAGGTGGGAAAGGGCACCTTTATTTTTGATTTTTAGAAAATTTGTTTTTCTTTTGCCTACTTTCGAAAATGGTAGAAGTGATAATAGGTTATATTTTTATTGAGAAATCAATCCTAGTAGTTTGCTTTTTTATATTCTATGTTCTCTGTATAATTCATGTGTATGATTGGCAGGGACTTGAGGACCCTTATTTTCTGGAAGAATGTGTCACAGTTTGTAAATTTGAAATGCTAATCGTAGTTTCTCAATCTCGGCACTGTTGATGTTTTGGGCCAGTTAATACTTTGCTGTGGGGCTTGTCCTGTGCCTTATAAGGTATTTCTAGCACCCCTGGCTGCCGACTAGAAGCCAGTAGCATTCCGCCAGTTGTGACAACCATAAATGTCTCCAAATAATGCCACATATCTCTTGGTGGTCAAAATCACCCTGGTTGTGAACCACTATGCTAATAAATAAATATCCTCCTTCTGTCTGACAGTGTTTAGGGATTTGTATGCTTATTTATATTTAATGTTTGCTTAACTCTATCCAATCCACTATGGTCACGGGTTTGACCTGTTTTCCTTAATCAAGCGTCCAGATCATCCTGATAAAAAGAAATTTGGTGTCTGACAAGGATGTCTGGGGAGACTGGAGTAAATATGAGCAAAACTCTCATAGGAAAAAGAAACTGTAGAGAGTGAATGGTAATTCCTAGAATATATAATCCCAATCGGAATAAAGCTGACAAGATTTAAGAGATAACATTTTGTTATTTTAATTGAAGTAAAGCGGTGTTGTAATAAATAGTAGTGTATATATCCAGATGTATTTTCTTCCTTTGACTAAAACAAATATTTCTCTCTCCTCAATTTATTTTCTTCTTCACTGGCTGCTTAATTTCAGTAACTATTGATCTGAAAGATAAATTATTGGAGGAGACATTTGAGAAGTAAAATTTTTTTATATTAAAAAAACACATTACTATAATATAGCCACATACACAGACCTATAAAAGTAACCAGTAACATTTTTTTCCATATTGCTCCTTAAATAAGACACTTTAAATTCACACTAATATATTTGTTGTTGTTATGGGCTTTTGCGTCAGTTCTCACTCATAGTGACACTATGTACAACAGAATGAAACACTGCCCTGTCCTGCAACATCCTTACAATCGTTGTTATGCTTGAACCCATTATTGCAGCCACTATGTCAATCCATCTCGTTGAGGCTCTTCCTCTTTTTCACTGACCCTCTACTTTACCAAGCGTTTGATGTCCTTCTTCAGGGACTGATAACTAGTCCAAAGTATGTGAGATGAAGTCTTCCCATCCTTGGTTCTAAGGAGCATTCTGGATGTACTTCTTCCAAGACAGACCTGTTCATTTTTATGGCAGTCCATGTTATATTCAATATTCTTCACCAATACCATAATTCAAAGACATCAATTCTTCTTCAGTCTTCTTTATTCATTGTCCAGCTTTCGCATGCATATAAGGCAATTGAAGACACCATGGCTTGGGTCTGGCACAACTTGGTCCTTAAAGTGACATCTTTACATTTTAACAGTTTGAACAGGTCTTTTGCAGCAGATTTGCCCAATGCAATGCATCGTATGACTCTTTTGTTTTAAATTTTTTTTATTGTACTTTAGATGAAAGTTTACATCTCAAGTTAGTTTCTCATACAAAAATTTATACACGTATTGTTATCTGACCCTAGTTGTTATCCCTGTAGTGTAACAGCACACTCGTCCTTTCCACCTCGGATTTCCCGTGTCCATTCAACCTGCTCATTTAGCCTTGTGTATCTACTTGAACTAAGAAGCACACTCTTCATCAGTATCATTTCAGGTCTTATATTTCAGTTTATTCGTTTGAAGAGTTGGCTTCGGGATGGTTTTAGTTCTGGGGTAACAAAGAGTGTGGGGGCCGTGTCCTCTGAGGTTCCTCCAGTCTCAGTTAGACCATTAAGTCTGGTATTTTTACTAGAATTTGAGTTCTACACCCTACTTTTCTCCTGCTCCGTCAGGGCTCTCTGTTGTACTCCCTATTGGGGTGGTCATTGGTGGTAGCTGGGCACCATCTAGTTCTTCTGGTCTCAGGCTGATGCAGTCTCTGGTTTATGTGGCCCCTTTTGTCTCTTGGGCTAGTACTTCCCTTGTGTCTTTGTGTCTCCTTTTGCTCCAGGTGGGTTGGGACCAATCGATGCATCTTAGATGGCTGCTCGCTAGCTTTTAAGACCCTAGATGCCCCTCACCAAAGTGGGACGCAGAACATTATCTTAATAAACTTTGTTATGCCATTTGACCTAGATGTCCCCTGAAACCATGGTCCCCAGACCCCATCCCTGCTACACTGTCCCTCAAAATGTTTGGTTGTGTTCAGGAAACTTCTTAGCATTTGGTTTAGTCCAGTGGTGCTGACTTCCTCTGTATTGTGTGTTGTCCTTTCCTTCACCTAATTCTTGTCTACTATCTAGTTACTGAATACCCCTTTCCCTCCCTCCCCTCCCTCGTAGCCATCAAAGAACGTTTTCTTCTGTGTTTAAACCTTTTCTTGAGTTCTTATAATAGTGGTCTCATACAATATTTGTCCTTTTGCGACTAACTAATTTTACTCAGCATAATGCCTTCCAGATTCATCCATGTTATGAGATGTTTCTCAGATTCATTGTTGTTCATTATCATTGAGTAGTATTCCATTGTGTGAATATACCCTAATTTGTTTATCCATTTGTCCATTGATGGGCACCTAGGTTGTTTCCATCTTTTTGTTATTGTGAACAGTGCTGCAGTAAACATGGGTGTGCATATATCTATTCGTGTGATGGCTGTTATTTCTCTAGGATTATTCCAAGGAATGGCATTGCTGGATCGTATGGTACTTCTATTTCTAGCTTTTTAAGGAAGTGCCAAATTGATTTCCAAAGTGGTTGTACCATTTTACATTCCCACCAGCAGTGTATAAGTGTTCCAGTCTCTCCACAACCTCTCCAGCATTTATTATTTTGTGTTTTTTGGATTAATGCTAGCCTGGTTGGAGTGAGATGGTATTTCAGTGGAGTTCTGATTTGCATTTCTCTAATGGCAAATGATCTTGAGCATTTCCTCATGTATTTGTTAGCCACTTGAATGTCTTCTTTGGTGAAGTGCCTATTCATATCTTTTGCCCATGTTTAAATTGAGTTATTTGTCTTCTTTTGGTTGAAGTTTTGTAGTTTCTTGTAGATTCTAGAGATTAGACCCTGATCGGATTTGTCATAGCCAAAAATTTTTTCCCAGTCTGTAGGTTGTCTTTTTACTCTTTTGGTGAAGTCTTTTGATTAGCCTAAGTGTTCGATTTTTAGGAGCTCCCAGTTATCTAGTTTCTCTTCTGGTGTTTGTGTGTTGTTAGTTACATTTTGTATTCTGTTTATGCCATGTATTAGGGCTCCTAGCATTGTCCCTATTTTTTCTTCCATGATCTTTATCATTTTAGATTTTATATATAGGTCTTTGATCAATTTTAAGTTAGTTTTTGTACATAGTGTGAGGTATGGGTCTTGTTTCAGTTTTTTGCAGATGGATATCCAGTTATGCCAGCGCAATTTGTTAAAGAGACTGTGTTTTCCCCATTTAACAGACTTTGGGCCTTTATTAAATATCAGCTGCTCATAGGTGGATGAATTTACATCTGGATTCTCAATTCTGTTCCATTAGTCTATGTATCAGTTGTTGTACAAGTACTAGGCTGTTTTGACTACTGTGGTGGTATAATAGGTTCTAAAATCCAGTAGGGTGCGACTGATGAAGTTGGTGATTTGTTTCTCCATCTCATTAAAAAATGACGTTAGAATTTGGATCTGGATTGTATTGTATCTGTGGATCTCTTTGGGTAGAACAGACGTTTTCACAATGTTGAGTCTTCCTATCCATGAGGAAGGTATGTTTTTCCACTTATGTAGGTCTCTTTTGGTTTCTTGCAGTAGTGTCTTGTGGTTTTCTTTGTATAATAGGTCTTTTATGTGTCTGGTTAGATTTATTCCTAAGTATTTTATCTTCTTGGAGGATATTGTAAATGGTATTGAGTTGGTGATTTCCTCTTCAGAGTTCTCTTTGTTGGTGTAGAAGAATCTGATTTTTGTATGTTTTTCCTGTATTCTGATACTTTGCTGAAATCTTCTCTTAGTTCCAGTAGTTTTCTTGTGGATTCTTTCGGGTTTTCTGTGTATAAGATCATAACGTCTGCAAAATGTGATACTTCTACTTCTTCCTTACTAATTTTAATGCCCTTTACTTCTTTTTCTAGCCTAATTGCCCTGGCTAGGACTTCCAGCACAATGTTGAATAAGAGTGGTGATAAAGGGCGTTCTTATCTGGCTCCCATTCTCAAGGGGAATGTTTTCAGACTCTTCCCATTTACGATGATGTTGGCTGTTGGCTTTATATAAATGCCCCTTACTTTGTTGAGGAATTTCTCTTCTATTACTATTTTGCTGAGAGTTTTTATCATCAGTGGTATTGGACTTTGTCAAATGTCTTTTCTGAGTGAATTGATAAGATCATGTGGTTCTAGTCCTTTGTTTTATTTATGTGATTGATTACATTGATTGCATTTCTAATGTTGAACCATCCTTGCATAACTGGTATGAATTCCACTTGATCATGGTGAATTTTTTTTTGATATGTTGTTGAATTCTATTGGCTAGAATTTTGTTGAGGATTTTTACATCTATGTTTATGAAGGATACTGGTTTGTAATTTTCTTTTTTTGTGGTGTCTTTACCTGGTTTTGGTATCAGGGTTATGCTGGCTTCATAGAATGATTTTGGGAGTATTCCATCTTTTTCTATGCTCTAAAATTCCTTTAGTAGTAGTGATGTTAACTGTTCTCTGAAAGTTTGGTAGATTTTTCCAGTGAAGCTATCAAGGTCAGGGCTTTTTCATTGTTGTTGGGAGTTTTTTAATTATCTTTTCAATCTCTTCTTTTTTTTTAGGTTTATTTAGTTGTTCTACCTCTTTTTGTGTTAATTTGTGTAGGTAGTGAGTGTCTAGAAATTTGTCCATTTCCTCTAGGTTTTCAAATTTATTGGAGCACAATTTTTCATAGTATTCTATTATGATTATTTTAATTTCAATTGGATCTTTTGTGATATTGCCCATTTCATTTCTTATTCAGGTTATTTGCTTCCTTTTCTATTTTTTGTTTGTCACTTTAGCCAATGGTTTATCGATTTTGTTGGTCTTTTCAAAGAACTAGCTTTTGGTGTTATTAACTCTTTCCATTGGTTTTCTATTTTCTCTTTCATTTAATTCTGTTCTAATTCTTATTATTTCCTTTCTTCTGGTGCCTGAGGTCTTCTTTTCCTGCTGTCTTTCTACTTGTTCCAGTTTTAAGGTTAATGTTTTGATTTCAGCTCTTTCTTCTTTTTGATGTGTGTATTTATTGCTATAAATTGAACTGAAAGCACTGCTTTTGCTGTTTCCCAAACGTTCTGGTAGGATATGTTTTCATTCTCATTGGACTCTGTGAATTTCTTTATTCCATCCTTAATTTCTTCTATAACCCAGTAGTTTTTGAGCAAGATATTGTTCAGTTTTCATGTATTTGATTTTTTTCCCTTGATTTTTAAGTTATTGATTTCTACTTTTATGGCTTTATGGTCAGAAAAGATGCTTTGTAATATTCTGATGTTTTGAATTCTTTTAAGTCTTGCTTTGTGGCCTAATATGTGGTCTATTCTGAAGAATGTTCTATGTGCATTGGAAAAGAAAGTATACATGGCTGCTGTTGAATGGAGTGTTCTGTATATGTCTGTGAGATTAAGTTGTTTGATTGTTGCATTTAGTTCTTCCAGGTCTTCATTGAGCTTCTTTCTGGATGTTCTGTCCTTCACTGAAAGTGGTGTGTTGAAGTCTCCTACTATTATTTTGGAGCTGTGTATCTCTCTTTTCAATGCTGTTAGAGTTTGTTTTATGTATTTTGGAGCCCGTCATTGGGTGCGTAAATATTTATTATTGTTATGTCCTCGTGGTGTATTGACCCTTTAATCATTGTATAGTGTCCTTCCTTATGCTTTCTGGTGAATTTTGCTGTAAAGTCTGTTTTGTCAGAGATTAATATTGCCACTCCTGCTCTTTTTTTATTGTCCTTTGCTTGGTGTATTTTTTTCCATCCTTTGAGTTTTAGTTTGTTTGTATCTTTAAGTCTAAGGTATGTCTCTTGTAGGTGGCATATAGACAGATCGTGTTTTTTTTAATTCATTCTGCCACTCTCTGTCTCTTTATTGGTGCATTTAGTCCATTTACATTTAGCATAATTATTGATAAGTATGAGTTTAGTGCTGTCATTTTGAAGTTGTTTTTTTTTTTACATTGTTGACAGTTTCTTTGTTTCACTTAATTTTCTGTGCTGAGTCGTTTTTCTTTATGTATTTTCTTTTCATCTTTTTCATTGTTGATTTTGTGTTTGCTGAGTCTTTATGTTTTTCTTGTATTTTATTTTGATGTGTAGGATTGTTAGTTTCCTTTGTGGTGACTCTAATATTTATCCCTGTTTTTCTAAGTTTGAATCAATCTTTTATTTCTTTATATCACCTTGACTTCCTCTCCACAGGAAAGATCTAAGGCTATGTTATTTAGTCCCTCTTTTTTGTTTTAATTTTGTCATCTTTTACATATTTATGTTTCCATTTCTCTATTTTCAGTGTTTTAGCTTTGATTTATTTGTGACTTCCCTATCTGGGTTGATATCTGGTTGTTCTGTCCTGTGTTCCTTTCTTGGTTTTTTATCTGATGTTATTGATTTTCTAACCGGAAGACTCCCTTTAGTATTTCTTGTAATTTTGGTTTGGTTTTTACAAATTCCCTAAACTTCTGTTCATCTGGAAATGCACTAATTTCACCATCGTATTTGGAGACAGTTTTACTGACTAGATAATTCTTGGCTGGTAATTTTTTTCCTTCAAGGCTCTGTTTATGTCATCCCATTGCCTCCTTGCCTGCATGGTTTCTGCTGAGTAGTCCAAGCTTAGTCTTACTGAATTTCCTGTGTAGATGACTTTTCATTTATCCCTAGCTGCTCTTAAAATTCTCTGTCTTCGGTTTTGTCAAGTTTGATTATAATATGTCTCGGTGACTTTCTTTTGACATCTACGTTGTGTGGGAATTCATGAGTTTCTTGGATAGCTATCTTCTCATCTTTCATGATATCAGGGAAGTTTTCTGCCAACAAATCCTCAACAATTTTCTCTGTATGTTCTGTTATATGCCCGTTTTCTGGTACTCCAATCACTCTTAGGTTATTCCTCTTTATAGTCTCATATAATTCTTAGGGTTTCTTAATTTTTTAAAATTCTTTTACCTGATTTTTCCTCAAATCAGTTGGTTTCAAGTGCTTTATCTTCTATCTCACTAATTCCGACTTCCATTGCCTCATTTCTGTTCCTGTGACTTTCTATTGAGTTGTCTAATTCTGAAGTTTTTTTGTTAATCTTTTGGATTTCTGTTTGCTGTATCTCTGTGGATTCTTGCAGCCTGTTAAATTTGTCATTACGCTCTTTTATAACCTTCTTAATTTCTTGTATTGCATTGTCTGTATGTTCCTTGGCTTGTTCTGCATTTTGCTTGATCTTCTTCCTGGTATCTTGAAAAGTTCTGTATATTAATCTTTTAAATTCTACCTCCGGTAATTCTAAGAATTTCTCTTCCTCTGGCAGGTTTCTTGATTCTTTGTTTGGGTGGCTTGCTGAAGCCATCATGGTCTGCCTCTTTATGTGATTTGATATTGACGATTGTCTCCAATCCATCAGTAAGTTATCATATTTTTTCATTTTATGTTTGCTTGCTGCATCCTAGCTTCTTGTTTTGTTTTATTTTGATATGCCTAAATAGGCTGGTCATGTGAACTAGTTTGATTATTGGCGTCTTTGAAGCTCTTACATCCTGTCTCCAGGTGGCTAGAGCTCTTTCTAGGTATGTCAACCCAGAAGTCCCTTTACTTTTCTTGTGTGGATTCTACACAGGTGTCCAGGTCATCAGTCATTTAGTATGTGGTGCAGGCTCTCACCTACAGTCCTGGATGGGCAAGCGTGGCTGGAGTAGGCACAGGTATCTGGCTGTAGTAGGGAGTCATGTGCTGATCAACGCACATGGCCGACTGTTGCCTTAGTGTCTAGATGGAAGGGGTGTTCCTTTTCTTTAGAGCGCATAGGTAGGTGCTTTGTGCAGCTGGACTATGGGGACCCAGTGCTGTTGGGTGTAAGGACTAGGAGTCACCACTTATTCTTGGACTCCTGTTGCGGGTGGCTTGGTGGAGTGAGTGGAGCCTCCAGTCTTCAGGCCCCTGATGTGAGTAGGTGAAGACCCTGCTTAATGGGCATGGTGTTCTTAAATGTTATGAATCTTCCACTCCTGCTTATTTCTGATACAGATGAAAATAGACTTCAGGTATATACCCTGTTGTACTGTGCTAATGAGGGCCTAAGATATTGAAATGGGCCCACACAGGTCTATGCAGGGGTGATAGGCATTCAAAGTCTGTGGATCCCTTATACCTGTGCCTTGGCAAAGGGCCTGTGCCTGCCCTGAGTTCCTGGCTTACTGGAGCTGGCAAATTATTTTTTCCCGTTTGTTAAATTGTTCCCTCTGCAAAGCCAGGAGAATGGCTCAGGGCGTGCAGTACGTCCTACTTCTGGCCCAGGGGGCTCTGCAGTCGCTGGAGCTGGACTGGAACCCAGAGCAGAGCGGTGAGGGTGCTGGTAAATGGGAGAAAGGTACTTCCCAAAGGGTTTTTTTTTTTTTGATCTGCTCAGTAGGTTAGACGCTCATACTTATCTTTCTCTGATTGAGCGCCATTTCTCGCTGGTTCTGGAAGCTTGAGCAGACTCTCTGCTGCGCAGTCTCTCCTGGTGTGGAAAAAGCATCCCAAGCGCCATTGCTTGCCTCACCCCTCGTGCAGTAGCCTATCCAACCTGCAAGGGTGCCAGTGCCAGCCAGGTCAGTTCTGACAGCTCCTCGCTGCTTCTGAACTGTCTCCCCCTCCCCTTGCCTCTCAGTCCAATTCCTCAACTTTGACTTTGATGTTCAGGTCTGCTAGGTTGTCATATATAATCAATTCACTTGTTTTTTTCAGGTATTTCTTGTAAGAGGGACCACAGGAAGCATCTGACTTCTCTGCCATCTTGGGTCTGCCTCTGTTGTTTCATTTCTTGACTACTGCTTCCATGGGTGCTGATTGCAGGTCCAAGTAAAATGAAATCTTTGACAACTTCTATCTTTGCTCCATTTATCATAATGTTGCTTATTGTTCCAGTTGTGAGGATTTTTGTTTTCTTTATGTTGAGGTGTAATCCATACTGAAGGCTGCAGTCTTTGATCTTCATCAGTAAGTGCTTCAAGTCCTCATCACTTTTTAGCAGGCAAGTTTGTGTCATCTGCATATCTTCCTCCGATCCTGATGCCCTGTTCTTCTTCACATAGTCCAGCTTCTCTGATTATTTGCTCAGCATACAGATTGAATAAGTATGGTGAAAGGATATAACCCTGATGCACACCTTTCCTGATTTTAAACCATGCTGAATCCCCTTGTTTTATAGCTACACTAATTTATAGCATGGGCCAATTTGCTTAATTGTAAGGCAGAGAGTCACATAATATGGATAGCATGATTTCAGATTAGATTTTGACTTGATAGTATATTAAAATGTATTCTTGTTTTCAATGTACAGATGAACCAAGATGTGGGGATATATGCCATTTAAACATGGCTGCACTATTGACAACTGCAGCCCGCACAGGCCTCTATGCTGCACAGCATGTTGAGACTTGTCCCCAACATGTTGAAACTTGTCCCCAACATGTTGAGACTTGTCACAACTAGTTTTCCCTAACCTATTGTCCCTTTACTGATTGGCTTGTTTACCTGGATTCCTTCTCCCTTGCCAGCACTCAAAGCCCATTGTTCTGTTATTTGCTTCACTGCTTGCTTTATTGACTATAAATAAACTCCTGGGACTGAAGCCAGGGTCGACTCCTCAGAGTGACCCTCCTGGCCCCACTTCTCTGTAAGAGTTGTGTTTGATTACTGTCTCCGCCGCCCTGACATTCATCACCGCTGCGACACCAAGGGATTTTTGTTGACATGATCAGCATGTAAACAAATTATGTGATCAATTTCAAGCAGTCACGGTAAATTGTGTGGTATGAATGATCATTTAAAATACAAATCTTGCTTTATAACCAGACTACTGGGTTTGAATTGAGGCATATGTGACCTTTTGAATGTTGTTTAACTTTTCCTTGTCTGAGATTCCTCACCTTGGCTGTTAATAGTAACCTACCTCTCAGGATTTTTGTTGAGTGTTAAATGAGTTAATATATGTAAAGTGCTTGACACATTGTAAGTGTGAATAAGCTGTTGTTGTTATTTTTCCCACTATTGTGTCATGAAGGGTTTCTGTTTCTCTCCCTTTAGTGTATCTTCAAAAAATAAACAATGGGTACTGTAAATGTAGAAAACAGCAGTAACAGAAGTCTGGTTGTAACAGAGGTAGAATTGACTGAAATTCATCATGCACTGCCAAAATGGCAGCTGATTCTTTTTGAGTACTTTGACGCAAGTTAATGGACCATATAAAATCCACAGAAATTTAGAGTAAAACAAGGTATATATCTAGTACCCATGACTGTAGGACTGAATTCTTTGATCTCTTCTGAAAAAAGCATGGGATTAGTATCAGAGAAAGGGTGTTCAAATCCTAGCTTTGTCTCTTATTAACCTTAAAACCCAGAGATGGTTAACTTCTCTGAAATTCTCTTTCCTCCTGTGTAATATGGATGCGGCTTATGTAATACTTTATCCTGTCAGCTAAATGCTGTGTACTTTCAAGCCTCTGCCAGTGTCACTTCCTCTGTGAGCCTTCCCTTGTCCATTCTTAGGCTGAGGCCTGATTCTTTCTCTATTCTCTAGCATAGTAATTTTCCATTTTGTTTTCTTTTCTCCCCCAGTAGATCGTATATCCATGGGTGAGTGCATCTCTGTCTTGTTTACCTTCATAGCATCCATGCTAGGGCATAGTTGGTGCTCAGTTAAATCTGCAGCCCAGGAGAAATCAGTCACAATAGCCATCTAACTTGGACTTACTCCATTGCTAGATTTATTCAGATATTGCAGCGGATGAAATATTCTGATCAAAGAGCCACATTGTATAAAATCAGAGACTTGCCTGCTGCATGAGTTTTGTGTGATTAATTCCCCACTAGATTTTTCCAGAGAATAAGACAGGCTGCACAGTATTGTCTAGGTGTGGTTATCATGGTATTTATTATTTTCCCCTTTGTATATTTTATGAATTAGAAAATGACAGGAATATAATACATCAATGTTGGAGATCCCATGAGGCTAAGAACTTCAGTTTTCAGGGTTTTGGGGCTGTAGGCACACTGTCAGAGATATGTGCTCACGCCCTCATGTTCATTCCATCTAGCCTAATAGCATATTTGGCCTTTAGAAGTGTAATTATATGGAGACTAATTAGTGGGATATTATACTTATTCAGGTACAGAAAAGATTAAAAGGGCTCTGACAGAGCCATAAAGATGAACCTTGAGGGGCAGAGCAGAGTCTTAGAAAATAAGATTCAGTGGGCTTTGGAGACATTACAAAACATGGAATTGTGATGTTAGAGTGAAGAATTAAGTCTGATAACCAGCTTTCCCATTTTAACAACTGGAGTAAATGATAGTGCTTATTACTGAGATTTTCTTCTTCTTTTATTTATTTCATTTATCTATCTCTTTATTGATTTATTTTTGAGTGGGAGATAATTTTTTTTTTTCAATTTTAGACACATTGATTTTGAAATTCCAGTGAGCACCTACATTGATGTGTCTCAATAGCTGTTGAAAAGAGAACTGTAGGTCAGGAGAGAGATCCCTCCTTCGGAATTGAGAGCATCTGGCATATAGATGAACCACCCGTATGCATGAAGTCACCCAGAGATAATATTTTTAGAGAGAAGAAACAAAGGCATAATAATCCTGTAAAACACCAACCTCTTAAAGGAATATAGAATTGAAGAGGCACTTTCTGCTTCCTTTTGAGTAGTATGAACCTAGGTATATAGAAGAGAGCTAGAAGACACTGGCGTGTGTCCCAGAGCCCAGGAAATACGGTTACAGGGAGGAAGGTAAATTCAATAGTCTCAAATGCTATAGTTGGGGTCGGGGTGGTTCTCGTAAGTGCTATTTTTAGGTTATGATAGTAGAAATTTGACCATGACATTTCAGAGGGATTCTGGGAACAGAGCCCAATCTGGATTTAGTGTAAATGGAATTTGAGTCATTGGACATAGGCATAATACACTATTCTCAAAGAAAATCTAACTTTGAAGGCAGTGGTTAGAGGCAGATGCAGAGATGAATAAAGGCTGTGGTGGTTCTTCCCTATATGCTAGAAGGCACATGAACTTTTTTATAGTATAAGGGAAAGGAACCTGTAATGAGGAAAGAAACTGAAGATTTTGGACAAAGAGGACGTCATTGTAAATTTTTATTTTCTAAGAAAGATAGAAAGAATAGGATTAAATACCTGGAGGGTATTTCTTTTCTGGTGTCATTAGCTTTGTATTAAAGAGAGACACTTCTTTATCTCAATCTGAAAGGAAAATGATAAAGACAATTAAGGTTGTAGATAAGTTTCAGGAATGAGATAATGTGTATGAGCTTGGTTAACTGGAGAACATATGTTGGTAAAATTATTTTAAAAGGTTCCCTCTACAGGAGCACAGTAGGTTTGCAGAAGCACTACATTATTATAAATTGGAAATTTTTGGAAATGCATGTGAATGTATTTTCTCTATATCAGCTTTACTCACTTTTTAAGATAAATGACCATTTTCACAAACACATGAATACTTCAGGAATCTTTGTTCTTCCTTGTGCCCAGCAACTGAAAATTGCCCTTAACAGCACAGTATATCAATTTCATGACCAAATTAATTAGTGCTCAAACTGTTTTATAGAAATATACATTCATGTGTATATGAAAATAATCTTAATGTGACTTGGAATTTTTTCCTCTATATAAATGACTTTTCAACAAATACTAGAAATAATGAGGTTGTTAATACATGCTGATGACTCCAGTGAGCATACTCTAAGTTTCAAAATGATTTACTTAGTATATTTTCTCAATGATAGCCATTACACAATAAGTAGAATATTTTAAAATTCTCAACAAAATGATAACTTTTTTTTGGTAGCCTTCTCTTCTCTTTAACATCCCTTATACCAGCTTTTGAAAAGCCTCAGCAGCTGGCAAGTTGAATTTGCAATCTGAGTTGAATAGCAGCAGTGCTGAGGCCAATAGATGTGCTGAAATGTCTGTAAGATACTTGCTGATTACAAGAGAATAGGGATCAGCCAAAAAGCTCTCTGTGATTGCTTTTTGAACTTAGTCCAGTTCCTTGACAACTTATTTTCATAGACATGGTTATAATTGATTCTTATTTAGGTCCTGAGGGCAGGGACCAGCAAAAGCTGAGTTACTTATAGTTGCTGCCTAAGGAGCCTCCTAGGGAAGCCCATGGAATTTTAGGGTCTGTAAAGAAAGGTGTGTCTCAGAATAGTGAACTGAAATTTGCCCAGGGTTCTGAAATCCAAGTTTATTTGACCAAATCCAAATAATAAGGAAATATTAATGTGAACAACCTTCAGTTCTTTTCTTTTTTTGCTTGCTTTATGGTGTTGATTAACTTGTGATACTTTTTCCTAATGACCCAGACTACCTTTACCCTTTCTGGCAGTCATGGACAAAAATTTACCAGGCAGCATGGCTAGAGAGGCTTCTCACATTTCCATATATATCACTGCCTGAGAAAAGTTGCTTTTCTGAAGTGATGAGAAAATGTGCATGCTCCATGCAGAAATCCAGGTGGTTTGTAATTCTAGAGGGAGAGAAAAGATGGCTGGAAAGGGGAAAGTTCAGTGGTGGTAAAAGTCTTTTTGAAAATGCTTCTTAATACTTTCTAATGCCATATAAATGCAACTGGTACCTATCCAGTGTTTTCTCTCCTGAGGAATCATTTCCTTCTATTTAGAATTGTTTTTATAGTACCAGGTCAACATTTTTATTGCCCTGTTAACCATTTTTATTTTTGGAATATAAAATAAAAATCAGTGGTTTTACGTATAGTAATACAGTCCTGTCTCCAAATTTCTGTTTTCCTTATGCAGAGGGTTGCTTCTACAGGAGAACAGCAGGTTTGCAGAAGCACTACATTATTATAAATTGGCGATTGGGAGCAGGCCGACACTGGCTTGTAAGTAATATTCGAGTTCTTTTAAAATGTCTTCCCATCCTTCTTTATCTGTGAAAATGATCTATTAGTTCCAGCCCTACAGAGAAAAAACATGTTGGTTTGTCCTGTTTCTTAATAGTTTCTGCTTAAGTTATGAGCCTCTAACAGTTACATCTCTCAATTTTATCATATTTTGATGTCTATTTCTCATTTAAAAAAATTTTAAGATAGAAGCTATTTTTATTTAGCTGCATTTTAAGCTCAAAATACTTTTGAGCTCCTTAAGTACAGAAATTATTTTTTATATATATTTTTTTGGTGATACCTGCAGTTCCCACTACATTGTTGATCCCATAAATATTTAGTCTACAAATATTTATTCTTGATTTTCTTTTAAAAGCAAAAATAATCTATAGAAACAGAACTGAAATAACAATAATTTTACTTTAGCCACAGTGTACATCAGCTTCTTACAATTATATTTCTACTTTTTTCCCTCAGCTGCATATTTAAACACCGGGATAATTCTCATGAACCAAGGAAAGACAGAAGAAGCCCGACGTACATTCCTAAAGTGTTCTGAGATCTCTGATGAAAACCTAAAGGATCCTCATGCGCACAAGAGCTCTGTTACCAGCTGTTTGTATAACCTGGGAAAACTCTATCATGAGCAGGGACACTATGAGGTCAGGCCAGAATCTCTCTGTCCTTTCTTCCCCCTTGTTCCAGTGCAATCCCCAGTGCAGGGACACTACTGACCTTTTAGAAGCTAATACACATGTTCATTAAAAGGGTTTTGTGGTCCAGTTAGTGTGGATAAAACTTCTGCTAAACCAAATTTAATAGATTCCTTTATTGTGGAGTTTCTCCGAGAAGTTATAATATGTATGTAATATGTATTGTGACTCTTTAAAATGGGATATAACATGCCTTATTTCACAAGCTTATTTGCTCATCCCTTCTTTGATATTAGGACCAAGATGTAGTTTCTAAAATTGTTACGCAGTACCTAGTGTTTGATATTTTTAAACAAATATATTGTTTATAAAAAAACCTCATTGTGTCCAGTCGATTCTGACTCATAGAGACGCAATAGGACAGAGTAAACTGCCCCATAGGGTTTGCAAGGAGTGGCTGGTGCATTCAAACTTTTGATTAGCAGCTGAGCTCTTAACCACTTCACTACCAGTGCTCCATATTATTTATACTTCTCCTTTACTACTAAGGAAGTGATTTGATATAAATCCTGCCATTTCTTTTAAATCTTTTTAAAACCGTAATCAAATAAAAATTAATTTTATGTGTTTTTTTGATTGAGAGGAAAAGAAAACTAATAGAGAGAAAATGTTTTACAGGAAGTTAGGAGATGACCCAGCCTCATCTTTCTTTCTCTCACAAGAAGCATGCCTGCATGCTTTCATTTCCTCACATTTGCTGTCTTCTTGCCCCCGTCTCTCAAGCACCCACCCCGCTACGTACTCTTTTGTAGAGTACAACATAAGGATGGTGATACACCTTTTAAAATAATCACATTTAGTAATTTCATCGGTTTTCTAGTAGCTGGGAGATTTATTTAGTTTTTAATTTTTTATTTAGAGCTCACTGGGTTGCCGTACTTAAAAAGTAACTATGGACTTCAGATGACTTTTGGGTGACTTCCAAATATGAATTTTTCTAGTTTATCTATTGAATAATCTGTGCAAACTGGAAATTTTATATTAAACTGAACAAGTATTGCCAACATTAGATTTTTTATTAAATTAAATTTTATATGTCATACTTCACCAACTGTACCAAGTATTTTCATTCATGGAGTTGAGGTAGTATGATACCAAAGGACAGCTCAATTATTTTTCACTAGTGAACCATCTAGAAATAGCAGTGGAAGAGCCTAACTTTGGAAGGATATTATCTTATTTTCAATAAATATCATCATACCTTAGCGATGATTTTTTTTGTTGTTGTTGTTTCTTCAATTAGGATGCCCTTACTGTATACAAGGAAGCAATTCAGAAAATGCCAAGACAGTTTGCTCCGCAGAGTTTGTACAACATGATGGGTAAGTAAAGCATTAATGTTTTAAGTTCATTTTCAGGGACCTGTGAAGAAATTAAAACCTGTGCATGGATTAAATGGAAAAATAAAAAATCGTATCATTAATTCTCTCAAAGAAAACTTTTTCACAATCAGGTCTCACATTCAAATACTAGGAGAACACACCTGTTCTAACGAGAGCAAATCAGTTTACCTGGTGATTCCCTACACATTGGCTAAGGACTCCTGGTATATACCAGAGATGTTGCCAGGGACTCACAAACCCATTTGTGTATCAAGTATTATCTAGATGCCAGAGTTTGAAAAGCAATGTCTTGTACATATGTGTAATTTTTCAAGTGTGTTTAGAGTTAAAAAAATACACATTTATTTAAATGAATTTGTCAAATTCATGAAATTCTTTGATCATGTTATTGTCTTAATCAGAAGATTCTTTCAGAAGTAAAAGTGCTGTGATGTAGAGATTCATAATTTTTGATGCATGTAAAAGTTGAGACTGAGCCAAATTGTATGATCTTTAGTGATCAGGCTTTGGATCTGTAGGTTTATTCAAATTAATGTTTTATAGGAAAAACAATACTGTGAAAGCTGTAAATATGCTACTACAATTATTCCTTGTTCTACTTTGAATAATTAGCTCAATGCTGTTATTAGAGAGTATGTAAATCGAAGGCATGGATTTTTCTAGGTAAAAGAGTTCGAGAGCAAGAATTTCTAATAAAATATCCACTCATCATGTGTGTTCGATACATTAATTTCTGGTAATAAATTGTTACTACAAGTATTTGATGGTGGATCAAATTGAAAACCACTTATTCAGCATGTGACTATTGAAGAAATTCCTAATTTCAAGATGCCCTGCTGATTGGTTATGTTGCTGTCTCAAGATAAGCAAGAGAAGAGACGGGTTGCTCTTGTCCTCATATCAAATGTGTCTTTGTCTCTAAAACACAAATTGCAAATACAGATTTTCTACTTTCTTTTTTCTTTAAATCTAGTTCCGTCGTTTAATATTTCTAGGCCTCCCTCATGCATTTAAAAAAAAAAAGAGATTAGACTATATGATCTCTAGGATTATTTTATGCTTCTGTATTTTGTGATTTGGGAAATTTGATAGTGGCTGTATGGCTTAAGCACATGTGAAAACTCCCAAATCCTCCCAAAGCAGAAAATATATGCTTGCCAAGGACACTTAACTTTCTACTGAATGACAGAATGCTTAGAAATAGTTGAGAGATAAAATGAGGCAGGCACAAGTCAGTAAACAGACAAGGTATTATTTCGAGGAGATTCATTCCCTGTATTTGGAAATCCCGCCTCCCGTTAGCCCATGCCACAGTGGAGTGATTTACTGTTCATATTAAAGAAGACACTGGAGTAATTTTTTAGTTGCTTTTTCTTTGGTATAATTACTGTAAAGTAAAATCTAGCCTTGTTAAATGTACGCTTGCCCTTAAACTTTTATGAATTAAAACAGTGCCTTTTACTATCCAGCATTTCACCACAGATAAATGTACATATTCATAAAGTGTATGCCTAGAGTATGCAGATTTATAAGTTGAATTAATTTTTCTACATTAATGCTAGATGGTTTTTCATGTCAAAATGAATACTAAAAGGATTCTTTCTCTAGTTTTACCTAAAGAAGCACAATGGTTTTAGGTTATCATTTTATTATTAACGCTAACACTTGGGAAGGCCTTATTTTTAATTTTCCTTAGTTGTCAAATAGGACGTCTTTCTTTGAATTGGAAAAGGACTCAGAAATCCTTGGCAACAGACTGAATATGGAATCTTCGTTGTTAATGGGAAGTGGTGGTGTTCACTGTAGTTAATGATTTCAGAAAATTCAATTATTTTAAGTAAATAAATGTGATGGAAAATTCAACTGGCACCTTGGGATCTGTCTCATATGGTTACACAGATGCAGAGCACACACAGGCAGCAAAAGATAAGTGTGTCCCTGGGGGTTATTGCTTAGGCTTTTGTCTTACTTTCCATTATAGGAGGTAGTCGTTTTGCACAGACTCTGAAAAGCACTCTTAACAAGTTGCAAAGGAGGATCCTAATATAATTTAAAATTCATGATTTCTTCCATAATTATGGTGGTGCCTTCTGTTTAATTCTATGTTAAGGTCTGTCAGCTGACCAGATTTTATAGTTTCAGTTGTTCATGAAACTATAATTTTCTCAGAGAATGAGTTCACCTCCTAATCAAATGGGTGAAATCCCCTGAGTTTTGCTTTAATTTCGAATACATTTTGATTAGCTTCCATTTGACAAGGGAAAAAAAAAAAAAAATGGCCCAGGAGATAAGCTGCCCTATCAGTTAATCAGTTTCATTAGTCTGTCAGCATGTGCTGATTATCCTATCAAGTTTATCCACAGCCTTGAATGTGTTTTCTGATTTGCACACTTTACATTTTATTAGTGCCCTTGAGGGATCAGTGATGAATTATAATCTGGCTAGATTTCGCCTGTGTTAATTTTTCTCATGTTGCTCATTCATTTACCCCTTCTGGGCTACTGTCCCCAAGCACTTGTGTTTATATATCCAAACAATCTTTGTTTTTTCCTCCTCTTCTCCTTTCCTTTGCTCTAGAGGTTATGAGAAATAAATCTATGAGAAAAATACAATTTTATTTGTATAGTATAATTACTAGCTAAAATCACTGTTGTTACATTTTTTAAAACCACTGTAGTCTTTTGTATTTTCCCTCCTCTTAAATATTTTATGAAAAACGTATTCCATTGCCATGTGCTAATGCCAGTTGACTTATCCTGAAAATCAAATGAGCATATTTTCCCGTATATGTATTTTGATTAATTTAATTCAGTTAATTTTGATTAATTTAATTCACACCTTATATTTTCCATGTTTTATTCAAAGACTCCTAAATTAATTTTTATGGTATCAGCTCATAAGTAAACTTTAAAAAGAAAACTATTTCAAAATATATTTTCATTATTCTCTTTGATTTCATAAAATCAAGATGTTTGAGTGACAATAATTGAGGAATAGCATACTATCCAGAATTATGTGAATTACAGCATAGACAAATAATATAGATACTAAATAATATTTTATAAATCAAAATTAAACTTTCACTTACCTTATTGTTGTAATTTGTAAAGTGAGAATACATGAAATATTAAGACACCAAATCACAGAATAACTATTAAAATAGCTCCTAGCCAGGTTTGTAAATTTGGGCAAGTGACGTTTATTCTGGGGCCCTCAGTTCCCTTTTGAGAAAGCAAGTTGGATTAAATGGAGGATTAGTATAGTGTAGTTCCTGAAGTCAGACAGCCTGGTTTCAAATCATGGCTTTGAAGCTTAGTAGCTGAGTGATCTTGGGCAAGTCACTCAACCCAAACCTCAGTTTCCCCATTTGTAAGATGGCTGTAGTGGTGGTGCTCACCTCATGATGTCATTTTGAGAATTGACTGAGATACTGAAGATGAAGTATATGACCAAATGCCCAACCTAAGTGTTTTCTAACATTAGCTTCCATTGTAATCATCATTTTTGTGAGCCTTTAAGCTCCAAGAGCTTATTTGTATTTACCAATGTAAGCGTTATTTCTCCATAGATAGGATTGTGTCATAGGGAAGACTTTGCAGTCACTGATAGTTAACAAATACTCCATTTAGTTATGCCCTGTCTGGAATTGCTGTATTTTTCTCTCCAGACTCATTTCCTGTTTTCTCCCAGCAACCATAGTTAGAATCCTTCATTTATTATTAACTATATTCGTCAACCACCACTTCTGTCAGTTTGTCGTACTGTGGGGGCTCAGGTGTTGCTGTGATGCTGGCAGCTATGCCACCTGTATTTCAAAAACCAGCAGGGTTACCCATGGTACACAGGTTTCAGTGGAGCTTCCAGCTAAGATACACTGGGAAAAAGGACCTAGCAGTCTACTTCTAAAGAAAAACTGGCCAGTGAAAACCTTATGAATAGCAGTGGAACATTGTCTGATATATTGCCAGAAGATGAGCACCTCAGGTTGGAAAATACTCAAAATACGACTGTGGAAGTGCTACCTCTTCAAAGTAGAGTCGACCTTAATGACATAGATGGAGTTAAGCTTTTAGGACCTTCCTTTGCTGATGTGGCAAAACTCAAAATGGGAAGAAACAGCTGCAAACATCTGTTGATAATCAGAATGTGGAATGTTCGAAGTATGAACCTAGGAAAATTAGAAGTCGTCAAAAATGAAATGGAACGTGTAAAGATTGATATTCTAGGCATTAGTGAGCTGTAATGGACTACTGCTGGCAATTTTGAAATGGACAGTCATATGGTCTACAGTGCTGGAAATGATAAATTCAAGAGGAATGATGTCATATTCATTGTCCAAAAGAACATTTCAAGCTTTATTCTGAAATACGACACTGTCAGTGATAGGATAATATCCATACCACTACAAGGAAAACCAGTTAATATGAGTATTATTCAAATTTACAAACCAACCACCAAGACCAAAGACAGAGAGCTTGAAGATTTTTACCAGCTTTTGCAGTTGGAAATCAGTCAAACATGCAATCAAGATACATTGATAATTACTGGTGAATGGATAGTGAAATTTGGAAACAAACAAGGATTGGTAGTTGGAAATTATGGCCTTGGTGATAGAAACGACACTGGTGATCACATGATAGAATTTTACAAACCAACAACTTATTCATTGCAGATACCTTTTTTCAGCAACATAAACGGCAGCTATACACATGGACCTCCTTAGATGGAATACACAGAAATCAAATCAGCTACATCTGTGGAAAAAGAAAATGGAAAAGCTCAATATGATCAGTCAGAACAAAGCCAGGGGCGAACTGTAGAACAGACCATCAATTGCTCATATGCCAGTTGAGGCTGAAGAAAATTAAAACAAGTCTACGAGAGCCAAAGTGTAATCCTAAGTATTTAGAGACCATCTCAAGAATAGATTTGATGCATTAAACATTAATGACCGAAGACCAATGAGTTATGGGATGACATCAAGGACATCATACATGAAGAAAGTAAAAGGTCATTAAAAACACAGGCAAGGAAAAAAAAAAGACCAAAATGGATGTCAAGAGAGACTCTGAAACTTGCTCTTGAATGTAGAGTAGCTAAAGCAAATGGAAGAAATCGATGAAGTAAAATTGCTGAACAGAAGATTTCAAAGGGCGGCTTTAGAAGATAAAGTAAAGCATTATAATGACATGTGCAAAGAGCTGGAGATAGAAAACCAAAAGGGAAGAACATGCTCGGCATTTCTCAAGCTGAAAGAACTGAAGAAAAAATTCAAGCCTCGAGTTGCAATATTGAAACATTCTATGGGGAAAATATTGAGCGACACTGGAAGCATCAAAAGAAGATAGAAGGAATACAAACAGTCACTGTACCAAAAATACATGGTCCACATTCAGTAATTTCAGGAGGTAACATATGATCAAGAACTAATGGTATCGAAGGAAGAAGTCCAAGCTGCACTGAAGGCATTGGTGAAAAACAAGGCTCCAGAAATTGATGGAATACAAATTGAGATGTTTCAACAAATGGATACAAAGCTGGAAGTACCAAGAAATTTGGAAGACAGCTACGTGCCCAACCAACTGGAAGAGATCTATATTTGTGTCCATTCCAAAGAAAGATGACCCAACAGAAAGTGGAAATTATCAAACAATATCAATATCACACGCAAGTAAAATTTTACTGAAGATAATTAAAAAATGGTTGCAGCAGTACATCAACAAGGAGCTGTCAGAAATTCAAACCGTATTCAGAAGGAACCAGGGATATCATTGCTGATGTTAGATAGATGTTGGCTGAAAGCAGAGAATACCAGAAAGATGTTTACCTGTGATTTACTGACTATGCAAACGCATTCGACTCTGTGGATCATAACAAATTATGGATAACATTGCAAAGAATGGGAATTCCAAAACACTTAATTGTGCCCATGAGGAACATGTACATAGACGAAGAGGTAGTCATTTGGACAGAACAAGGGGATACTGCGTGGCTTAAAATCAGGAAAGGTGTGTGTCAGGGTTGTATCCTTTCACCATACTTATTCCATCTGTATGTTGAGCAAATCTGAGAAGGAGGACTATATGAAGAAGAATGTAGCATCAGAATTGGAGAAAGACTCATTAACAACCTTCAACACACATATGATACAACTTTGCTTGCTGAAAATGAAAAGACTGGAAGTATTTATTGATGAATATCAAAGACTACAGCCTTCCCTATGGATTACACCTCAACATAAAGAAAACAAAAATCCTCACAACTGAACCAATAAGCAACATCATAATACATGGAGAAAAGATTGAAGTTGTCAAGGATTTCATTTTACTTGGATCCACAATCAACATCCATGGAAGCAGCAGTCAGGAAATCAAACAACACATTGCACTGGGCAAATCTGCTGCAAAAGACCTCTTTAGTGGTGAAAAGCAAAGATGTCACTTTGAGGACTAAGCTGTGCCTGACGCAAGCCATGGTATTTTCAGTCACCTCATATGCATGCAAAAACTGGACAATGTATAAGAAAGATTGAAGAAGAATTGATACCTTTGAATTATGGTGTTGGCAAAGAGTATTGAATATACCATGGACTGCCAGAAGGACGAACAAATCTTTCTTGGAAGCAGTACAGCCAGAATGCTCCTTAGAAGCAAGGATGGCAAGACTTTGTCTTCCATACTTTGGACATGTTATCAGGAGGGACAAGTCCCTGGAGAAGAACAGCATACTTGGTAAAGCAGAGGGTCAGCGAAAAAGAAGAGGACCCTCAATGAGATGAATTGACACAGTGGCTGCAACAATGCGCTCAAACATAACGATGATTATGAGGATGGCACGGGACCGGGCAGTGTTTTATTCTGTTGTACATAGGGTTGCTATGAGTTGGAACCTACTTGATGACACCTAACAACAACGTTTTCACCAAAGTGCAACAACATAGATAATGCCCATTTAGCTTAATTCCATTAACAGAGTACTCCCTCTAAATGACAATTGTCATATCTAAGTTAGTATTTCATCTCCTTTTCCTGTCATGATATGTTTTCCCACTAATTAGCCAAAATCGTTCTTTACCCTCATGACAGTGTTTTACTAGACCTCAATTTCTCCTGTTTTATTTTCAAGTTACAGGTGTCTTTTAGAATCATAGAATATTAGAGATGAAAGATTTATATTTTAAAAATCCTAACATAATTTCTTTTATTTTATAAGGTATAAAATTAATAACCAAAGAGTCGAGCTGATCTTTGCAGAATTACACAGTTTTTGTCAGAACCAGAAGCATTATTTCCTCACTTAAATCCAAGGGCTTTCCCTATTTAGTTCTTGTGTTATCAAAACTGGCACCTTCTTTATAATGTCAAAATAGCTTTTCTTTACATATTTATAATCATCAAGAAATAAAGTACATGACAAAACCTCTTCAATTTAACTAAAAAGAATAAAACAGTTATAAATTTGTGGTTTCATCACTGATGCATTACATATGCAGGACAATGTCTAAACACCCTCAATTTTTCCTAGTCTTTCTCTATAGTCATTTATTTTCCTTATTATCTCTATTTAAGCATTGCTTCCTAATAACCCTAAGGGATTATGGGAAACTAAATTATGCTGTAAGTTCCAATTATTTTTATCAGTTTGAGCCTTTCCAGTCCCAAAGGTCATTTTAAGCCTATTTACTATTTAAAATGAAATTACTTGGCTTTCTCAATGCAAAGTAATTGTTGGGTTTAATTTAAACCATTTTCATGGTGGTAATGTATCTTGAGAACAAAGGGGCACAATGTGTCAGAGAGAACCTCTGGTAACTGTCTTGTCATTGCAGTCTATAATCACTGTGTTTGGAACAACGTTTGTGTGGGGGGAATAAATGTCACAAGTGCTGAATGGGGGTATAGAGATGGTGGTATGAAATATAAATAATAGATATGGTTCATTCTCTTATAGAACTTTCTAGGAGATTTCACAGTTGGCCAGAGATTTTTAGTGTCTCTTCTTGATAAGTAAATACCTATATATAAAATAGAGAAAGTACATTGCTCTAACCTGGGGAATATTTTGTCCATAACTATGTAGGGTATTCTTTGTTGCCTGGACCAAAAACAAAAGCAACAACAACAAAAAGTTTTAAAATTCTAATATGATACTGGTACTGTCATTGGCATATGCACTCATGTTTTTCAGTCTTCTAAAAAATAGAATTTTATGATGGATGGGTAACATGCTTTTATCTTAGGAATAGATTAAATTGTCTTCAAGGGGAATTACATGATAGTGACAATTGATTTTTATTGCCTCATTTGCCTATATTTTGATCATACTGTTTAAATTTTCCTCTGACTATTCTTATTTTTTAATACATATACATACTGGTTACTTACAAAAACCCATTTCAGTATTGGAAAATACGTTTTCCTCCACCCACCTGCTGCTAACAAATATTTTACTTATATAGGTTTGAAACTGAGAAAGTATTTTCTTTTCATTTTTTACAGTAAGAAGAGGAGGAATGGTTTGATTTAATTTTCAATTTTTTGAAATAGTTCTTTAAGAGAAATTTTTTTCTAATTTTATTGGGCTAGTCACAGCAAACTCGGAAACAGCTAAGGAAAAGGAAAACATTATGAATTTATTAGAGAAATTTTTGGTGTAAAAAGTTTGTCCAAATTTTAGAATTGTGTGCTAGAGGAAGAAACTTGTTGAATGAAAGTTAAGTGTCTTAAGTGACTACCAGTGGTCTTTAGATTCTTCACTATTATTTTAGATAATGCACTTCCAGGAAACAAAATGACAAAAAAATCTCATTTGTACATTCATCCTGACTGTGCTGTTCAGTTGTTTTGAATGGTACACATTTCTCTTTCAGCCTTCTGAATGGTTTATGTTTTAGCGGAATCGTATTTGTAGGAGTATTCTGGTTTGTGTGAATGAGTGTGTGTGTGTGTGTCTGTGTGTGTGTGTTTACCTCATCTTGCCCTAGATTCTACTTAAAGCATGAATATTGAGAGTACATTTTTGATATGCTGGTTTACGTGCTTAGTGTTTTCTTTTATGTCTTGTTCTTAAGTGAATTACTTGAGGCATCAGCATGCTGCCTAGAAATGGAAGAGGAGAGATTGTTTTTAATTGTGTGAGATTTGAACTTCACATCTCTCAAGTGTAGAAGCATTAACACTCCATTAGTGTTAAGTTTTTTATACCACCTGCTTTCCCTAATTTGAGCTCTAGTGACTTTTGTGTAATTGTTTCCATTGGCACTCTTGAAAAACAGTGAGATGACTCTATAAATATAAGTATGGCCATATAGCTTGATTAGCCATTAATGTCTCTACCTCAAAAAAGAACATAGCTTCTAATTTCTGAGACAGATCTATTCATTTAGCTTTCATTGTTTCATCACCGGTAGGACAAGACCAGGGGACCAGTGCCAGGTATACACCAAGCCAGAAAAGTGAAATGTAAATTTAGATTTTTAGAATTTTACTTTGTCAAATATATAGCCAGCAAGTTAAAGAAATTATGAACTTTTGGCTGTGTATCAAAAAGAATAAATACATAAAACTTATTTACAAAAAATAAATAATATAATTTTCTCCTACAAGTTTCTTTCTCAGCCTAAAACTGCAGTGGGTTATTTTTTTTTCTTTTCATCATTGACCCTTGGTATAAATTTTACATTATGTACTATGGTTACAGACATTAATTTGCGAGGCATTACTCTATACACTACAAAGGCCAGCATCCAGTTCAACTGCATTAAATAGGTAATATATTTTGTTTAAAGTTTCAATTAAACCCAGGGTCAGAAGATATACAGTCCCTATGGGGAGGTTGAGAACTTTAATGCCAGTAGTATGGCTGCTGAAGGATCATGCTTAGGTCTAGATGTCGATTGCTTTCCTGGAAATATGATATCAGACAGCTGATTATATTTCATTGCTTTTAAAACCACACAAGCCCACCTGTTACATTAATTCATACTCCTGCCAGTTTAGTGGTAAAGGAAAAGACTAAAGCTTAAAAACTTATTTTTAAATTGAATTATAAAGAAATGAATGTACTCAAATTAATACCTAATAATATCCTTCTTATTCTCTGATTATCAAATAGTTTTCTTGTTTTCTGTGTGAAAAAAACTAACTGTATTCTGAGACTTCACTAGAAATGTGTGAGGAAAAAGTATATATTTTAAACTTTTATTGGGCAGTTGCCATGGAGTAATGTTTTACTCAATAGTCAATACTTGATTGCAGGTTCAGTTGTACTTAGAAAATTGAGGTGATTGTATGTTATACTCAAGGAAATTCATTGACTGCATTTTATAATTTGGTGTCCTTAAAAGATAACATTTAGATGAAACAAACATAGTTATGTGGAAGAAGAAAATCTCATGTGAAGGATATGATCTTGATATGACCTTGAGAATCAGTACTGAGGAAACAAAAGTTATTGTTGCATATATTTAGAATAAACTCAAATCCACTGCCATCGATTCTGACTCATAGCGACCCAGTAGGACAGAGTAGAACTGCCCCATAGCATTTCCAAGGCTGTAAATCTTTATGGAAGCAGACTACCACATCTTTCTCATACCTAGTTGCTGATGGGTTGGAACCTCCAGCCTTTTGGTTAGCAGCCAGGTGCTTAACCACTGGACCACCAGGGTTCCTTATATTTAGGATAGGCAGGTAGTACAAATTTAGCTTGAAATTAATTACGTTACTAATTGCATGTACTTTGCTGTGTGTGTTTTTATGTCTGTCTTTCCTAATGGGTAAATTTTTCTACATAAAAATTTAACTCCCCAAATGAGTTGTTATTTAGTTTGTTTTATCTATACTGATAGAAACAATTATATTCAGATTAAATGAGTAATGAAAATAGAGCATGAGTTTTGTTCCAGAATGCAAGTCCCTTTTTACCACATTGTTAGTTTTGGGCATGGGATTTTGTGGGTATTGTAGAGTCTCATTCTCAAGTATTCATTAAACATAGGGTGAATTTTTAAATTTTTGCATGACATAGTAATTAACATTTATAGAGAAATTTATAGTATAATTATTCGGTACATACTATAGAGACATATCGCTTGATTCAGGAGTACATATGAAATATATTCCTAAAAAGATGTGTATCAAACTGAAAGTGCTTCTATTACACTTTTCTGACCTATCTGAGAGTCCCCTCCCATTTTATTACAAATATTCAAGTCCTATTTCTCTGAATATCATTATTTTCATTAATTCCTCCCTGTCTGCTACAACATTCACTGATTCTTTTTTCCACCTCTAGTATAAACCTTGGTTTTTAACACAGTTTAGCATCAAGTTGCATGTTTCAAGTGCTTCTTAATTATTTGGGTTATATTAAAGCATTTTATTTACTGAATTGTAATTCTCTTGATGACAGTATTACTTTTTTTTGGTGAGGAGGGCATCACCTTCACCTAACACACACACACAATGTACATTATATACACACATAGTTTCTCTTCTGGAAAATTGGATTATTTAGTAAGATTAGCTTCAGTATTTGTTGATGGATTATTTTCAGTGATTTATTTCCTTGAAAATTTAAAGGAAATTGATTAGCCTGGAGAACTTGAGGATCCCCAGTTGCAAGTAGAGAAATATTGACACTGGCTTTTTTCCAAGTTGAATTGATTACACATCAGGTATTTCCTGTATATAACATCACACTACAAATTAGAGATCTTTTTAACTTTCACTAACATTTAAAATCTTTCTTGATGATTAGTGTTTTTATTTAATGAAGCATGCATTCAATTTTTTCCTTGTATTTCCTTTCTTTGCTTTAAAACCATTCATTCAAGCTTCAAGGGTTCCTGCTAAGTGTGATGCCATAAAATTAGGTGAAGACTTACATATTGAAATTTTTTATAATCTTCCTCAATTCAAGATTTGCATTATGTTTCTTTCTTTCTTTATTGTGCTTTAAATGAAAGTTTACAGCTCAAGTTAGTTTCTCATACAAAAATTTGTGCACACATTGTTATGTGACCCTAGTTACTCTCTCTATAATGTGATAGCACACTCTTCCTTTCCACCCCAGATTTCCCAAGTCCATTCACCCAACTCCTGTCCCTTTCTACCTTCTAATCTTGCCTCTGGACAGGAGCTGCCCATTTAGTCTTATGTATCTACTTGAACTAAGAAACACACTCTTCACGAGTATCATTTTATGTCTTATAGTCCAGTCTGTTGTTTGTCTGAAGAGTTGGCTTCAGGAATGCTTTTAGTTCTGGGTTAACAGAGAGTATGGGGGCCATGTCTTCTGGGATCCCTCCAGTCTCAGCCAGACCATTAAGTCTGGTCTTTTTACTAGAATTTGAGTTCTACACCCCACTTTTCTCCTGCTCCGTCAGGGACTCTGTTGTGTTCCCTGTCAGGGCGGTCATTATTGGTAGCCGGGCACCATCTAGTTCTGGTCTCAGGCTGATAGAGTCTCTGGTTTATGTGGCCGTTTCTGTTTCTTGGCCTGGTATTTTCCTTGTATCTTTGGTGTTCATTCTCCTTTGATCCAGGTGGGTTGGGACCAATTGATACTTCTTAGATGGCTGCTCGCTTGCTTTTAAAACCCCAGATGCCACACACCAAAGTGGGATGCAGAACATTTTCTTAGCAAAATTTGTTACACCAATTGACCTAGATGTCCCCTGAAAGTATGGTCCCCAGACCCCGGCCCCTGCTACTCTGTCTCTCAAAGTGTTTGGTTGTATCCAGGAAACTTCTTAGCTTTTGGTTTAGTCCAATTGTTCTGACTTCCCCTGTATTGTTTGTTGTCCTTCCCTTCACCTAAGATAATTCTTCTGTTATCGAGTTAGTGAATACCCCCTCCCTCCCCACCCTTGTAACATTCAAAGAATGTTTTCTTCTGTGTTTAAATCTTGAGTTCTTATAATAGTGGTCTCATACAATATTTGTCCTTTTGCGACTAACTAATTTTACTCAGCATAATGCCTTCCAGATTCATCCATGTTATGAGATGTTTCTCAGATTCATCATTGTTCCTCATCATTGAGTAATATTCCATTGTGTGAATATACCCTAATTTGTTTATCCATTCTTTCCATCTTTTTGCTATCATGAACAGTGCTGCAGTGAACATGGGTGTGCATACATCTATTTGTACGACGGCTCTTATTTCTCTAGGATATATTCCAAGAAGTGGGATTGCTGGATCTTATGGTACTTCTATTTCTAGCTTTTCAAGGAAGCTCCAAGTCGATTTCCAAAGTGCTTGCACCATTTTACATTTCCGCCAGCAGTGTGTAGGTGTTCCAGTCTCTCTACAATCTCTCCAACATTTATTATTTTGTGTATTTTGGATTAATTCTAGCCGTGTTGTGGTGAGATGATATCTCATTGTAGATTTGATTTGCGTTTCTCTAATGGCTAAGGATCATGAGCATTTCCTCTTGTTATCTGGTAGCCACCTGAATGTCTTCTTTACTGAAGTGCCTGTTCATATCCTTTGCCCATTTTTTAATTGGGTTATTTGTCTTTTTGATGTTGAAGTTTTCAGTATCTTGTAGATTTTAGAGATTAGACCCTGATCAGATATGCCATAGACAAAATTTTTTTCCAAGTTTCTACGATGTCTTTTTACTCTTTTGGTGAAGTTTTTTGATGAGCATAGTGTTTGATTTTTAGGAGCGCCCAGTTACCTAGTTTCTCTTCTGGTGTTTGTGCATTGTTAGTAATGTTTTGTATTCTGTTTATGCCATGTATTAGGTCTCTTAGTGTTGTCCCTATTTTTTCTTTCATGATCTTTATTGTTTCAGATTTAATATTTAGCTCTTTGATCCATTTAGAGATAGTTTTTGTGCATGGTGTGAGGTATGGGTCTTCTTTCAGTTTTTTGCAGATGGATATCCAGTTATACCAACACAATTTTTAAAGAAACTGTGCTTTCCCCGAGTAACAGACTTTGGGCCTTTGTCAAATATCAGCTGCTCATAGGTGGATGATCTATGTCTAGATTCTCAATTCTGTTTCATTGATCTATGTATCTGTTGTTGTACCAGTACTAGGCTGTTTTGACTACCGTGGAGGTATAATAGGTTCTAGAATCAGGTAGTGTGAGGCCTCCCACTTTATTCTTCTTCTTGAGTAATGCTTTATTTACACAAGGCCTCTTCCCTTTCCATATGAAGTAGATGATTTGTTTCTCCATCTCATTAAAAATTGCCGATGGAATTTGGATCGGGATTGCATTGTATGTGTAGATTGCTTTGGGTAGAATTGACATTTTCACAATGTTGAGTCTTCCTATCCATGAGCAAGTATGTTCTTCCACCTATGCAGGTCTCTTGGTTTCTTGCAGTAGTGCCTTGTAGTTTTCATTGTATAGGTCTTTTACATCTCTGGTTAGATTTATTCCTAAGTATTTTATCTTCTTGGGGGCTATTGTAATGGTACTGATTTGGTGATTTCGTCTTGGAAGTTCACTTTGTTGGTGTAGAGGAATCCAACATATTTTTGTATGTTTATCTTGTATCCTGATACATTGCTGAAATCTTCTGTCAGTTCCATAGAGTTTTCTTGTAGATCCTTGGGGATTTCTGTGTATAAGATCATATCATCTATAAATAGAGATACTTTTACTTCTTCCTTACCAGTTTGAATGCCCTTTATTTCTTTTTTTAGCCTAATTGCTCTGGCTAGGACCTGCAGCACAGTGTTGAATAAGAGTGGTAATAAAGGGCATCCTTGTCTGGTTCCCGTTCTCAAGGGGAATACTTTCAGAGTCTCTCGATTTAGGATGATGTTGGCTGTTGGCTTTGTATAAATGCCCTTAATTATGTTGAGAAATTTCCCTCTGTTCCTATTTTGTTGAGAGTTTTTATCATGAATGGGTGTTGGACTTCGTCAGATGCCTTTTCTGCATCAACTAATAATATCGTGGTTCTTGTCTTAATTTTATTAATGTGATGGATTACATTGATTGTTTTTCTAATGTTGAACCATCCCTTCATACCTGGTGTAAATCCCACTAGATCATGGTGAATTATTTTTTTGATATGTTGCTGAATTCTATTGGCTAGAATTTTGTTGAGGCTTTTTGTGTCAATGTTCATGAGGGATATTGGTCTGTAA
>NW_004444229.1:602055-603302 GCF_000243295.1 Trichechus manatus latirostris | reverse complement strand
GTTCTTCTGGTCTCAGGCTGATGAAGTCTCTGGTTTATGTGGCCCTTTCTGTCTCTTGGGCTAATACTTTCCTTGTGTGTTTGGTGTTCTTTGTTCTCCTTTACTCCAAGTGGTTGGGACCAATTGATTCATCTTAGATGCCGACTTGCAAGCTTTTAAGACCTCAGATACCACTCACCAAAGTAGGATGCAGAACATTTTCTTAATAAGCTTTGTTATGTCAGTTGACCTAGATGTTCCCTGAAAGCATGATCCCCAGACCTCTACCGCTGCTACACTGTCTCTCAAAGTATTTGATTGTATTCAGGAAACTTCTTAGCTTTGGTTTAGTCCAGTTGTGCTGACTTCTCCTGTAGTGTGCGCTGTCCTTCCCTTCTCCTAAGATGATTCTTATCTACTATCTATTTGGTGAATAACTCTCACCCTCCCTCCCCACCCTCGTAACCATCAAAAAATGTTTTCTTCTGTGTTTAAATCTTTTCTTGAGTTCTTATAATAGTGGTCTTATACAGTACTTGTCCTTCCGTTACTGACTAAATTCACTCAGCATAATAAGTTTCAGCTTCCAGCATGTTATATGATGTTTCACAGCTTCATCGTTGTTCTTTATCATTGCATAATATTCCATGTGTGGATATACCATAACTTGTTCATCCATTCATCCGTTGATGAGCACCTAGGGTGTTTCCATCTTTTCACTATTGTGAACAGTGCTGCAGGGAACATGGGTGTGCATATATCTATTTGTGTGATGGCTCTTATTTCTCTAGGATATGTTCCAAGGAGCGGGATAGCTGGATCATATGGTACTTCTATTTCTAGCTTTTTAAGGAAGCACCAAATAGATGTCCAAAGTGGTTATACCATTTTACATTCCCACCAACAGTGTGAGAGTATTCCAGTCTCTCTACAACCTCTCCAGCATTTATTATTTTGTGTTTTTTGGATTAAGGCCAGTCTTGCTGCGGTGAGACGATATCTCATTGTAGTTTTGATCTGCATTTCTCTAATGGCTAAGGATCGTGAGCATTTCTTAATATGTCTGTTAGCCACCTGAATATCTTCTTTGGCGAAGTGTCTGTTCATATCCTTTTCCCATTTTTTAATTGGGTTAGTTGTCTTTTTGTTGTTGAGGTTTTGGAGTATCTTGTAGATTTTAGAGATTAGACGCCGATTGGATTTGTTGTAGCCAAAATTTTTTTCCCAGTCTGTAGGTTGTATCTTTACTCTTTGGGTGAAGTCTTTGG
>NW_004444229.1:599549-600598 GCF_000243295.1 Trichechus manatus latirostris | reverse complement strand
ATCTCTTCTTTTGTTATGGGTTTATTTAATTGTTCTACCTCTCTGTATTAATTTAAGTAGGTAGTGAGTTTCTAGAAATTTGTCCACTTCCTCTAGGTTTTCAAATTTGTTAGAGTACAATTTTTCATAGTAATCTGTTATGATTCTTTTAATTTCAGTTGGGTCTGTTGTAATATCACCCATCTCATTTCTTATATGGGTTATGTGCTTCCTCTCCTGTTTTTCTTTTGTCAGTTTGGCCAGTGGTGTATGAATTTTGTTGATCTTTTCAAAGAACGAGTTTTTGGACATGTTAACTCTTTCAATTTTTTTTCCATTCTCTATTTCATTTAATTCTGCTCTAATTCTTAATATTTCCTTCCTTCTGGCACCTGAGGGCTTCTTTTGCTTCTCTCTTTCTACTTGTTCCAGTTGTAGGGTTAATGTTTTGATTATTGCCCTCTCTTCTTTTTGGACATGTGTATTTACTGCTATAAACTGATCTCTGAGCACTCATTCTGCTGTGTCCCAAAGGTTCTGCTAGGATGTGTTTTCATTCTCGTTTGATTGTTTGAATTTGTTTATTCCATCCTTAATTTCTTCTGTAACCCAGTAGTTTTTGAGGAAGGTGGTGTTCAGTTTCCATATGTTTGATTTTTTTTCCTTGCTTTTTCTATTGTTGATTTCCACTTTTATGGCTTTATGGTCAGAAAAGATGCTTTGTAATATTTTGATGCTTTGGATTTTCTTAAGGATTGCTTTATGGCCTAATATAGGTCTATTCTGGAGAATATTCCATGTGTGTTGGAAAAGAAAGTATACTTGATACTTGGCTGCTGTTGGGTGCAGTGTTTGGTATATGTCTATGAGATCAAGTTCATTGATTGTAGCATTTAGCTCTTCCTTGTCTTTGTTGAGCTTCTTTCTGGATGTTCTGTCCTTCACCAAAAGTGGTGTGTTGATGTCTCCTACTACTATTGTGGAGCTGTCTATCTCTCTTTTCAGTGCTGTTAGAGTTTGTTTATGTATTTTGGAGCCCTGTTTTTGGGTGCGTAAATATTTATTATAGT
>NW_004444229.1:574230-599101 GCF_000243295.1 Trichechus manatus latirostris | reverse complement strand
ATGTTTTTCTACTTTTTTATTTTGATTTGTAGGATTGTTAGATTCCTTTGTGGTTACCTTAATATTTACCCCTATTTTTCTAACTTTATACCAGTCTTTTATTACTTTATATCGCCTTGACTTCCCCTGTATATGAAAAATCAATGTCTGCATTTTTTAAATCCCTATTTTTTGTTTTAATGTCCTTTTTTACATATCGATATCTCTGTTTCCCTATTTTGTATGTTTTAGCTTTGATGTATTTTCGACTTTGCTCTCTGTGTTAATATCCTGTTGCTCTGTCCTGTGTTCCAGTCTTGTGTTGTTATCTGATGTTGTTGATTATCTCACCTTAAGTCTCCGTTTAGTATTTCTTGTAATTTTGGTTTAGTTTTTGCAAATTCCCTGAACTTCTGTTTATCTGGAAATGCCCTAATTTCACCTCATATTTGAGAGACAGTTTTGCTGGATATGTAATTCTTGGCTGGCAGTTTTTTTCCATCAAGGCTTTATTTCTGTCATCCCATTGCCTTCTTGCCTGCATGGTTTCTGCTGAGTAGTTCGAGCTTATTGTAATTGACTCTCCTTTGTAGATGACTTTTCTTCTATCCCTAGCCACTCATAAAATTCTTTGTCTTCAGTTTTGGTAAGTTTGATTATATGTCTTGGTGACTTTCTTTTGGGATCTACCGTATGTGGGGTTCGATGAGCATCTTGGATAGATATCTTCTCATCTTTCGTGATATCAGAGAAGTTTTCTGTCAACAAATCTTCAACAATTTTCTCTGTGTTTTCTGTTATCTCCCCTGTTCGGATACTCCAGTCACGCGTAGGTTATTTCTCTTGATAGAGTCCCATGTGACTCTTTTTTTTTTTTTTTACATTAAACTTTTTTATTTTGAGGTAATTATAGATTCACATGCAGTTGTAAGAAATAACAAGAGAGATGCCTTGTTCCCTGGTACCCAGCCTTCCCCATTGGTAGCATCTTGTAAAACCATAGTACAGTATCACAGCTGGGATATTGGCATCAAGTCAGTCAAGATACAGAACATTTCCCTTACCACAAGGATCCCTCACAGTTGCCCTTTTATAGCCACGCTCACCTCCCTCCTGCCCCTATCCCCTCTTTAACTCGTGGCAACCACTAATCTGTTTTCCATCTCTATAATTTTGTCATTTAAAGAATGTTATGTAAATGGAATACTACAGTATGTAACCTTTTGGGATTAGTTTTTTTTTTTAACTCAGCACAATTCCCTGGTGATTCATCCAGGTTGCTGTATGTATTAGTAGTTTGTTACTTTTTATTTCAATTCCATTTACAGGCATGTCTTGGGGATATTGTGGGTTTGTTTCCAGACCACCACAATAAGCAACCATCTCAATAAAGCGAGTAGCACAGTTTTTTTTGGTTTCCTAGTGCATGTAAAAGTTATGTTTACACTATACTGTGGGCTGTTAAGTGTGCAGTAGCATTATGTCTAAAAAAATATACATAATTGAAAAATACTTTATTGCTAAAAAAATGCTAACCATCATCTGAGCCTTCAGTGAGTCATAATCTTTATGCCGGTGGAGCATCTTGTCTCGATGTTGATGGCTTCTGACTGATCAGGGTGGTGGTTGCTGAAGATTGAGATGGCTGTGACAGTTTCTTAAAACAAGATAACAATAAAGTTTGCTGCATTGCTTGATTCTTTTCACAAAAGATTTGTCTGTAGCATGCAATGCTGTGTGATAGCATTTTACCCACAGTAGAACTTCTTTAAGAATTGGAATCAGTCCTCTCTAATCCTGCTGCTGCTTTATCAACTATGTTTATGTAATATTCTAAATCCTTTGTTGTCATTTCAACAGTGTTCACAGCATCTTCGCCAGGACTAGATTCCATCTCAAGAAACCACTTTCTTGGCTCATCCGTAAGAAGCAATTCCTCATCTGTTAAAGTTTTATCATGAGATTGCAGCAATTCAGTCACATCTTCAGGCTCTGCTTCTAATTCTAGTTCTCTTGCTGTTTCCACCACATCTGCAGTTTCTTCCTCCACTGAAGTCTTTTTTTTTTTGGCTTTAACAAAGAGAAATTTATTTCTTCACAGTAAAGTAGGCTAAAATTCCAAATTCAGGGTGTCAGCTTCAGGGAAAGGCTTTCTCTCTCTCGGCCTTCTCATCTGTGTTCCCCCGGACTAGAAGCTTCTCTGCGCAGGGACCCAAAGGACGTGCTCTGCTCCTGGCACTGCTTTCTTGATGGTATGAGGTCCCCTGGTCTCTCTGCTCACTTCTCTCTTTTATATCTCAAGAGATTGCCTCAGGACAAAATCCACTCTTATAAATTGAGTCCTGCCTCACTAACAAAACTGCCACCCATCCTCCCTCATTAACATCATAGAGGCAAGATTTACCACACATGGGAAAATCACACAATACCTGGAATCATGGCCCAGCCAAATTGCTACATGCATTTTTTGGGGGACACAATTCAAACCATGACATTCCACCCTTTGGCCCCCCAAAAAATCATATCCTTGCAACATGGAAAACATATTCACCCCATCATATCATAGCAAAAGTTTTAACTCCAAGTCCAAAATCCAAAAATTCCTCTTCATCTGTGAAATCTAGAATACAAGTTATCTGCTTCCAAAGGTACAATGGTAGAACAGGCACAAGCTAGATAGACATTTTCATTACAAATGGGAGAAAGTGGAGGAAAAGAAGGGATAACAGGCACCAAGCAAGTCAGCAGAACACATTACATTAGCCCTCAAGACCTTGAAAATAAACCTCCGTTCTCTGAGACAATTTACACAATAGCCCTGCCCTCCTGACTCTAGATATTGGCCACATTCTCTGGATTCTGAGTGGAGGCCCCTTGGCCCTGGGCTTCAGCTCTGCCTTCCAGGCCCACTGGGACAGCAACTCTGCTCCCTTGGCTTTAGGCGCACCATTCTCCCAGTCCATCTGAGTGGTGACTCCACCCTTAGAAGCACCAGAGGCCATGGCTCCACCCTTTGAAACCCCTGAGGTCATGGCCATACCTTTTGAGACTGAGGCAGCTCGGCTTCTTGTGTCCCTTGTCTCTTCAGCTTCTGCTTCTGTTTCCTGTGGCCTCGTGGCCCTCAGACCTCTTGCCCGCATCTTCCCTGCTAGAGCAAATGTTCCAAAGCTTGGTAGCTCCACCAGTAAGTGCCCAGAGGCACCCCACTCTGCCAGGAAGCCTCCTGCGCACAGACAGCTCCCTTGCTCCGTGGGTCTGCAAGCCTAGCTCCACCGATAAGTGCCCAGAGGCACCCCACTCCACCAGGAAGCCTCCTGCTCACAGGCACTCGGCTCTCTCGCTCCATAGGTCGGCTCCAGTGCCGTCTCACACTGGTCTCCTGGTTCTGTTGCTGTTGGTTCTCTGCCACTTCTGCTTCTCTGCTGCTGCAGGTCTGCTGCTGCTGGTTCTCTGTCACTGCCGCACCTCTATCCATTCACAGTTTTAAAACTGCTTCCACATTTTAGGTATCTGTTAGAGCAGCACCCCACTCTCTCGGTACCAAATTCTGTCTTGGTCGTCTAGTGCTGCTACAACAGAAATACCACAAGTGGATGGCTTAACAAAGAGAAATTTATTTCTTCACAGTAAAGTAGGCTAAAAGTCCAAATTCAAGGCGTCAGCTTCAGGGGAAAGCTTTCTGTCTATCGGCCTTCTTATCAATGTTCCCCCAGACTAGGAGCTTCTCTGCTCAGGAACCCCGGTCCAAAGGATGCGCTCTGTTCCTAGCACTGCTTTCTTGATGGTATGAGATACCCCCACATGACTCTTAGAATTTTCTCATTCTTTTTAATTCCTTTATCTGATTTTTCCTCAAATAAGTAGGCGTCAAGTGCTTTATCTTCAGTGTCATTAATTCTAACTTCTACTGCCTCAATTCTGCTCCTATGACTTTCTGTTGAGTTGTCTAATTCTGAAATTTTATTGTTAATCTTCTGGATTTCTGATTGCTGTGTCTCTATGGATTCTTGCAGCCTATTAAATTTGGCATTGTGTTCTTGAATAACTAAGTTCCGCTACTACTTTGTCTGTTCCCCAGCGGTTTCTGCCTTTTGTAGAATTTTCTTTCTAATTTCTGGAAGAGTTCTGTATATTAATCTTTTGTATTCTGCCTCTGGTAATTCCAGAAATTCTCTTCCTCCAGAGAATTTATTGATTCTTTATTTTGGGAGCTTGCTGAAGCCATCATGGACTGTCTGTTTATGTGACTTGATATTTACTGTTGTCTCTGAGCCATCAATAAGTTATTATAATTTTATTTTATGTTTGTTTAGTGAGTCCTAGCTTCTTGTTTTGTTTTGTTTTGATATGCCCCAATAGGCTGCTCTTGTGCACTAGTTTGATTATTGGCACCTTTGAAGCTTTAACGTCCTGTCACCAGGTAGTTAGTTCTGTAACTAAGTATGTGCACAGGAGTCCATTAAATTTTCCTAGATGGGTTCAACTCACGTGTCCAGGCAGTCGGTCACCAAGTGTGTGGTGCAGGGTCTCACCTACAGTCTTAGAGAGGCATGGGTGATTGGTGCAGGCACTGGACTCTGGCTGTGGTAGGGGGTCATGCGCCGAGCCAGGCAGGGGACTGACAGCTGCCCCTGAGAGTCTGCAAGAAAAGCATGTCCCTATTCCCTAGGGCGGGTAGGTAGATGAGTTTTGCAGCCGGACTATGAGCACCCCACTCTGTTGGCTATAAAGACTCGAGGGCACCACTTTTTCTTGGACTCCTTTAGCAGGTGACTAGGTGGCATAGGTGATGCTACCAGTCCTCAAGCCGCTGGTGTGTATCGGTAAATTTGCCTGCTTAAGTGGCAGGGCTGTGTCAAGGGTCACAAATCCTCCACTTCACAGCTGAAACAGTTGAAGTTAAACTTCAGATGGTTACCCTGTTGTACTGTGGTAGTGAGGGCTAACACTGTTGAGATGGGTCCCCACAAGTCTCTACAGGGGTGTAAGGCACTCCAACTCTGCAGACCCCTTATGCCTGTGGCTAGCAAAAAGCTGTGCCAACCCTGAGTTCCTGGCTTAGGGGAGCCAGTAGCTTATTCCCTCTCCAAGGCCAGGAGAATGGGTCAGGGCACCTTTTGGGATCTATTTCCGGCCCAGTGGACTCCTGGTGCATAACAGGGAGGGAGGAGGTAAAAGGGAGAGAGATTTTTCCAAAATGGGCTTTTTTTTTTTTTTAAATCCCCACAAAAGGCTGCATACAAGTACTTATCTTTAGCCACTTGGGAGCTGCTTTTCACTGGTTCGGACTGTCCAAGCAGAATCTCTGCTGCCAGATCTCTCTCAATGTGGAAACTGCCTCCTGAGCGCACGTGCGTGCCGCTGTTTGCCTACTTCACTGAGGACCCGGAGCAGCTGAAGAGCTGCAGTCCCACCACCACCGCTCTGGTGCTCCTCGCTTCTTCTGAACCGTCTCCCTCTCCCCCCACCACTCAGTCCGATTCCTCAACTTTGCCTTATTCAGGGCTCCTAGGTATTCATATACAATCAAATCACTTGTTTTTCCAGGTCTTTGTTGTAAGAGGGATATAGGAATCTGTCTGACTTCTCCGCCATCTTGGCCCTGCTGTCTCCTTAATTTCTTGTATAACCCAGTAGTTTTTGAGCAAGGTATTGTTATGTTTCCATTTGTTCGATTTTTTTTTTCCTTGCTTTTTTGTTACTGATTTCTACTTTTATGGCTTTATGGTCAGAAGAAATGCTTTGTGATATCTCGATACTTTGGATTCTGTTAAGGCTTGCCTTATGGCCTATTATGTGGTCTAATCTGGAGAATGTTCCATGTGCATTGGAAAAGAAAGTATACTTGGCTACTGTTGGGTGGAGTGATTTGTATATAAGATCAAGTTATTTGATTGTGGCATTTAGATCTTCCGTGTCTTTATTGAGCTTCTTTCTGGATGTTCTGTCCTTCACTGAAAGTGGTGTGTTGAAGTCTCCTACTATTATTGTGGATCTGTCTAAATCTCTTTTCAATGCTGTTAGAGTTTATTTTATGTATGTTGGAGCCCTGTCATTGGGTGTGTTAATATTTATTATGGTTATGTTCTCCTCGGGTATTGATCCTTTAATCATTATATAGTGTCCTTCCTTATCCTTTGTGGTGGATTTTACTTAAAAGTATGTTTTGTCAGAGATTAATATTGCCACTGCTGCTCTTTTTTGATTGTTGTTTGCATGATGTATTTTCCCCGCCTTTGAATTTTAGTTTGTTTGTGTCTTTAAGTCTAAAGTTTGTCTCTTATAGGCAGCGTATAGATGGATCATGTTTTTTTAAATCCATTCTGCCACTCTCTCTGTTGGCACATTTAGTCCATTTACATTCAGTATATTTATTGATAAGTATGAGTTTAGTGCTGTCATTTTGATATGTTTTGTGTGTGTGTTGTTGACAGTTTCTTTGTTCCACTTAATTTTCTGTGCTGAGTCATTTTTCTTTATGTATTTTCTTTTTATCCTTTTCATTGTTGTTGATTTTGTATTTGCTGAGTCTTTATGTTTTTCTTGTTTTTCATTTTGATGTGTAGGATTGTTAGTTTCCTTTGTGGTTACCTTAATATTTATCCCTATTTTTCTACATTTGAACCAGTCTTTTATTTCTTTATATCACCTTGACTTCCTCTCTATTTGGAAGATCTATGACTGCATTTTTTAGTCCCTGTTTTTTGTTTTAATGTTGTCATCTTTTATGTATTGATGTTTCTTTTTCCCTATTTTCAATGTTTTAGGTTTGATTTACTTGTGACTTCCCTATCTGGGTTAATATGTGGTTGCTCTGTCCTGTGTTCAAGTCTTGGGTTGTTATCTGAAATGTTACTGATTTTTTAACCAGAGGACCCCGTTTAGTATTTCTTGTAATTTTTCTTTTGTTTTTACAGATTCCTTACATTTCTGTGTATCTGTAAATGTCCTAATTCCATCACCATATTTGAGAGACAATTTTGCTGTATATATAATTCTTTGCTGACAATTTTTTTCCTTCAGGCTCTATATATGTCATCCCATTGCCTTTTTGCTTCCATGGTTTCTGCTGAATAGTTCGAGTTTAGTCTTATTGACTCTCCTTTTTATAGATGACTTTTTGTTTATCTCTAGCCGCTCTTAAAATTCTGTCTTTGTTTTGGTTTTGACAAGTTTGATTATAATATGTCTTGGTTACTTTCTTTTGGAATCTACCTTGTGTGCGGTTCGATGAGCTTCTTGGATAGCTGTCTTCTTATCTTTACAATATAGGGATGTTTTCTGCCAACAAATCTTCAACAGTTCTCTCTCTATTTTCTGTAATCCACCCCTGTTCTGGTACTCCAGTTACCCGTAGATTATTCCTCTTGATAGAGTCCCACATAATTCTTAGGGTTTCTTCATTTTTTTTAAATTCTTAATTTTTCCTCAACTAAGTTGGTGTCAAGTGCTTTTATCTTCAGTCTCACTAATTCTGACTTCTGTTGCCTCAGTTCTGCTCTTGTGTCTTTCTGTTGAGTTGTCTAATTCTGAAATTTTACTGTTAATCTCTTGGATTTCAGTTTGCTGTCCCTCTATGGATTCTTGCAGCCTATTAAATTTGTCATTATGCTCTTGCATAACCTTCTTAAATTCCTCTATTGCTTTGTTGTATGTTCGTTGCTTGTTCTGGGTTTTGCCTGATTTCCTTCCTGATCTCTTGAAGAACTCTATATATTAATCTTTTGAATTCTACCTCTGGTAATTCCCAGAAGTTCTCTTCGTCTTGAAGGTTTTTTGATTCTTTGTTTTTGTGGCTTGCTGAAGCCATCATGTTCTGCCTCTTTATGTGATTTGATATTGACTATTGTCTCTGAGACATCAATAAGTTTATTATAATTATTTATTTTATGTTTGCTAACTGTGTCCTAGATTCTTGTTTTGTTTTGATATGCCCAAATAGGCTGTTCACCTGAGCTAGTTTGATTATTGACACCTTTGAAGCTCTCACGTCCTGTCACTAGGTGGTTAGAGCTGTTACTAGGTATGTGAGCCTAGGAATTCATTTACTTTTCATGTATGGATTCAGCTCAGTGTCCAGGTAGTTGATCACCAAGTGTGTGGTGCAGGCTCTCACCTACAGTCCTAGATGGGCAGGGGTGATTGGAATAGCTCAGGTATCTGGGTGCAGTAGGGGGTCACGCGCTGAGCAAGGCAGGGGGCTGACGGCTGCCCCTGAGTGTCTGGGAGGAAAGTGTGTCCCTGTTCCCTAGAGCACATAGGTGGGTGGGTTTTGTAGCCAGACTATGGGCACCCAGTGCTGCTGGTGTAAGGACTGGGAGGCACCACGTGTTCTTGGACCCCTGTCGTGGATGGCTAGGTGTTGTGTGTGGAGCCATCAGTCCTCAGGCCCCTGACATGGGTAGGTGAGGACCCTGCTTAATAGACAGAGTGTTGTCAAATGTCACAAATTTGCCACTCCCCCTTATAGATGATACAGTTGAAAATAGGCTTCATGTATATACCCTGTTGTATTCTGCTAATGAGGGCCTAAGCTGTTGAAATGGGCCCACACAAATCTATGGTGTAGTGACAGGCATTCAGAGTCCGTGGACCTTTTATGCCTGTGCCTAGGCAAAGAGGCTTTGCCTGCCCTGGGTTCCTGGCTTAGGGGAGCTGACAGATTATTTTTTCGTGTTTTTTAATTTGTTCCCTGTCCAAAACTGGGAGAATGGCTCAGGGTGCATAAGGGGTCCTACTTCTGCCCAGGGGCGAGGCAATTGCTGAAGATAGCCTGTGACCCTGTGCAGAGCAGAGAGGTAGCAGGTAAATGGGAGAGAATTTCTTCCTAAAGGGAGTGTGTCTTGATCTGCATGGTAGGTTAGATGCATGTACTTATCTCTTGTGGACTGAGCATTGCTTTTCACTGGTTCTGGAGGCTTGAGTAGACCCTCCTCTGCTCGATCTCTTCCAATGTGGAAAATGTGTCCCAAGTGCCACTGTGTGCCTCACAGCCCATGCCCGCTGATCCAGCCCACAGGTTGCCAGCTCCCACCGGGTCAGGTTGGCAACTCCTTGCTACTCCTGAACCGTCTCTACCTCCCTCTGCCTCTCAGTCGGATTCCTCAACTTTGCCTTTGATGTTCAGGGCTCCTAGATTGTTATGTATAATCGATTCACTTGTTTTTTTCCGGTCTTTGTTGTAAGAGAGACCACAGGAAGTATCTGACTTCACCATTTTGGCCCTGCCACATTGTATTTTATTATAGCTTCCAATCCTCACACCCCAATGGAAGAACTTAAAATGTTTAAAAGTCTGTGATCAGAGAATATCCTCTCTAATTTCTATGATCATGTTGATATTTTTCTTTGTCATTTCCTGCTCTCTAAAGTGGCTATTCGTAAGTTTTTCTCATGATAAATGGAGAAAAGATTGAAGTTGTCAGGGATTTCATTTTACTTGGATCTACAATCAACACCCATGGAAGCAGCACCCAAGAAATCAAACGATGCATTGCGTTAGGCAAATCTGCTGCAAAAGACCTCTTTAAAGTGTTAAAATTCAAAGGTGTCGCTTTAAGGACTAAGGTGTGCCTGACCCAAGCCATGGTATTTTCATTCACCTCATGCATGCAAAAGCTGGACAATCAATAATGAAGAAGAATTGACACCTTTGAATTATCATGTTGGCGAAGAATATTGAATATACCACGGACTGCCAGAAAAACAAAAAAATCTGTCTTAAAGAAGTACAGGAAGAATACTCATTAGAAGCAAAAATGGTGAGACTTCATCTCACACACTTTGGACATATTGTCAGCAGGGATCAGTCCCTGAAGAAGTACATCATACTTGGTAAAGTAGAGGGTCAGTGAAAAAGAAGAAGCCCCTCAAAAAATGGATCGACACAATGGCTGTAACAATGGGCTCAAGCATTAACAACAATCATGAAGATGGCGCATGACCAGGCAGTGTTTCATTCTGTTGTACAAAGGGTCACTGTGAGTCAGAACTGACTCAAGGGCACCTAACAACAACAATAAGGTGGCTACAAGGAGCCCTGGTGGCACAGTGGTTAAGCGCTTAGCTGCTAACCAAAAAGTCAGAGGTTTGAACCCACCAGTTGCTCTGTCTGAGAAAGATGGGGCAGTCTGTTTCTGTAATGATTTATAGCCTTGGAAACCCTATGGGGCAGTTCTACTCTGTCCTGTACAGTCACTATGAGTTGGAATCAACTTTATAACAATGGGTTTTGTTTTGGGGATTAAAGTAAGTACTGAGCTAATGTACCTGGGGCTACTGGGAAGTATGTGTGTGTGTGTGTGTGTATTTGTGTTTACAAGGATAAGGTAAAGCTGTGGAAAATGTTAGGATGGAAATGAAATACAAGAGACTCAAAAAATTTGGCAGCTAACAATTACAACAAGTTTGTGGCATAAGTTAAAAAAAAAAAAAAGCCAGATTCCCTAATGCTTTAATGTTATTGCTAAAACTCTCTGAAGTAAAAAGTGAGAATTAAAATCACAGCAAGTTAAGCTCTTGATATAATTGACCCCTGGTATTATAAAAAGAAGTAATTAGTGGTGGTGTCAGACTACAGATTCTAGGAAAAGTAATTACTTAGAAATTTCTCTTCAATGACATAATTGAAAAAATATAACATCTAAATCTAAGTTGATACATGATGTGATTAGCTATTCATCACAAATTTATTAAGGACTACTTGGAACCAGATGCTTCTGAGCTTAGGTTGGAGGACAGATGAAGAGATGAAAAATTTTGTGTCTGGCTCCACTCATCTGACAGTCAAGACTGGGAGCAGGAGGATTATAACTATTTAAGTAGAGCCTGTAGGTACATGAAAAAGGTGAGAGAGGGGTTTTAATAAATGAGGAATTAAGTACAAATATTAAATGGAGAAACACAGTTTTTAAAAATTCCTTTTCTTCTCAGGTTGATTCATAGATTTTAACTCATTTTAATTTTCCAATAAAAACTTTATCAGTACCTTACAAAAAGATTCTAAAGTTCATCTGGTAGTAATAACAGGAAAATTGAGCCAAGAAAGTATTATAGAAAGAAGAGTAATGAACAAGGACTTGCTGTACTAAATATTAAAATATTAGGGGAAGCTATAGTAATTAGAGTAGTGTTATACTGATATTGGAGCCCTGGTGTAACAGTGGTTAGGACCTATGGCTGCTGACCAAAAGATTGACAGTTCAAATCTACCAGCTGCTTCTTGGAAACCCTATGGGGCAGTTCTACTCTGTCCTATAGGGTTGCTTTTAGTAGGAATTGGATCAACAGCAGTTTGGGGGGCTTCATACTGGTATAAGAACAGAAAACCATACCAGGAGAACAAAATAGAGATCCTAGAAATAGGTAGAAATTTATGTAAAAGTTTTTATAGCTAATATGGTATTAAATATTGGGGAAGGAGGAAGTTCTTTTCAAGAAAATTGTTCTGAGAAAATTGATTAAATGTTTAGACAGAACAAATTTACATACTTCACACCAATCATATGGCAAAATATTTTTAATATGGGATAAGTAGCTAATTTTAATAATGAAACTGTATAATTAGAAGAGAATATATGTCCCTGTGATATGGAGAGTAATTTTTTTGTGTATAAAAAACAGTGATAAAGGAAAAGTCAGCTTGACTTGATTATATAAAAATTAAAACTTCTGAACTAGGAGGCACATTTCTATCATGGATGAAAGAAAATACATTTTATTTAAACATATTTTGCCTATCATAAGTGAAGGAGAAATGTCTTAGTTGAAAAATGGGTAAAAACCATGAAACTATAACACACAAATGAAAAATACACATGGGTAAAAATTTGTGAAATATGTATATTTTCCTTAATAATTAAAATAAAATTAAAACAGGAGCACTTTTCTCCTTTCAAATGGACAATTTGAAGAAATGTTAGAATATTATTTGATGAGTGCTTAGAAAAGTTTTTCTTCTTATATACTGTTAGTGGGGGTGAAGTTGGTAGTGTTTTGGTGGGCCAATTTGGTAATCTATATCCAGAACCTTAAAATTGTTTATGCTTTTGCCCCAAGAATTTCACTTCTGTATAGTTATTATAAGGTAATCTTGAGAGAGGTGTTAATAAGGAAAGATAGTTACAAAACAGATGATAATTGCTGGAATCGGTATAGTACATACATAAAAGTTAAGGGGAATTTGAATAAAAATTGAATAGTGATCTTAAATACTGATTTAAAAAATTGAATACTGATCTTGAATGAGAAAATTTAATTATGTACTTAATAATTCTTTATTTGAAAGCATAGTATCCATGAAATCACATTTTAATACACATATTAAATACATATGTATTAAGATCTTTACTTTTTTGAAATATTGTTATTTGTGTCCGGTGTACCTTAAATCAAATTTGACAAAACATTGATAAATACATTTCTTGGTCATTAAATTTTAAGTACCACCAAGGCAGATATGATTGATATCTTATTAACCATTGTGTTTACCATCGCATGTTTTATCCGTGTTGGTTAACCTCAATGATATGCAGAAGGTATGTTAAAAAAATAAAAGGCATGTAATAGTTATTATAGTGGTTGAGTGAGAGGTAACTCCTTTTGGTAAGGGTGATCACAAAAGTTAACAAATGTGGGAGCTCTACACTGAGTCCTAAAATAGTGATGTACTACCTTGAGCAGAGGTAGGAAAAACAAAGGGTAACACTGGCAAACATGAGTAATCTGTCCTAATACATGCTCTTTCCTTTATCTGCAAGTGGGAGCTGTGTAATAATTTGAAACATAGGTGCACACAGATCTCTGAGATCTAGACTATTGCATCATCAGTAATCCAACATTCTTTCCTTAAGGAGTTAGCCATTGCTTGGGTTTAGACCTGGGGCTTTTTAGGGAGGAAGAATGACATTATTTGTTCTACATCTGAAAGTGGCTTATATCTGCCTGAAGCCAGCCTGCAGGTGTCCAAATCCCTTTCGTCTGTGAGTGAATCGGAAATAAATCCAGGTGATGAACTTGATCACTACATCATCATACAGAAAATCTTCTCCTTCCTATGAAAGTGCCTCTATTATGTCATTCTTTGCAGGATGAGAAGGAATAATAGTCAGCATGGCTTTCTTTCCTCCAGGGCACAGTAAACATTTTTTTTTTTATTATAGGTTAAGAAAAATTATAGTACCAGAGAAGATGACTTAACTCAACCCCCACCTCCCTCCCCATTCTGTCTTCATTTCCTTCCTTATTAAATATACTGAATTTCTTTTCCGGTGGCCATTTCCTTTATGGAATTTTTAGGATTTTAATATTTTAATCAGTCTTGAAGGATTACATGCATACCATTCTCTCCAGAGACTAAGCTACTGATGGCACATTTTTCAGATATTTTATCCTCTCTCTGATTATTTTTTTACAGTGTTTTGACAGACTGGTGTAGCAGAAAGAGCCAGGAAGAACTCTAATTTGAATCCCGAGTCTGGCATTTGCTTGTATTTAATATTGAGGAAGTTGTTTAAACTCAGTGGGCTGCAGTCACTTCATTTATAAAATGGAACTGATATTAGAGTATGGGTTAATGTAAAAGCAAAAAGATAGTATGTTTAAGACCATGGTAGATATTCAGTAAACAATAGCCTTTATACTGTAGGCACCTCAATTTAATGAAAAAAACAAAAAAACATTTTTAATAAGGATAGACTTATTAATTGTTCTTGTACAAGCCACTTATTACATGTGAGCCTTCCTCGTAATCCATAAAATGGGTATTCTAACCCCTCATAACGATCAGAAATGAGAACTGTAAAGTTCCTACCTTGTCAGTGCCGAGTTACAGCAAGTACTTGTTCTTCTTGCTATTTTTGATTGTTTAAATCTACATTTAGTTGCCTTTTTAACGCATTGAAATTCATCCATATAGTTTTTTTTTTTTTTTTTTGCACATTAGGTTTTGCATCTTGATTTTATTGCCACTGTTTTTATGTTAAAGTTAACCTTAGAGCTAAAGTTCATCTTCTATGCCACATATTCCCCCCTTAAGAATTGAATTTCATATCCATCAAAAATTTAAAGGTCAGCCACGGATTATCATTGCTTTTTCTCATTCCTTTGATTCAGTAGATAAGCCCACGGCAAAATGAAATGAACTTGCTGGCTAAGGTATCACAAGCTGGAAAACAATTTGCCAGGAGTGAGAAGGAAAGTCAAGTTTTCACCTGAGTTGGATTGTTGGAAAGTTTATGATTATTCTCTACCAGCTGGATAAGGCAATGAGCTTTGAGGTCAGGTAGTGCTAGGTTTGAATATCAGCTCTGCTGCTTTCTACATTTATGATTTTGCATGCATTAATTAGCCACTCTGTTTCTCAATTTCCTCATCCGTAAAATCCAGGTAATGCTATTTCTTAACAACATTTGAGATACAAATATAGAGCAACTAGTATAGACATTGCAGGTATAGTTTCTACACTCCCAAGGGTGTACAATGACAGGAGTGGATGCACATAAGCCACCAGGCATTTGTCTTCTGTAGCCTGCTACCCTAATTCATAGTAAACACTCAGTGAATGATTTTTGTATTCATCATTGTTATTATAGAGATACAATGGTTACATGAAGTTTTTCTAAATTGTAATGAGTAGTACCTAAGTAGGGTACGTTTTTTTTTTTTTTATCAGTTTTAGTACATTCCTAAGATACATTATTAGATCTTCTCATTTATAGCCCTTTGATATTTCTGTCTCACAAGCTTTACAAATTAATAAGTTGTTCATGAGTTCTTACTGAAGAAAATGGATCAACCACTTATCATTTAACAATTTACTACATTTCATTTCGGTAAGAGTTTTAACAGTGATAAATTTCTGACTTGGAAAAATCAATACAATTTCTGAAATGAAATTAGGATATTAATAATCTAATAAAGATTTAGATCTCAAAAGTACTTTAGAATTGGGATGTTCTCATATTCTCTATTTTTCTTTCTGCACAAAAGACCTTCTGTTACCATTATTCTAGAAATTGGTTAAATCTTTTGTAAATGAAAAAATAGAAACTATACTAAATACAATGGTCGTATAACTTCCAAAAATTGACCTATGAGCACTCAAAGACTCAGTAGAATTTCAGGTTGATTCCAAAAAAAAACTCCTAATGTAGGTCCATCTTTCACTCTAACTCGTGGTTAGTATGTTTTATTGCTGCTTTTAGAATAAATCTGAGAGAGAAATATTTGGATATAATTGTCATTGTTGTTGTTAGGTACCATCAAATCAGTTCTGACTCATGGCAACCCCATGTATGCAGAATAGAACTGCTCCGTAGGGTTTTCAAGGCTGTGACCTTTCGGAAGCAGATCTTCAAGCCTGTCTCCCATGAAGCCTCAGGGTGGGTTTGAACCACCAACCTTTTAGTTAGTAGTTTAGCAAAATTTTCAATCATTTAGGGATTATGCTTCTTTTATGTTATATAAATCATATCAAGTATTGCTTTAATATGAAGGAGTGTGCACTGTGCCGTATTCACAAGTTCTTGCTGTTGTTGTTAGGTGCCATTGAGTCAGTTCTGACTCATAGCGACCCTGTGTACAACAGAACAAAACACTGCCCGGTCCTGCACCATCCTCTTGATAGTTGTTATGTTTGACCACATTGTTGCAGCCAATATGTCAGTCTATCTCATTGAGGGTCTTCCTCTTTATAGCTGACCCTCTAATTTACCAAGCATGATGTCCTTCTCTAGGGACTGATCCCTCCTGATAACACGTCCAAAGTATGTGACACATAGTCTCTCCATTGCCCAGCTTTCACAATGCATATGAGGCGATTGAAAACACCATGACTTGTATCAGGCACACCTTAGTCCTCAAAATGACATCTTTGCTTTTTAACACTTTAGAGACGTCTTTTGCAGTAGATTTTCCCAGTGCAACGTGTTGTTTGATTTTACAAGTTCTTAGTGAAGACCATTTGGAGTAGAGCACAGACCAGACATTGTTCTAATGGTGTGGCCAACAGACATTTATTACTCACAGAATAAACTGAACAAGGAAGAGTAGAACAGCATACATCATCATCATCAAGTTTCCCTGAAGCTAGGCTTCCATCTCAGGGTAATGTTAGAATGTATCCAAGCATTGCTCCACTTTAGGTCTTGGGAGAATAATTCCTAAATCCCTCTCTCCCAGGAAGAAATACTAACAGGACAGCCATGTCTCTGTGCCAAATAGCATGTAAAGAGAACAGGTAGGGGAAAGTGGCAATAAAAGGTAAAGGGGGTAATAAAAGTAGAAGGCCCGCTACACACAATAGACATCATTTATTGCCCCTATTTAGGGTAGCTGTGTTTACATGGAAGAAGTCTCTGGTCTTGCAAAATTCTATCATCAGATCTCTGGGGTGGTTTCTATCACCAAGGCCATATTTTCCAACTACAGATGCTTCTTCTTTGTTTCCAACTTTTGCATTCCAATCACCAGTAATTATCAATTAATCTTGATTGCATGTTTGATCAATTTCAGACTGCAGAATTTGGTAAAAATCTTTAATTTCTTCATCTTTGGCATTAGTGGTTGGTGTGTCAATTTGAATAATAGTCATATTAACTGGTCTTCCTTGTAGGTGTATAGATATTTTCCTATCACTAACAGTGTTGTACCTCAGGATAGATCTTAAAATGTTCTTTAAGACTGTATGACTGTCTGACTAAAAATGGCCAATACCAGTCCATTTCAGCTCACTAATGCCTAGGATATCGATGTTCATGTGTTCCATTTTATTTTTGATGACTTCCAATTTTCCTAGATTCATACTTGGTACATTCCAGCTTCTGATTATTAATGGATGTTTGCAGCTGTTTCTTTTCATTTTGAGTCATGCCAAATCAGCAAATGAAGGTTCCAAAAGCTTTATTCCATTCATGTCATTAAAGTCGAGGAGGCAGCATTTCCCCATGGTATTTTGAGTGCCTTCCAACCTCGGGAACTCATCTTCTGACTATAGATGTGGACCTCACTGGATGGAATAGACAGTAATCAAATTGACTACATCTCTGGAAGGAGATGATGGAGAAGCTCAATGTTATCAGTCAGAACAAGACCAGGGTCCAACTGCAGAACAGATCATCAGTTACTCATATGCAACTTCAAGCTGAAGCAGAAGAAAATTAAAACAAGTTTATGACAGCCAAAGTATGACTTCGAATATATCCCACCTGAATTTACAGACCATCTCAGGAATAGATTTGACACATTGAACACTAATGACCGAAGACCAGACAAGCTGTGGAATGACATCAAGGACATCATACATGAAGAAAGCAAAAGGTCATTAAAAAGACAGGAAAGAAAGAGAAGACTAAAATGGATGTCAGAAGAGACTCTGAAACTTGCTCTTAAACATAGAGTAGCTAAAGTAATGGAAGAAATGATGAAGTAAAAGACCTGAACAGAAGATTTCAAAGAATGGCTCAAGAAGACAGAGTAACGTATTATAATGAAATGTGAAAAGACCTGGAGTTAGAAAACCAAAAGGGAAGAACACAGTAGGCATTTCTCAAGCTCAAAGAACTGAAGAAAAAATTCAAGCCTCAAGTTGCCATATTGAAGGATTCTATGGGCAAAATATTGAATGATACAGGAAGCATCAACAGAAGATGGAAGAAATACACAGAGTCATTGTACCAATCAGAATTGTTTGACATTCAGCCATTTCAGGGGGAAGCATTTGATCAAGAACCCGTGGTATTGAAGGAAGAAATCCAAGCTGCATTGAAGGCATTGGTGAAAAACAGGGCTTCAGGAACTGACAGAATACCAATTGAGATGTTTTGACAAACAGATGCAATGCTTGAAGTGCTAACTTGTCTATGTAAAGAAATTTGGAAGACAGCTACCTGGCCAACCAACTGGAAGAGATCCATATTTGTGCCCACTCCAAAGAAAGCTGATCCAGCAGAATGTGGAAATTATTGAACAATATCATTAATATCACACTTAAGTAAAATTTTACTGAAGATCATTCAAAAACAGTTGCAGCAATACATCAACAGGGAACTGCCAGAAATTAAAGCCCGATTCAGAAAAGGACGTGGAACAAGGGGTATCATTGCTGATGTCAGATGGATCCTGGCTGACAGCAGAGAATACCAGAAAGAACAAATTGTGGATAACATTGAGAAGAATGGGAGTTCCAGAACGTGCATATAGACCAAGAGGCAGTCTTTGACAGAACAAGGGGATACTGCATGACTTAAAATCAGAAAAAATGTGCATCTTGGCCATATCCTTTCACCATACTTATTCAATCTCTGGTGGAGTAGTGGTTTTAAGAGCTCGACTACTAACCAAAAGCTCAGCAGTTTGAATCCACGAGCAGCTCCTTGGAAACCCTATGGGGCAGTTCTCCTTTGTCCTATAGGGTCGCTATGAGTCGGAATCAACTCAGCAGCAATGGGTTTTTTGTTTTTTGTTTTTTTGGTATTCAGTCTCTATGCTGAGCAAATAATCAGTAGCTGGACTATGTGATGAAGAGCGTGACATCAAGGTTGGAGGAAGACTCATGAACAACCTGCGATATGCATATAGTACAGTCTTGCTTGCTGAAAGTGAAGAGAATTTGAAGCACTTACTAATGAAGATCAAAGACTACAGCCTTCCGTATGGATTGCACTTTAACATTAAAAAAAAAAAAACCCTCATAACTGGACCAATAAGCAACATCATGATAAACGGAGAAAATATCAAAATTGTCAAGGATTTCATTTTACTTGGATCCACAGTCAATGCTCATGGAAGCAGCAGTCAAGGAATCAAAAGACATATTGCATTGGGCAAATCTGCTGCAAAAGACCTCTTTAAAGTGTTAAAAAGCGAAGATGTCATTTTAAGGACTAAAGTGTGCTTGACCCATGCCATGGTATTTTCATTCACCTCATATGCATGTGAAAGCTGGACAATAGATAAAGAAGACTGAAGAAAAATTGATGCCTTTGAATTACAGTGTTGGCAAAGAACATTGACTATACCGTGCACTGTCAGAAGAACAAACAAATCTGTCTTGGAATAAGTACAGCCAGAATGGTCATAAGAAGTGAAGATGGCAGAGACTTCGTCTCACATACTTTGGACATGTTAACAGGAGGGAGCAGTCCCTGGAGAAGGATATCATGCTTGGTAAAGTAGAGGGTCAGCAAAAAAGAGGAAGACCCTCACCAAGATAGATTGATGCAGTGGCTACAACAATGGACTGAAAAATAGCAACAATTCTGAGCATGGCACATGACTGGTCAGTGTTTCGTTCTGTTGTACGTATGGTTGCTATGAATCAGAACCAACTCAAGGGAACGTAACAACAAGGTGGGTGACCATCTCCTCATGGTTATTCTAGTTTTTCCAGGTGTCAGGAGATAGTCATTCTCCTTTATCCCACTAAAGATACCTTAGTGGAGTTCTGGGTTTCTTCAGAGGGCAATCATCTCCCTCTAAGGCACATACTTGGTTGCCATTAGTAGCTATTATGCCCATTAGCAGCTAGTGAGATGGTGAGATAGATTATAGCACACTAGTGCACTCAGCAGAGTGGTTCATATCACCCCAAGAAAAAAGATTATTTGCTTTATTTGGAAACATTTGTTAATTCAGCATGGCCAAAAAAAAAAAAAATCCATCTGATACTGTTTTAATTTTTATAAAACATATAATAAAAAACAATAAAATTACTACAGAAGCTAATATAATTTTTTTAATCTATGCCTAATACTGTCATTGCAATACCAATTATGAGCATTTTTGTGCATTCCCTTTCAGTCTTTGGCCTTATGCAGTCTTATTTTATTTGCCTCATTATTTCTTGCATCTCTCTGTGAGCATATGATTTAATTTAACTAAATTCTTCTAAAGTACAAACACATTTTAAATTTTAGGAAAAAGTTTTCCAGCTATAAGTTTTATGATAGTATAAAGACTGATCTCAGAACTAGAAACATATAAATGTGTGTGAGTGGATACATGTATTTTTGTGCATAGTATATGATATTTATCACCAATATTTTTACTAACTAGCCTAGTAGAGGGCATTCAAAAAGTAAGGAGACTCAAACCAATTCAATTTATTGAATACATTTATATTGACAATGCAATGCTTATACAAGTGAAATATGATTAAAACAAAAGCAAATTAGCTCTGCCTTTGAAGGAAAGATGTGTCACCAACGTAGGAAAAGCTTTTGAATATACCTTTAAGTGGAAAAGGCTATCATGATTATGATTGGTGAAGCTGTAAAAGTCTGCGTGGAAAATAATGAAGGGTATCATCTATTGCCTGGTCTTAAAAACCGAGTAACTGGTGATTAAAACTACAGCATTTAACTTGAATATACAAATAATCTTAAAATGTAGTGTTTTCAATCAGTTGAATATTCTTCCACATCATAATCATGTAAAGAGTGAGGTGGAAAGATAATAAGCGAGTAACTGATAAACCTTTTGCTTCATTTCCTTTTTTTTTTCTCTTTCTTGGTTAATAATGAAATGCTGTTTGTGTAACTTGAAAGTAATGTCTGATGGCCAAAAGACCCCAAACTACTACTTTTGTACACAATGCTGGGCATGCATGATAATTGTATTTTCTAAATGAAACTGGTAAACTTGATTTACTTATTGAAATATAAAATGCACATACTTTCTGCAAAAACTAAAATCTGACATTGATATTCTATCCCATGTGTGTTTTTTTTTTTTTTGCTGACAATTTCTCAACAAAGTTGTAAGACCCTCTGAGGCCAGGATCTCGCTCATCTTTCATCTAGCACCTGAATCATGTTCTCCACTTAGTAGTTGTTTTATTAATCCCTGAATTTCTAAAGAAATGAATGAATGCAAATTTTAAAAAAGGATTGTACAGAAGAAAAACAAACCTATTCCTAAAAAAATAAATAAATAAAAAGAACATATGCTTGAAATTCCAAAATTTCTATGTTAAAAATCAAGTTTTTATTTGTTACTCAATTTCTGGATTTAATTATGTTGTTTAATTTCTCCAGACTGAAGTTTTCTCATCTGTAAAATGGAACTGATAATGACTTATATGGGAATCAAATGAGATAATGGATGAAAATGCTTGGCATAGTATCTGAAATTCCATGCAATATAACATGATGATGATGATGATGATGATGTCACAAATGCTTTTGGAAACCTGTGTCCTCACAGTGGTCTATGTGTTTCCCTTTCCAGGTGAAGCATACATGCGATTAAGTAAACTCCCTGAAGCAGAGCATTGGTATATGGAATCATTGAGATCCAAAACTGACCACATCCCTGCTCATCTCACCTACGGAAAACTACTAGCTCTAACAGTACGTAAACACCTCCCTTCATCTTCAAAATTGATTCACTCTGTGTAGACTAGTGTAGATGGTGTTTGAAACAATGGTTCTAGTCCAGTTAGCTCAGGTTGTTAGAATGTAATGATGATGATACTAAGTTAGAACCCTATGCAGAAAAGATAGAAAAAAGATTTTGACTATGGGCTTTGCCCTAGATAAGATGTGAGGTATCAAGATCCTTGATGTAACATAAGAAAAATATAAATGGAGAACCCAAATATGTGATTACATACTGAATTGACCATGATAATTATATTTACATAAAGGTGGTGTTCTACAAGCCATTGTTAACCAAGTTGGCTTGGTTGTGTATGTGTGTTGATCAGAATCACCTGGAATTCCTTCTAATTGAAATAATTCTGTAAGAGAGATAGAACCATTGCTTGGCCACTCGATGGGTGACAAACACTCTGGGCTGGGAAGCTACAGTTCCATGAAAGTGGTGTTAGTTTGCACTATAAGAAGTTGTTGATATTTTACCGTATTTCACCTATAAAAATATCAATTTCATGTAGAGAATCATTCAAAAAATTTAAGTGAATTTTTGATGTCACACAGGTATTAAGTGATGCAACTTGGCTTTAATTCTAGTTTGAATTTAGTATCTGTGTTATTTTAGTTATATCAACCAGGCTGTCCAATATTGATAAAAATAGATGAACATTAGAAAAACATAGAGCTAATGGTCAGGAAAGTGATTCCTAAGTGAATTCATAAAAAGGTATCTTATAATTATTTGAAAGTAATAACTTTTTATTTACCACTGAATATGGTAGCTTAAACACTTGTAATTATCATGTATCCATTCTAAGATGCCACTAAATTGCTACTAAACAAAGTACATACATATACTAGATAACCAGAAAACATCCCACTAAAACATTTCTAGATGTGCTTAATAAAATATAGCAGATGTACTTTCAGTGCTTAGCTAAACTCAAAAGATAGTAAGAGAAATTCCTAGGAGCTAGAAATGAAGGAAAAGCTGAATGTCAGAATAAGGAACAGCAGGCTGATCTTGCAGCTGAGCTGGGACAGATTACCAGTTGGAAAACAGTGGGAAGGGGATTTTTTACCCCTAGACTTTCTGGAATAGAGTACAAAACTTTGGGGCAATGGAAGGCCAGAAATTAGATGCCTAAATAAAGCAGGAAACCTCATACCCTCAGTGAAAGCATAATATAGAATAAGTCTGCATACTGGGACAAGAAGGCAGCATGAAGGTTTGCCCATCCCAGTAAGGTATACAAATGAAAAATGAATAAATTCATGCTGGGAATCTGTCACCACTGTCTTCCCTTTCCCAGGCTTTGGGTTTTGAATTTACTTTACCTGCATCATCAGGGAATTCCTTGGCCAGGAAATTAAATAAAAAATCACTGAAGATGTTCTTCAAAAGAACACAAATCTAGAACGAGTCATTGAGTGAGGTGAAGAAGGAACAGTGAGCAAAGAAATTAGTGGCCATGTGGGTAAATGAGAATAAGCTTTTACTGTATAAAATATTCAGGAAGTATATTTTATTCATAAGAACACACAGAATGGGATGGGTGACTGCAATGGATAAGATATTTAACTGATTTTTGGAAAGTCAGAAAGCAGATGGCGGAGTGGTCACTGATTTATCAGAGCAGAGAACACCAAAATCTAAACAACCCTTGGAGTGGGATAATAGTGAGAAGAAATCTAACTTATTCCATAGATATCTGGACTTGGAAGCAGCTGATATAGATGAGAGTGAAGGATGTAAAATGAGACTGTTCCTATATATGCAACAGTCATTCTGTCTCCCATGTACACAATGCCAGCAATGAGACATGTAACTTCAAGCTGAGAGAAAGGAGGCTCATATTGGTGGAGCATTTGAATGAGAGGCCTAGGACTCAGGATCTCTGAGTGCACAGTCAAAGGTGGAATGCATAGAGAACTGAAAAAAGGATTGATTGAACATCTTCCAGTAGAATACTCAAATCCTTAATATCCCTTCCCTACTTCACACAGAATACCAGGAATACGGGGTTAACTCCACCTGCTCAGAGATTGCTGCATTCTTATCTGGACAAACTGAACTACCCAGGGAAAACATTTTCATATACTTACATTCATAGGTCTCCCTGTAAAAGGCTGCCTCCTAAACCAGACACACAAAGTAAACCCATCTCATCTTGAAGCCTGCTTATGCCTTAGGAACTTCCATTTAGCTTTTATTATCTTACTCTTAAATATCAGTGGGCAACCAAGAACCATCAGTAATATTGGAAAAGCCACAAATGTAGAAGATTGGAACTATAAAACAATAGGAGAAGGAAAACTGAGGAAACAAAAGAATACTTAAAATAGACAATGATCCTTAGAAAGAGATGGGGATATATAGTGTTTCATAAAGCAGAGTGCGAAGGAAAAATTAAATAATGAGATAATGAGAAAGCTTTTAGAAATTAAAAATATGATAGCAAAATAGTTTTTATTTGAAGGATAGGAGGATCGAATTGAAGAAATCTTCCCATAAGCGATCAAAGATATGAGGAAATAGAAAATATGAAAGAAGATATTCTGAAAGATATCAATACAGAAGGCCCAACAGAAAAAACAGACAAAAGGGGAGAAAATTGCTTAGAATCAAAAGATATCGGGGAGCCGGGGCCAAGATGGCAGAGTACTCAGACACTTCCTGTGGTCCTTATTACAACAGAGACCCAAAAGAAAAAGTGAATTGATTTATATATGACAATCTAGGAGCCCTGAACATCAAAGGCAAAGTTTAGAAATTGGACTGAGTGGCAGGCGGAGGGAGAGATGGTTCGGAAGCAGCAAGGAGTTGCCAGACCTGACCCAGCAGGAGCCGGCACACTTCAGGCCGGATAAGCTCGGTGCATGATGAGGCAAGCAGTGGCGCTCAGGAGGCATTTTCCACACTGGGAGAGACCCAGCACAGAGAGTCTACTTGGGCATCCAGAACCAGTGAAAAGCAACGCTCAATCGGCAAAAGATAAGTACTTGCATCTGGCCTACCACGTGTATCAAAAAACACCCTCCACTGGGACAAACCTCTCTCCCAATTACTGCCCTGCTCACCACTCTGCACCGGGTCCCAGGCCAGCTTCAGTGATTGCCGAGTCCCCCGGGTCAGAAGTAGGACCTGTCACATGCCCTGAGCCATTCTCCCAACCTTGGAGAGGGAACAAATGAACAAACAGGGAAAAAAGAATCTACCAGCTCCCCTAAGCCAGGAACTCAGGGTAGGCAGAGCTCCTTTGTCTAGGCACAGTCATAAGAAGTCCATGGACTTTGAATGCCTTTCACCCCTGCATAGACAGTGTGGGCCCATTTCAAGAGCATAGGCCCTCATTACCACACTACAACAGAGTATATACCTGAAGTCTGAGTCCTCGGGCAGCAGAATAAAGGAAATAATAAGAATTAGAGCAGAATTAAATTAAATAGAGAATAGAAAAACAATTGAAAGAGTTAACAAGACCAAAAGCTGGTTCTTTGAAAAGATCAACAAAATTGAT
>NW_004444229.1:513478-574078 GCF_000243295.1 Trichechus manatus latirostris | reverse complement strand
ACTCCCAGACTCATTCTGTGAAGCCAGCATAACCCTGATACCAAAACCAGGTAAAGACACCACAAAAAAAGAAAATTACAGACCAATATCCCTCATGAACATTGACGTAAAATTCCTCAACAAAATTCTAGCCAATAGAATTCAACAGCATATCAAACAAATAAGCCATCAGATCAAGTGAGATTTATACCGGGTATGCAGGGGTGGTTCAACGTTAGAAAAACAATCAATGTAATCTATCACATTAATAAAACTAAAGACAAGAACCACATGATCTTATCAATCAATGCAGAAAAGGCGTTTGACAAAGTCCGACACCAATTCATGATAAAAACTGTCAGCAAAATAGGAATAGAAGGTGTCATGGATTGAATTATGTCCTCCCAAAAATGTGTGTATCAATTTGGCTGGGCCATGATTCCCAATATTTTGTGATTTTCCCATGTGTGGTAAATCCTGCCTCTATGATGTTAATGAGGGAGGATGGGCGGCAGTTGTGTTAGTGAGGCAGGATTCACATTTACAAGACTGGATTGTGTCCTGAATCTCTTGAGATACAAAAGACAGAAGTGAGCAGTGAGACAGGGGGACCTCATACCATCAAGAAAGCAGAGCTGGGAGCAGAGTGCATCCTTTGGACCCGGGTCCCTGCACAGAGAAACCCCTAGTCCGGGAGAACACCGAAGAGAAGAAGGCCGACAGAGAGAAAAAGCCTTCCCCTGGAGCTGACACTCTGAATTTGGACTTTTAGCCTACTTTGACTGTGAGGAAATAAACTTCTCTTCATTAAAACCATTCATTCACTTGTGGTATTTCTGTTATGGCAGCACTAGATGACTAAGACAGAAGGGAAATCCTCAACATAATTAAGGGCATTTATACAAACCCAACAGCCAACATCTTCCTAAATGGAGAGAGTTTGAAAGCATTCCCCTTGAGAACGAGAACCAGACAAGGATGCCCTTTATCACCCCTCTTATTCAACATTGTGCTGGAGGTCCTAGCCAGAGCAGTTAGGCTAGAAAAAGAAATAAAGGGCATCCATATTGGTAAGGAAGAAGTAAAAGTATCTGTATTTACTGATGATATGATCTTATACACAGAAATCCCCCAAAGACTCTGCAAGAAAACTACTGGAACTAATAGAAGATTTTAGCAAAGTATCAGGATACAAAATAAACATACAAAAATCTGTTGGATTCGTCTACATCACCAAAGAGAACTTCCAAGAGGAAATCACCAAATACCATTTACAGTAGCCCCCAGGAAGATGAAATACTTAGGAATAAATCTAACCAGAGACATAAAAGACCTATACAATGAAAACTACAAGACACTACTGCAAGAAACCAAAAGAGACCTGCGTAAGTGGAAAAACATACGTTGCTCATGGATAGGAAGACTCAATGTTGTGAAAATGTCAGTTCTACCCAAAGCAATCTACAGATGCAATGCAATCCCGATCCAAATTCCAACGGCATTTTTTAATGAGCTGGAGAAACAAATCACCAACTTCATACGGAAAGGGAAGAGGCCCTGGATAAGTAAAATATTACTGTAAAAGAAAAACAAAGTAGGAGGCCTCACACTACCAGATTTTAGAACCTATTATACTGTCATTATACTCAAAACAGCCTGGTACTAGTACAACAGATATATAGACCAATGGAACAGAGTTGAGAATCCAGACGTAAGTTCATCTACCTATGAGCAGCTGATATTTGACAAAGGCCCAAAGTGCATTAAATGGGGAAAAGACAGTCTCTTTAATAAATAGTGCTGGTATAACTGGATGTCCATCTGTAAAAAAATTGAAACAAGACCCATACCTTACACCATGCATAAAAATTAACTCTAAATGGATCAAAGACCTCAGTATAAAATCTGAAACAATAAAGATCATGCAAGAAAAAATAGGGACAATGCTAGGAACCCTAATACATGGCATAAACAGAATGCAAACCATAAGTAACAATGCACAAACACCAGAAGAGAAACTAGATAACTGGAAGCTCCTAAAAATAAAACACTTATGCACATCAAAAGTCTTAACCAAAAGATTAAATAGAGAACCTACAGACTATGAGAAAATTTTTGGCTACAACAAATCTGATCAGCATCTAATCTCTGAAATCTATAAGATACTGCAAAACTTCAACAACAGAAAGACAAATAACCCAGTTTAAAAATGGACAAAGGATATGAACAGGCACTTCATCAAAGAAGACGTTCAGGCGGCTAACAGACACAAGAGGAAATGTTCATGATCATTAGCCATTAGAGAAATGCAAATCAAAACTACAATGAGATACCCTCTCACCCCAACAGAGCTAGCATTAATCCAAAAACTATAAAATAATAAATATTGGGGAGGTTGTTGAGAGACTGGAACACTTACACAGTGTTGATGGGATTGTAAAATGGTACAACCACTTTGGAAATCAATTTGACACTTTGGAAATCAATTTGACGCTTCCTTAAAAAGCTGGAAATAGAAGTACCATTCGATCCAGCAATCCCGCTCCTTGGAATATATCCTAGAGAAACAAGAGCCATCACACGAATAGATATATGCACACCCATGTTCACTGCAGCAGTTTTCACAATAGCAAAAAGATGGAAACAACCTAGGTGCCCATCAGCAGACCAATGGATAAACAAGTTACGGTATATTCACACAATGGAATACTACACAATGATAAAGAATGATGAATCTGTGAAACATAACGTGGAGGAATCTGGAAGGCATTATGCTGAGTGAATTTAGTCAGTCGCAAAAGGACAAATATTGTATAAGACCACTATTATAACAACTCAAGAAAAGGTGTGAATACTGAAGAAAACATTGTTTGATGTTTACGAAGGTGGGGAGGGAGAGAGAGGGTCATTCACTAACTAGATAGTAGACAAAAAGTATTTTAGGTGAAGAGAAGGGGACAGCACACACTACAGGGGAAGTCAGTACAACTGGAGTAAACCAAAGCTGAGAAGTTTCCTGAATACAACCAAACACTTCGAGGGACAGAGTAGTAGGGGCGGGGTCTGGGAACCATGGCTTCAGGGGACATCTAGGTCAATTGGCATAACAAAGTTTTTTAATAAAATGTTCTTCTTCCCACTTTGGTGAGTGGCATCTGGGGTCTTAAAAGCTAGCAAGCAGCCATCTAAGATGCATCAGTTTGTCCCAAGCCACCTGGAGTAAAGGAGAACGAAAGAACACCAAAGACACAAGAAGGTATTAGCCTAAGAGACAGAAGGAGCCACATAAACCAGAGATTGTATCAGCCTGAGACCAGAAGACCTAGATGGTGCCCACCTACCACCAATGACTGCCCTGACAGGGAACACAACAGTGAGTCCTTGAAGGAGCGGGAGAAAAGTGGGGTGCAGAACTCAAATTGTAGTGAAAAGACTGGACTTAATGGTTTACTTGAGACTGGAGGGAAGATATGGCCCCTAGACTCTCTGTTAGCCCAAAAATAAAACCATTCCTGAGGTCAACTCTTCAGACAAAGATTAGACTGGACTATGGGACATAAAATGATAATCGTGAAGAGTGTGCTTCTGAGCTCAAGTAGATACATGAGACTAAATGGGCAGCTACTGTCCAGAGGTGAGATGAGAAGGCAGAGAGGGTCAGGAGCTGGTTGAATTGTCATGGGAAATCCAGGGTGGAAAGGAGGAGTGTGCTGTCACAGTATAGGGAGAGCAACTAGTGTCACTTAACAATGTATGTATAAATTTTTGTATGAGAGTCTAACTTGGGTTGTAAACTTTCACTTAAAGCACAACAATTAAAGAAAAAAGATACAATTTGCTATTTCTGCCATTTACAGCATCGTAATATGTTTATTTTAATTATTTTGGAAATGTGTTATGAAAACCATTTCCATTTCCTATCCTGGTAGGATGATAATTCAGAAAGCTCCACTTGTGAATATAATTCATGTACCTCTTCCCCAACTACTCTTTTTGACATGTTCCTATGGAATTCAAATGGAAATATCTTTAATTAGATAGATAAATGACCATCTTGAAAAAAATACATAAAAGTTTCAGATGCTTAATTTACAAAAAAAGTCATTTTGAAAAGAAAAAATTGAAAACTTAAATGCACATTATTCTGAATATGCCTAGATTGTGACACTACTCTAAATGTAGAAACCATGTGTTGTTGTTTATTTATTTTTTTATTTATTTTCAGGGCTGAATATTTTAAGTTTCCTGTACCAAACAAATGAATTTAAAGGCCATTTTATTCTTTTTAGAAGGCATTTTTAACATGATTTAGAAGGTTTAGTTTACTGAAACATATGGAAGGGAAGGAAAGGCTCCATGTATTACAATCGAAATTTTAATATTCCCCCTACCAAGAGTTTTATAGTTTCCGACTTGCTCATTTAGATGAAATACAAGCCCTATTATGAAATGGCTTAAACACAAAGTGCCAAAATTCCAAAACCATCTTTAACAGTTTCTTTCTAAATTATGAGATTTGGCAAATTTCTGATCCCAATGGATTGTTGAATTTTGAGTTTCTTGTCCTGGTAATATGCTATTGACTTAACATGGAATTGGCAAGGTGGAAAATGCCACACAGTTTGACTTCTAAATTCTTTCAGTATAAAACATTATAAAATGTAATTAGCTACTAGTCTTAAGAGAACAAAAATAGCAATGGAGTGGTACTTTTAGTCTTTTGTCAAAACTGACCAATAGCAAAATATGTAAAACTCGTGCCCCATGTATTAGACTTAAACATTGTAAAGTAAGATTTCATATCAGAATGATATTGTTACATGAGTTGGAAAAAATACTGATCACTGGTACATTTATTTTAGTCAGTCAAATGATTCAGTATATTGATTTGTTTTCTTATAAGTTTTTTTTTTTAAGAATTTGTGTAGTATTTACAGTATTTAGAAAAGTTCCCAGAGATTTAAATTTTCCCTAAAGGCTTTGGCACATTCTATAGATCAAATCTTTTTTTATTCCTCTTCCAAAAATGTCCTTTTCCTCTCTCTGCCAGCTAAATTTTATTTTCTCTGTGAAATCTTGCCTGACTCTTTCAAATAGTAATTTTTTTTTTCTTCTCCGTACTTCCGTAACACTGATCTCTCTCTCTGAATAGCACTTCTCAAATTGTATGACGTATATAATTGTTTTTTTGACAGTAAACATAGGGCAGGGACCAAGTCTTTTACTCATCTTTTTATCTCTTTTCGTATGTGGCATTTTACTATCTTGGTAACCATCCCTGTACCCACCTCTGGGCGTTTAAGATATATAAGGGTATTTAAGGGATGGGTCCTTATTTAAGGTATTTAAGAGTTAGGTCCATGATTTTTTCCTACCCTGACAATCATTTCCTCCTTCATTCCTTCATTTGTTTAACACATGTACTGAGACTTACTCCATACTAAGCCCTCAATAATGTGTGTTGAATACATTAATGGGAGAGGCACAATTATAGAATGGGCACTGAGTAACCCTCCAAGGCCCTAGAAAGGAGGTGAGGACAGGAGGGGTGCACATCTCTTCTGCGTTTGTGTTTGACATGTGTTATTTTATAAAGCCTCATAAAAGGGTATTATCCTGTTTTTATAAATGAGAAAACTGAGCTTCAAAGATTTAAAGAATATCCCCAAGAGTCACATGGCTATTAAATAGTAGAATTAGATACAACCTCAAGTTTTCTGAATTGAGTGTCACTAATTTTTACTTTGAACTCAAACATACCAATGATCATGAAGATGGCACAGGACTCAGCAACATTTTGTTCTGTTGTACATAAGGTCGTCATGAGTTGGGTCCAACTCAGTGGCAACTAGCTAGCTAACAACAACAACAACAGTTTTCCATCTATATTAAATCATTTTAAGTGTGGAGTTTTACCCCTTGCTAAACCTGATTTTAATGATTGGAGATTCCAAAAGTAATCCAAAATGTAAAAATAAGGCCATTTTATTGAAAAGTACTTATCCCCTATTTTTAAATAACATATTTTTAGGCATTACCTTTAAATACTAGTTTAGTTTGAGAATTATATCCATTTTTAATATTAGGTATGGTAGATCATGGACGTAGGACTTCTGTTTATGCTACTGGCACTTTTAAGTCTGATATTATAACTCTAATACAAATGTTTCAGGGCATGCTAGAGAACAGTTCTGCCTTAAGGTCACTGATAGCCTCCATGTTTAAATATAGTTGGACCCTGGTGAGATCCCTTTAAAATACATGGAGCTTTCATACCAATGTTATGTCCAATTAAAATACTAAACGCAATCTGAGTTTGAATCACTCTGGTAAAATTGTGATTTATTCCATGTTTGAACTTTGTTACCCAGGGCTAATGCCATGAATTTAAAATTGGCATGCATTCAGAGAGAAAAGAAGAAATAACATTTCACTGTTATGGTATCTCAAATGATTTTATAGTTGTTCCTAAAACTATGTGGGTTCTCTCGTTGTATACACGTGCTTGCTTTGATTTTTTTGTCGTCTTTTTCTTTTTTTTTTTTTACCCCTGGTCAGTTTACTTAAGCCAAATATTTTATAGTATTTGTGAGGCAGTACAATTAATATTGACTTAAATTGTAGTAAAAGCTACTTGGTGTTAGCTTATTTTCCAGATTTAGGTTAGTAGAAGAGAAGGAAGGATATGGGAGACTCTAATAGTAATTCTTGATACAGAAAACCTTTATTTTGGCTATGTAAGAAAGGACAGAGCCCGACTTCCATGTCTAGCCAGAGTTAATTGGGCTACATAAAACTTCAGTTGTGAAAGTACTAGAGGTTTGACAGAAAAGTTCCACATCCCAGGCAAAGTGGTGTCAGTATAGCCTGCCGAGAAGTGCAGTGCTGTGTATTTCCTTGAGTCTTTTGTGATTATTATTACTATTTAGAGTTGAGTTTTTTCATTTTGCTTGTTGATCAACATTTGGGTCATTTTACTTGTTTTATTATAATCACTTTACTGTCATGTTTAGATTGGGGAAAAAGGGGAGCAAATGTTACCTTTCCCAATGGCTCGAATTGAACAATTATTATCCGCATGTCTAATTCAAATTGCAAACCTTATTCTATGAAAACATAAAAACAAAAACCAGCAGCCATTGAGTCAGGTCCGACTCATGGTGACCCTGTGTGTATCAGAGTAGAACTGTGCTCCGTTGGGTTTTTAATGGCTGATTTTTCAGAAGTAGATCACCAGGCCTTTCTTCCAAGGAGCCTCTGGGTGGACTGCAAGTGCCAGTCTTTTGATTAGCTTCTGAGCACTTTAACTGTTTGCACCACCCAGGGTTTCCACTCTATGAAAAGGGAAGGTATAATAGCATATGTATCATGCTACTGAAATATTGGATGAAATATAGAAGAAAGTTTAATTCAGTACAAATTTCAGCTAAGCATTTTATCTGAAGTTGCATGATTTAGCATTCTGGTGATAATATAGTTATCATTGTATTGTTTTGCTCTGATGCATAGTGAATCTGATAATTCATTTTTAGACCCTCCCCCTTAAGATATGCATTTTATTATCTAGAGTCAATCTTACAGTTACTCTTCTTGTTGACACTAAATAACACAGGCTTGAAATCCAAATATAATCTCTAAAATGTCTCTAACTTTAACTCTGCATTTGTGTATTCATTAGTAGAAGGTATCACTAAAGATGTTTTCTTTTGCCAAATATTTTCAGGAACAAAGAAGATTAAATATTCAAGTGCTCTGGCATTAAAGGTTACATGAAATAATTTCAGCAGCTTTATATCTGTATATATGTGCTACTGTTTTTTAAAGAGGTACCCTGGTGACACAGTGGTTAAGAACTCAGCTGCTAACCCAAAGGTCAGCAGTTCAAATCTACTAGCCTCTCCTTGGAAACCCTATGGGGCAGCTCTACTCTGTCCTATAGAGTCACTATGAGTTGGAACTGACTTGATGGCAACAGATTTGGTTTTTGGCTTGGTTTTATGTTTCAAAGAAAATGTTAGCTTTTCATTTAGATGTAGTAAAATCCAAAAATAAGAGTATATTGCTTTGAAGCCAACTTATATTTCATTGTTGTTACCTTGTTTGTTTGATTACTGTATTTGGTGTGTAGTTATCATTTAGTGCAATTTAAATAGCCTACTTGGCTCAGGCCCTCATGGTCCTCAGTACTGATAGCTCAAGTTTTTGGATGGATGGACCTAGATGAAGAGGTGGCATGCTTATCAAATATAGCTTGGCTTCCTTGAAGGACTCTGAATAACCAATCCTTTATTTAAGATAAAAAAAGAAAAATTGCATTTGAGACACATTTGTTGAGCCTGAACTTTGTCTTATGCTCTGTAATAAACAATGATGATACAAAGACCAACATAGTATTTCTTCGCCTTAAAAAGCCCTTAGTCCATTCTTTTAGGGGGAAATTCAACAGATTTTGACAAAAGCCATCCATAGCTACTTCAGCTGTGAGCCACCATGCTTGTGGCTGGTGGAAGTTGCTTCTGTTTCAGAAAGGACAGTTATGTGGATACTTCAATTATATTTCCTTACTCTTTAATTTTTATTATAAGCATGGGATCTCATATCATTTGGTAGACTTTTTTTTTTTTTCCATTTCACAGTTCTCTAATTGGTTAAATAAGGCCCATCGATACACTTTGTTACGTGACTTAACTTCATGACTTCCAGCCTGCTCTTCTTTCCATTACATCATGTTGACTGTTATGTCATGTAATAAAGCACAAAAACGTTTTTATGTGAGTTAAACTCTTTTTTATTTATGTTTTATATTTTCCTAGCTTGATAATTTTTTTTCCTAATAATGTATTGAGTAGAAGAAAATTGAGATTCTCTTGTTGTTAAAACAGCATTCAGCTCTAGCCCGTGTTTACTCTTAGGAAAGGTGGTAGAGATAGCAGGCATTTTTTAAAGTGAATGTCTTTTCTTCCAAGTGGATAGGCCAACACTTTTACAAAAGGAGGTTGCCTTTTTTTTTTTTTTTTTTACTGTGGTATATGTATGTATGTATGTATGTATATTTGTGTGTTTGTTGTATCTACTGTAGAATGTGAAGGTTTTCATTTTTGAAGTCTCATAAATAGGTTCAAAGCCATCTCAGCCATGAGCATGTTCACAAGCCCATAATGTTTTTGTCATTTCCCCTTAAATTTTTCCACATTACATTCGAGGCTCTGGGCCTGAACAGACTGAACCCTGAGACCTGTACAGATATAGATTGTATCCTTAGTTTTTATTAAAATTATACTTGTTCCACACATAGTTAATTCTGAACTTGGCTTCTTTTTCTCCTAAGTCTTGGCCTTCTAGGACTGTGTGCTCTTCTCATTCATTTCGTATCTCCCTTGACATATATTCTTATCTGCTGCTTTCTTACCTAGTAAAGAATTAAATACTATGTATGAGGTGGCCCCTTACCCTGCCTCGTGAGTAGTTGTATCAATCACAGTACCTCCTGAGATTAGATCATACTTTTTATCATACATTGAACTATGTATTTTATCATACATTTTATCATACTGTTTATCATACATTGAACTATGCTATTCCATTGCTTTATCATGCGATCCCATGAGCTAGATACCCACTTTATTGATGAGGAAGCTGAGGCTCACTGAGGTTAAATCCAGGTTTGTCTCCAAAGCCCGTTATATTACACTACTCCTCCTTTCCCCACCTAAAACCAAAAACCAATTGCCATCGAGTCAATTCTGAATCATAGTGATGCTATCAGACTGAGTAGAACTGCCCCATAGGGTTTCCAAAGAGCTGCTGGTGAATCTGAACCATCAGCCTTTTGGTTAGCAGCTGAGCTCTTAACCACTGCACCACCAGGGCTCTGCTTCCCTCTCTAGCTGTGCTATTTAAATTGTTCTTTTTCCTTTTCTTTATTTCATTATGATAAAACATGATGCCTCACATGCGTACATGTCTACTGATAACTTTAAAATGCATAATAATTTATTTTTAAAACAAATCTTAATTCAATTTTTAGATTTTCTTCTAATGCAGTTCTCAAGTGAAAGGCATTTTATGTATATATCTTTAAATAAAAGAATGGTAAGTTAAACATACCAAAAAAAAAAAAAAAAACAAACCCAAACCCATTGCCTTCAAGTCAATTTCAACTTATAGTGACGCTAAAGGACAGAGTAGAACTGCCCCATATGGTTTCCAAGGCTGTAATCTTTACGGAAGTCAACTGGCACATCTTTCTCTTGAGGAGAAGCTGGTGAGCTTGAATTGCCAATCTTTTGGTTAGCAGCTGAGCACTTTAACCACTTCACCACCAGGGCTCCTTAAATTAAACATAGCTAATTGTTGTTTTTATTGTCTTTAGGTGCCATTGAGTGGGTTCCAACTCATAGCAATCCCGTGTACAGCAGAATGAAACACTGTGCAGTCCTACACCATCATCACAGCCATTGCTAGGTTTGAGCCCATTATTGCAGCCACTGTGTCAGTCCATTTCATTGAGGGTCTTCCTCTTTTTCGCAGCCACTGTGTCAGTCCATTTCATTGAGGGTCTTCCTCTTTTTCGCTGACCCTCTGCCTTATCAAGCATTATGTCCTTCTCCAGGAACAGGTCCCTCCTGATAACATGTCCAAAGTATGTGAGATGAAGTTTTGCCATCCTTGCTTCCAAGGAATACTCTAGCTGTACTTCTTCTAAGACAGACTCATTTGTTCTTCTGGCAGTCCATGGTATATTCAACATTCTTCGCCAACACTAATTCAAAGGCATCAATTCTTCTTCAGTCTTCCTTATTCATTGTCCAACTTTCACATGCATATGAGGTGATTGAAAATATCATGGTTTTGGGTCAGGCACACCTTAGTCCTCAAAGGAACATCTTTGCTTTTTCACACTTTAGAGAGGTCTTTTGCAGCAGATTTGCCCAATACAATATGTTGTTTGAAATCAAACAATGTATCTAATTGTAAAAAGGATTCAAATACTTGTATGTGTGAAGTAACAACAAAATAGGTAGTAACAGTGAATTTTGAAATTTAATTTTTCATTTAATTTATAGTTGCGTTTTTTTAAATAAAATAGTGTATCTGCATAGTTTCCCTCAAATTTTAATGTTTGAAGGAAACTTTATGATATTCCAAATTGAAGGGGGTGGCGAGTGGGAGGCCTGAGTGAAGTGATACTGCCCTTTACCCAGCCAACTGATAAAACACTTAATTGGAGCCAGAGCACCTGAGCACTTTCCTGCCTAGTACTTTATTTCTCCTCACAGTGGAAAGTGTAATTCTTTTAAAAGTCTTAAAATTGCAGAACTACATTTCTAAGATTTAATTGAGGTACTTTGTCAAAAGTGACAGGATGCAGTGCAGTCTTGAGCATATACTGTAATTCAGTGTGCACTGTAATAGCATTATTTTAGGTGGAAGACAGCAACAGGCAGAAAGATTCACGCATAAATAGGACCCTTTGGTTGGTTTGCCATTAGCTCTATGGCATTGGGTTTAAGACGGACACCAACCATTGTATAAAGCCATGTATTATAATATCATATAACTAAGAAATCGGTCATATAGTTGTTAGATGTAGTGATCAGTCAGAGAAATTTTTGTCCCTGAAGAATGGAATTTGAAGATATTATCTACCATGTAGTTTGTTCTGTTTCTTATTTATTTGGATGAAACAGCAATAGCTAAAAAAAAGGAACAGACTTTCTGTCTGTTTGAACCAGAAATTTACTCACTTTAAGTAGATAATTACTGATTAGGAGCCTATGGTGTTATGTTTTAAGATGTTTTTTGGATACCTCAGAGAGATTACCACAGTAGAGGTATACAATTAAGGTGAAATCTATTGCTCTGGCCCAAGATGCTTTTCTGAAGGTATCTTTTTTGTTTTCTTTCCACTTAGGGTTCACAAGTGGTAATTATCTTCTCCACTGTATTTCCACTTATGTAGAAGAAAGGGTCTCCCTTCCTAACCTCCTCACCACTTCAACAGTTCTCAACAGTTCATCAAACCTGAGTTTGATGTATTTGCTTTTAACTGTAAATATTAGCAAAATTGACTCAGTAAGTAATGTTACATGGCAAAAGTTGCTTTTGTGTGAGAGTAAAATGGAGAATTTCAAATAAATTGAAATTTAAGCTTGCCAAGATTTTAGCACTGTCATTATTGTTTTGATAGTTTTTAATAAGCAGTGTTTCTCAAAATGTGTTCCATGAAACATTAGTATGTATGTTTGTAGTCATATTAGTGTGGGAAAATCTGCATAATATATTTCCTTCTTGAAATATGTTAATATGCGTATTAGCTACAAAAGACTGTGAAAGTCTGGTACTTAAAACTCTGTTTCGTATAGTCATGGAACCCTTTTTTTCCCAAGTTGGACTTTTTATTGTCCTGAGGAAAAATGTTCTCCCGAATGAACTTTGAGGAGTTTTAGAGTATAGCAAACTGAAAGGGTGTGAGGCATAGAGAGTAGAGAAGTTTTAGAAATATACATAGGTGACAGTACACCAATCTTTACCTGGTCAATTGGTAGACCACTGAGTTGGAGCCAGAATACCTGCTTGTCTAGCAATTTATTTTTCCTCATATAGGAAGGCATATTTTTTCAGTTATCTTTTAAAATATAAAATTATTAGGTAGTCAGTATTAAACATCTAAGAATTTAGTAAAATTGTTTATGGTTGATTGCTTTCCTCTATGATAGGTGGACAGAGATTGTAGGCTAGATCCAGGGAATTGGGATGAGGTGCCACTAAAAAGTGAAAATATTATTAAAAAAAACTAAACATAAGGTGGACATTTTGGATGAAAAAACTTTGTTATTATTATTGGGGCTACAGCTTTACTAAAATTAGCTATTTGTCTAAATTAAGAGGCGAAAACCAAAGTGAGTTGAACTATGAGTTGATAATGTTATAGTGTGATTGAGGATGTGTTTGCAATCTTCAGAATGCTAGATGTCGTTTTGTGCTGTCTAGTCGATTCCAACTCGTAACGACCCTCTAGGGCAGAGTAGAACTGCCCTATAGGGTTTCCTAGGCTGTAATCTTTACAGGAGGAGATTGCCAGATCTTTTCTCAAGGAGGACCACTGGTGGGTTTCAACCACTGTTTCTAGCTCTTTTTCTTTGTCTTTCTCAATCTTTGTCTACGTTTGAATATATCAATCCCAGGTGTTCATTGAGTGTGTCATACATTTTTGTTTTTCCATGACACAAAGCATAGTATATTTTACATACCAAACCAAAACCAAAGCTATTGCTGTTGAGTCGATTCTGACTCATAGAGACCCTATAGGACAGAATAGAACTTCCCCATAGCATTTCCAAGAAGCAGCTGGTGGATTCAAACTGCCAACCTTTTGGTTAGCAGCCTGAGCTTTTAACACTGCACCACCAGGGCTGCATGCTTATTCTAAGATTGGTAGCAGTTTGATCTGTGATAACTACTTCAACCTAAGCTTGCCAAATCATGTCACCATTTCAAAGAGAAAATGGACCATATTTTTTGGGGGAAAATGTATTCCTAAACTGTCACCAGTATTTATAAAGCTTTTTCCAATTTGATCAAAAGTGGACCTAAGTTCTTTTAACTTCAGTTTCAAGCTTTGGAATTCTCTCTGTTTTTTCTTTAAATTCCCTGAACTATAATTTTACCTTCTCTTTACTCTACGATTTTGCCTAAAGGCAAATTTTAGCCTACAATTTTCTAAGACACTCCAGAACAACAGATGATTTGGTTGAAAACTGAGTTATTTGGAATACAAAGTTCTTCATGTGAGTGTGTTACAATAATGCTACTTTAAATACATCAAAAATAATCATACATCTCCATCAGTTACTATTCGAGAAAAGGATTTAGGTACAAAAGGTCTAGTTATAACTTTTATTTTTTTGAATGTTCACAATATGTCACTGTGCTTTTTAACTATATTTTACTTCATTTAATCCTTTTCAGACATTGCACTATAGCAACTGTTAACCATGTTACAAAAAGATAATAAAACTGACACTGAGCATGTTCAGTGTGTCAGGCAGTGTTGTAAGCAGCTTTACATGTGCTGTCTTAATCACAAACCTTATGAGAGGTACTACTGTTATCCTTCTAAGGAACTGAGAAGGAACCCTGGTGGCACAATGGTTAAGTGCTCAGCTCCTAACCAAGAGGTCATAGGTTTGAACCCACCAGCTGTTCCATGGGGGAAAGATGTGGCAGTCTGCTTCTGAAGATTACAGCCTTGGAAACCCCATGGGGCAGTTTTTCTCTGTCCTACAGTGTTGCTATGAGTTGGAATTGACCTGATGGCAATGGTTTAATGGAAAGTGTCCAGAGTTATTGAGTAACTTGCACAAGTAGCCCAACTTTTCATCGATGAGGAGATGACAAAACTCAGATCTGTCTCATTCCAAAGCCTGTGCTCTCTTTTCTATACCATTGCACCTATTTTATAATATGATCTTGCTTATTTTAAAATTAAAAACTTCTTTCAATCATGTAGTAGTTTTACAGCTTGTTTTTTCAGTACCATGTTTGTGTTTCCCGTGACATGACACCATGAGCTTCAAAGTGTACATGTATCCCATGAAAAACTCAGTGGATCAACATATTCCCTACAAAGACTACACTATATTTATAGAACTGTAGGGCAGGGAATGGTGTCAAGTTGACCATAGTGCCCTTCTCTATACCTCTGCGTTGCTTTCATAAAAATGCTTTTTATGATTGGGAGTTTCAATTCAGTCTTGAATGTCACAGATAAATCTGCCAGTTGAGGTGTCAATTAAGCTGCAGAATGTGATGAAGATTATTTGGGAGGTTGATGTTTAGTGAATCTGGTGCAGCCATAATCATGCATTTTTCCGACCAAGGTCGAGAGGGTCTTAGATATTGACAGTAGTAATTTAGCCCTGAGCCGAACTACTACTTAACTGTCTATCTAGAAGCAAAGAAGTTCAGACTTCCTACGGTACTTCCATCACTATGTCACCTCTGTGATCAGTTTTTCCCATCAGTGGGCCATATTTTTCTGTGAAATTATATGTTTTTCTCTCACTGTCAGAAAGAGAAAGAATTTTATTTTGCAATAATGCCAAGACATATGTATATGTGCTTCAATAGCACACTGTACTGCTGGAAGTTGGGAATGATCCAGTTAAGTGATATGCTTGTCATATGCACTTATACATACAGACTCGTTTTGCTGGTAATGTGCCAGTCTCTGACCATTTGCTATGTGTGTGTGTGTGTGTTTCCCTTTCTGCCCTAGTTTAACAGTTCCTGTAATCTTATATTCACTACTTCTAGTCACTTCAAACTCTAGAAGTAAAAGTGAATAAATGTTGCTTAGTAAACAATTCTGTTCTTTCTTTGTAAGTCTCATAAAATTGTGATTCACAGAAGATAGCTCAAAAATCTTTAGCTTGGCAGAAAATATATGCTTGGTAAGTTTAACTTCTTAACTTGATTCTGTTCAATAGATGTTTTGAGTTGGTTGGTATCAAATTAACATTTGTAAGTTGTGAGTCCCTTTATTGTTGCTAAAACTAGAAAACATTTTCTTCATTAAACAAACTTTTTAAATCATTTTTTTTTTTAATTTGGATCTTATTGAGAGAACTTTTAAGCCATCCACACTTGCGCTGAGTAGACAGTCGTTTCCTGGATGCCTGGCTGACTTGTCCTCCATCTGAGTCAGCTGAAGTACATCACCTTTTTTTTGAAGGCTTCCCTGACTCACTCAGGCAGAATAGATGCTCTGGTCTCTGTTTTCTATGCATACGTCTAATGAGAACTCTTTCATATTATCTTGTCTCTGGTAAGGGCCTACCTTCAGAGTCCTCATGATATTATTACATGATCTTTAAAAGCAGGAGTCATCTCATTTTATCTATACATATACAGTGCCTGACGCAATGTCAGGCATATAGTTGGTATTCTCTAAATAGTGATGAGAAGTGGTTGGATGGATACGTGATCACCTACTCTAGAAAGCGTATTTGTCTCTAAATAGCATAATGATTCTTGGAATTGAACTTCTGGGACGTGTTTAAATGTAACAGTACAAACTGTGAAGCAAGATCATCTCTGTTTGAATCCCAGCTCTACTGTCAAGCTTTTTTACCTTGGGTAAGGTACTTCATTGTTCTGTAATCAGTCTCTTCTTTTGTAATGTAGGGATGATAATGTCTCATAGAGGAAAACAATAATGTCTCCAGAGATGTTATGAGGATTAAATGTAACAACACACATGAAGTGCTTGAAACAGAGTCTGGTACATAGTAAGCTGCTCTGTAATGTTTCTATCTTATTATATCACCTACAAAGAGAAAGTAGAGTTGCAATGTGCTACGACAGCAGACTACTTGAAAAAATGTATTTCCATAAGCAGAGAAGGTGAATGGAAACTTAATTATGCTTGATGAAGGACTGTGGTCTTTTAGCTGTGAAAGGGTGTGTTTGTTAATGCTCTCTTTGCTTAGAGTGTCTTGGGGAGTGAGAAGGTCAAGTCACTGTGAGACATCACCGATGCTGCTCCTTGAGCCTAGTGGTTTCATCTAGTGGGACATGGCAACATTGTCAGAGCTATCACTGAACTGACTCATCTGATTCAGGTGAATACATGTGAGAAGTAAACAAGAATTAGAGTGACTGTAGAATTTTTGTTCAAACCAGGAAAGCAGTGCTGTTATGATTACACTAGGACAGTTTGCATAGACATCCTAATGATGCTGAAATAATTAAAAGGTTTTATTACATAGAAGTGCAATAAACACTTTCACTATATATGTGGTCTGGGTCATATAAGTACCTGTCCAGGATTTTCTGCCTTTGATTGGCATCGTTACCTTATAGTTGCTTTCAGAAGATAAATGGATCATTTATCCCAACTCTTCATTCATTAATACATAAAATTAGCTATAGTTGCTTTTAGGTTGCATGTATGTTCCCCGATCTCAGGATCATCTGGCTGGACCTGAGGGTGGAGGGACAGTTCCTCTCCCCTGTGGTGGGCTGGAAAGCAGCAGAAGCAAAATAGGATGACATGAATTAAGAATTTAATTTTTCTTTAATTGAATTTTTATCAATAGTTACCTCCTGTGAATTGAATTCTATTCTTCTAGCATAGAGAATCACAGCCATTAGAGTTCATGTAACCCAGAGCCTTTCATTTACAACTGAGGAGAATGAATCAGACTAGAACGCAGGTTTCTGCTTTTGAATCAGTGCTCTTTTCAATACCCTTGTTGAATCATCAAAGAATTTTGTGTCTGTCTTAGTCATCTAGTGCTGCCATAACAGAACTACCACAACTGGATGGTTTTAATGAAGAGAAGTTTATTTCCTTACAGTAAAGTAGGCTAAAAGTCCAAATTCAGGGTGTCAGCTCCAGGGGAAGTCTTTCTCTCTCTGTCGGCCTTCTCATCAGTGTTCCCCTGGACTAGGAGCTTCTTGGTGCGGGGACCCCGGTCCAAAGGATGCGCTCTGCTCCCAGCACTGCTTTCTTGATGGTATGAGGTCCCCCTGTCTGACTGCTCACTTCTGTCTTTTATATCTCAAGAGATCGCCTCAGGACACAATCCAGTCTTGTAGATCCAGTCCTGCCTTACTAACACAACTGCCACCCATCCTCCCTCATTAACATCATAGAGGCAGGTTTACAACATACAGGAATATCACACAGTACCAGGAATCATGGCCTAGCCAAATTGATACACACATTTTTGGGGGGACATAATTCAAACCATGACAGTGTCTAAGTAAATTAAATACACCTTCCACGTCCTTTACTGCTGTCACTTTCTACCAAAAAAAAAGTATAAAATTAGGGAATTATTTACATCTGGCTTCATCCTCTTGTGAGAGCATTTGGAGTTGAGAGCAAGTGGCACTCGGCCAGTGACAAATGGAGGCACTGTGATTGCCTTCCCATCATTCACTACCTTTTATGGTGTCGGGGGATTTTTTGCTCTCCTTTGTGACCCAGCTGCAAAGCAGCTGTTGTTTGGGCTCCTGCCTTTCCACTCTCACAAAGCAGCTTTCCTAGCCATCATCACAGGGTTCAAGCTTCCGCAGCTCTGTGAGCTCAGGCCAGCCCTGTGAGGGCCAATCAGCATAGCTGCTTCCCATGCTGTTGCTAAACAGTTTGAGTTGGAGTGATCAAGTGAATGCTCATAGAGTTGGTTACGACAAACAAGAAGCACTCAGCGCATAAACAGTCCAGCAAGTGGTTAGAGCTGTTGCTAATAGCAAACTAATATTCAAGGGGCTTTCCAAATGCCGTAATTTCCTAAATAGAGATCACATTGACTGCTTATCCATGTAAAGTTTCGTATTGAAAACCATTTTTCATGACCTTTTGGTGCCATGAACTTATCTTTTTTGGGGGGAGGGGTGGTTATGTGTCATTTAATTTCAACTAACCATTGTTTTATAAATTATACAATTAACAGTGTTTCAGGGTAGTTAGAAAAACTAAAAGACAAAGAGTCTTTTGAAGTCCATGCAAAGAAAAGTAAATTATTAGCATTTGGCATTGGAAAATTCTAGTATTCCATAAGGAAGCAGGCTCAGGCCTCAGTGGGCAAGGCTTCCAGTGACCAGGCTGGGAATGCACCTGCCATGCGACACGACTGCCCTAAAGGAGAAGCTCATTTCTGGCCTTCTTCCTTGGACTCAAAAGGGCATCAGCAGAGTTTTGTTTTGCATCACCAGAAGGCAGAGCCGAGTTACCAGGATATTCTGGTATGGAGGGTTCCTCTGAGTACTGTCCTTCCGGGCAGTGAGTGCTCCTGGAAAGAGAGCTTCACCAGGAGGCCACTGCTGAGCTGGGCCAGGAAGGGTGGGCAGCTCTGCCCTGGGTATTTGGGATAGGTGCGACTTGGTCAGTGTCTTAGTCTCCTAGTGCTGCTATAACAGAAATACCACAAGTAGGTGGCTTTAACAAACAGAAATTCATTTCTTCACAGTGTAGGAGGCTAGAAGTCCGAATTTAGGGCGTGGCTCTACTGGAAGGCTCATTTTGTGCACTCTAGGGGAAGTACTTGTCTCAGCTTCTGTAACCCCAGAAGTTCCTTGATGATCTCCATGTCGCTGCTCTCTTTCACTCATTCCTGCTTGCTTTTTTCTGGGCTTAATCTGCTGTTTCTTTTTTTTTAATTGTGCTTTAAGTGAAAGTTTGTAGTGCAAATTAGCTTGTCACTCAAAAATTTGTACACAAAATTGTCTTGTGACATTGTTGCCATCCCTGCATTGTGTCAGCACTGTCTTCCTTTCTCTTTAAACCCTGGGTTCCCCGTGTCCATTCATCCAGTTTTCCTGTCCCTTCCTGCCTTTTCATCTTTGCTTTTGAGCAGGCGTTGCCCATTTGGTCTCGTATACTTGATTGAACTGTGAAGCAAATTTCTCATATGTGGTAATGTTTTATAGACCTGTCTAATCTTTGGCTGAAAAGTGAACTCCGAGAGTGGCTTCGGTTCTGAGTTAGCAGGGTTTCTGGGGGCCACAGACTCGGGGGTTCCTCCAGTCTCTGTCAGACCAGTAAGTCTGGTCTTTTTCTTTTTTGATGAATTTGAATTTTGTGCTACATTTTTCTCCTGCTCTGTCCAGGTCCTTCTATCGTGATCCCTGTCAGAGTGGTCAGTGCAGGTAACCAGGCACCATCTAGTTCTTCTGGGCTCAGGCTGGTGGAGGCTATGGTTCATGTGGTCCATTAGTCCTTTGGACTAATATTTTCCTTGTGTCTTTGCTTTTCTTCATTTTCCTTTGCTCCAGATAGGACAAGACCAATAGAAGTATCTTAAATAGCCACTCACAAGCTTTTAAGACTCCAGACACCACTCACCAGAGTAGGATGTAGAACATTTTCTTCACAAACTATGTTACGCCAATTGACATTGACCTAGATGTCTCCCAAGACCGTGGTCCCCAGCCCTCATCTGCAGTAACTCAAGGTGTTTGGATGTGTTTAGGAAGCTTCTATGATTTAGCCTTGGTCAAGCTGTGCTGACTTCCCCTATACTGTGTGCTGTCTTTCCCTTCACCAAAGTTAACACTTGTCTACTATCTAGTTAGTGATTTCTCCTTTCCGCCCCTCCCCTCCCTCATAACCATCAAAGATTGTTTTTTTCTGTGTGTAAATCTTTTCTTGGATTTTTATAATAGTGGTCACATGCAATCACTATCCTAGATAGTGGATAAACACCATGAGCTTTTTTTATGTACCATAGAACACTAATACAATTTACAGTTTCTTTTTTCTTTGCTGAGAGGAGTGTTGACAGTGATGGCACTAGGGGTGTAGTTCTGGGAATCACTTAACTCTCAAGATTTAATCCCAGTAACCCATTGGGAACTATGCCCTCTATCAGTTTGGCAACAATACTTTCCAAGGAGAGAATGCATTTAAGGAGTATGTTTTGACTGTTTGCTTTTACAAGGTATTTGTTACTCTTCATGAAGTTATGACCACCTAGTATGCATTTAGGAGTTCCTGGGTGGCACAAACAGTTAAGCACTTGATAACTAGCCAGAAGGTTAGTGGTCTGAACCCACCCAGAGGCACCTTGGAAGACAGGCCTGCGATCTGCTTCTGAAAAATCACAGCCTTAAAAACCCTATGGACCACAGTTCTACTCTGACACACATGGGGTTGCCGTGATTCGGAATTGAGGGCAACAAACACCAACAACTATGCATCTGCCTTTTGGCTAATGATGATTAATCAATTCCAATAAAGAGGTTTACAACAGGAAGAGGAAATGAAAAATGGTAATTAGGTTAGGATATGGTAAGTGTTACGACAAATGTAAGGAGCTCTGGTAACACGATAGTTGTACGCTCAGCTGCTAACCAAAAGGTTGGCGGTTCAAACCCACTCAGCAGCTCTGTGGGAGAAAGACCTTACAATCTCTTTCCATAAAGATTACAACAACCCAAACCCTATGGGACAGTTCTACTCTGTCACGTTGAGTTGATACGAGTTGAAATCAACTTGACAACACCCAACAACAGGACAAAAGTGGGAGGAATCAAGTAAGTTGTCAGAGAACCCTGGAGGAAAGAACTCAGTGTGGAAAATTCTAGGAAGGTTTAATTTGGCCATGACCATAATTGGAAAATTATCTAAGACTTCTAAAAATAGATTTTAAAATAGATTCTAAAAATATTTTCCTTCTATTTTTCAATTAAACACAGAAGAATACACTAGGCATTAATTTTTATGCCTAGTCACAATTTGTTTTCATTTTGTTTGTTCTTTTTCCAAACACTCATTGGATCTCATCCCTTTCAAGCCGACCCTTTCCCCTTTGTAACCCTTTATTGACAAAATTTCTGTAATTGCAGTATCCATTTCATCATCCCCCAGCCCCAAACTTCTCCCACTCCTTCTGGCTTCAGGACCTATTATTCCATGCAAACACTCCTTACTGAGGTCACCAGTGATCTCTGTGTCACTAAATCTAGTGGATATTTTTCAGCATTTGACACAATTGACTACTGCTATTTTCTTGAAATACTGTTTTACATTTCTCCTCTTAATTCAGCCTGATTAATAAACTACATCCTGACATCTCAGATGTCTCAAAGGTACTTCAGTCTCTACAATTGCCAAAACTGAGCTCATAATCTTACTGCTTAAACCTGGTTCTCTTCCAGTATTCCAAGTCTCAGTAAACACTGTATTAATCACCTTTGCATCAGCTTCACAGTCCAGGAAACAGTGGGTCATCCTTGTTACCCCTGTCTCCTTCATCCCACCCTATGCCTATCCTATCCATCATGAAATTCTGTCTGCTTTACCTAGCTATCGCTTATGTCAGTCCACTAATCTTCATCTCCACTGTCACCCCATTACTGTATTTTAAGCCTGGACTGATTTGCACATATTCTTTCTTTCCCCATTCCAACTTGTTATCCGCATTGCCTTCAGAATGATCTTTACAAAACACCAAATACTGACACAATTCCATAATATGAACTTCAAGCCAGATGTGCTCTGCTCTTCCTGCCTGATCACATGGCCCACCTCCACTCATTCTCTTGGTCCCACTCACCCTGGAATTCATGTGTTTTTTGTGTGTGTTCCTGCTGCAGGGATTTCTACTGAGAATATTTTTGCCTCCCCTTCAGCCAGTTAATCATGCAAATCTTTCAGATTTTTATTTAAGCATCAATTCCTTAGGAAAACTTCGCTGAGTACTCCAGCTAGATCAAACCATCTGTTATACATCAAACCCATCCTTGTTTTTGTCACGCTTATAACAGTTTCAGTTTGGTAAGCTTGAAGAGGGCAGGAGTTTTGTCTGTTTTTATTTACCATTTTTGACCTAAGCACATAGGTACCTCTCTTAGTTTCTTAGTGTTGTGATAACAGAAACACCACAAGTGGGTAGCTTTAATATGAGCAGAAATTTATTTTCTCACAGATTAGAAGGCTAGAAGTCCAAATTCAGGGCACTGGCTCTAGAGAAAGGCTTTCTCCCTCTCTTGGCTGTGAGGGAGGGTCCTTGTTTCTTTTCAGCTTCCGTTCCTCTGTTCCTTGGCGATCCTCATGTAGCGTGGTATCTATCTTCCCCTATCTGTGCTTCCCTGCTTCTATGCCTAGTCTGCTTTTTTGTATCTCAAAAGTGATTGACTTAAAACATACCCTGCTTTGCTATGGCCTCATTAACGTAGCAAAGAAACCCCTATTCCCAAAAAGGACTACATCCACAGATTTAAAAAAAACCCGAAACCAAACCCATTACCGTCAATTCGATTCCGACTTCTAGCGACCCTATAGGACAGAGTAGAACTGCCCCGTAGGGTTTCCAAGGAGCATCTGGTGGATTCTAACTGCCAACCTTTTGGTTAGCAGTCATAGCTCTTAACCACTGTGCTACCAGGGTTTAGGAGTTAGATTCACTACACACATTTTTGGGGAACACAATTCAATCCATAACAATACCCAATACATATTGGTTGAATTAAGGGAATCAATGAATAAATTGAATAGATTGCTAAAATTTTTTGTTTTTATTATAATCAGGTGGATATTTTTCTGTTTGGTCTGGGATTCAAAGATAAAGCTATATGCATTTTTAAAGTCTTAAAGTGGCCAATATTAATACTTTTAAAAAAATAATGTTTACAGTAAATTTTGGGGATATATTTACCTGTAATTTAATTGTATATTTAATTTACACCAGAAATTCTACTTCTTTCTTTTCATCTTCCTCAGGTATTTTAATAAAATACCTGAATGCCATTCTCATCAGCTAAGATAATGGATAAAGAGCTTTGATAAGATGTTGGATTTAACTTGACTTTGAGCTTTGTGTAGAAATGCAATGAAATGGCCTAATTTGCCCATATGGAGTTTAAGACGTGGTTGTATCCTATCAAATTAATTATCTCCACTAAAATGTTATTATAGTATGTGGGATGACCTCTTTACCCTTGAGGGGAAAATATACAAGTGAACAGATGTAGAAAGGAAATGAAAACTTGTAACAGGAAATCTGAGTAAGCTAAACACCGTCAGCCATGTAATATTTATAGAAGTTAGTAATTTTGTGTTTATACATATAATCCAACATTTTTCCTCATAATTTCAAAGCTATGTACAAAGCAACAAAGTTAAATTTGAATAGCCTTTAGTTTTTTTAATCAAATATTTTAAATAAATATTTACAAAAGGCAAATTCCTTACAATTGGGAATGATAATTTATAATGGGCCTGTATGCTTACATTTTATAATGTTTTTGTAATATATTTTCTCTTTTATTGGTAACATAATGGTTAAAATATAAGTAGGTGAGGTTTTTTGTTTTTTCTTTTTTTCCCCTCTTGTCATTCTTGCAATGCTTCTCCTTTTGCTTTTCTCATGTGGAGTACCAGATATGTCGTGCTTTTAGTCTGTGGCCTACTATCTGGATTTACTACATACTCTGTACTCTATTTCCATAGCGTCTTAATCAAACAGAACTCAATTACCCCACTACACATGTATGTTTCTACCAGGGCTTTGAACTGGTTCGGTCTAGTTTGAACCCCTGCTGATAATTTGCATTTCTAGCAAGTTGCCTATTGAGAATTTGCATTTCCATCCCAGATACATTGAATCAGAATCTACATTTTAACAAGATCGCCATGTGATGATTCTCATGTATAATGTCCTGGGAATTTGTTAGAAATGCATGTTCGCAACAGGGGTTTGAACCAGAATGAACTGGTCTGAAACCCTGCTTTCTACCCACACCTACTTCCACAGTCATTGCCATATAGGTAAATGTACCTGCGTTCACCCAGGTGCCACAAGTCAAAAACTGCAATCATGCTTGACTCTTCTTCTTACTTAGACACCAAGCTCAATCTATCAGCTCCTTCTGTTAGCTCTCTTGTCAAAAGAGATCCCAGATCTAACCACTTCTCACCACCTCCACTATCAGCCAAGTCTAAGGCAGGGAGTATTAATAACCTACTAAGTGATCTCCCTGTTTCCTTTTCTGTACCCCATACAATCAGTTTTCCACCCAGCGTTTAGAGTTGTATTTTAAAAATGTAAGTATGATTACATTGTACCTTAAAATTCTCCGTGGTGTTTTCTTTGTTGTTGTGCACTGTCGATCATTTTCAACTCATCTGATTGTTGTCGATGTGTGCCGTTGAGTTGATTCTGACTCATAGTCACCCTTTATGATAGAGTAGAACTGCCCCCATAGGCTTTCCTAGGCTGTAATCACTACAGGAGCAGATCACCAGATCTTTTCTCCCTTACTTGCCTGGTGGGTTCAAACTGCAGACTTTTTGGTTAGCAGCCAAGCGCTTAACCATGGCATCACCAGGGCGCCTTTGTTCCTTCCTGCTCATAAGAAATTTCAAACTCCTGTCAGTGGCCTCGGAGTCCCTGCGTGATCTGTTCCCCCCTGTTTCTCACACTCCTTCATTTCCTATGACTCTCTGTGGGATGTACCTCGTGCCACCATACTGACTACCCCGTTTGGCCCTAACACTCCAGACATGACAGGTGTTTTCAAGGCTTTCTGAGTGTATTTAAGTCAGTGTTCAAATGTCCTCAAAGGTCTTTCTTGACCACTTTATCTAATGTAACCCCACTCCCCCAACCCCCATCTGTATTGCTCTAGCCTCTCATTCTGCATTATTTTTCACCAGAGTGCTTAACACTAACGGACAGTGTTATGAGTTTGTGTCTTTTCTACCCCTAGTATGTGAGCTCTGTTGTTTGGTTTGAATACCAAGACCTGGAACATATCCTGGCACATAACAGGAGCTTAATCCACTGCTGAAGCTTTCTCAGTAGACTTAGTGTACCTTCCTTTGTGTTCTCAGGATGTAGTTTTACCACTAACTCAGCTTTTTTTTTTTTTTTTTTTTTTTTTAACAGTCTACATGTACACTGCTCTCCCCATCAGTTTGGAGATACTTAGGGATGGACCCTCTCATTCACCTTTGAAATCTCAGCAGTAAAATAAGCCAATGATAAGGGTCATACTTTTCTCCTCTCAGAGATATTCTTTTAGTTTTAAAATAGGTAATTAGGTTATAATCAATGATTTACAACCTACTTATTTATCACTGGATCATGAAGACTTTTGCAATTTAAATAACTTTCTACAAGATCATTTTAACAGATACATAGTATTTCCTTAAAGTGACATTTTGTTAACCAAGTCCATGCTGGTAGACACTGAGTTTGAATGAACAATATTGCAGTGAAAATTAACAGCCACCTCTTTGTATCTACAGGTATCCCTTAGGACAAATGCCTAGAGATAAAATTGCTTGGTCAAAGTATATGTATGATTTAAAGACTTTTGGTACATGTCAAATTATTCTTTAAGAAGATTTTAATCACATTTTGCTCTATTTGAGCAATATGTTATAGGAGTGCCTTTTTCATGAACAATATTGAGTTCTGTTAATTTTTTGAAACTTTTTGATAGAGGAATAATAACATCTCAGTGTTATGTTAGTTAGCATTTTAGCAAAATTTAATGCAGAGTAAGTTTAACATGTTTTTATAGGTGTGTCAGCCAGTTATATCTTGGTTTTTACAAATTGCTCCTTTGTCCCTTTTGCTCATATAGCATTTCTGTCTTTCAGACCAGCAGTCCAGCCACATGTGACCTCTCTGTCTGCTTCTTTATATTATTTGAATGAAAGTCTATTGCAGTCTTTGATCATACTTGGTCAGCCATTTAATTTCATCCAGCTTTGTAGCCTCCTGTACTCCCAAGGGTGTACCTGAATCTGGAAGAATCAGTGGTTCTCAAAAAGAGGGGAAGGAGGCTGATCATCTTGGTCTGAGATGACACTGTCGCCTTGAAGCCTAATAACTCTGCAGTGGGACCTGACACGGGTTTCAGGGAAGCTTTGCTCAGGTTGGGAGTTCTAGTTCTGGGGTCTGGACTTTGCCTTGGCATGCCACACAGCCATAACTCCCCATTGCAGTCTTGGTCCCTGTTCTGAGCAGTGTCCCTGAACAGTGTGAGGCACTCTCTGTCTCTCCTCTAGCTGCCCTCAGTGTCATTTGATGTAATTTTTCAATGAGACTAGGCCCTATGACAGTATACTCCCAAATCAGGGTGTCTTTCAGGGAGCTTCTGCTTTGGAATGTTTAGGAAAAGAAGAAACAAAAGGCCTGATATTTGTGGAAAATGGGATTGGGAGGACAAGTCAGGGAGGAAAAAGGCAAGTTATCAGTAAACTATTTAGTCACATTCACTTTTGTATCGAAACGCTTTTATATCTTCTATTTACATCTTAATGTTGCCCAAAGGGAGCCCTAGTGGCACAGTGGTTAAGAGCTCGGCTGCTAACCAAAAGGTCAGGAGTTCAAATCCACCAGGCACTCCTTGGAAACCCTGTGGGGCAGTTCTACTCTGTCCTGTAGGGTTACTGTGAGTCGGAATTGACTCAACAGCAACTGGTTTGGTTTTTGGTTTCCCAAAGATGTCTTATCCTATCCCTGAAAAATGAAGTCAAAGATAAATTTTGGGCACCTGACAATTTGATGGGGGATATTTTTTAGGATTAGGTAGATAAAATATTTCATCATGTAAGGTATCTCTGTCTCTACCCCTTCATTTGCCTCTAATTAAGGTTAGCCTTCCTTGATAATATATAATGACTTGGGCGATGTTAGGATTAAATGATTCAATGTAAATCATCTTGATTTATAAGAATAAGTTGAACTGCTAGATTTTTTTTTAAGTGCTTTTTTCTTTACAGGAGGGACCATTTTTACATCCTGAAGACATGTATAAAACATTGTCATGCTCAAAACACAATATCAGTTAATGCTTTTTATATTTGTAAATAGTGATTCTGGCAAGTTAATATTTCAAGACTATCTGCTTAATTGTTTTTCCTTTTGCTCACATTCAACTATGATGCATGTTTAACCAGTACATTTACCCAACTACACATAAGCTTTTGGCCCCTTTTTTATTAGCTGCTTTTGTAGATGTAAACTTGAATGTGAAACGAAGGCATGATTTGGATTGTTTGTGGGAAATGACCAATATTCAAAATGATCAAACATTCCAAATAATAAACACTAAATATAGGGGAGTGGTTGTTAGATACAGAATTGCAGAAGGAGACTCTTCCTGTGCCAAGCTTATTGATCAAAATGTTTACAGCCTAAAACCAAAAAAAAAATTAAAAAAAAAAAAACCAAACCCACTGCCATTGAGTCAATTCTGACTCATAGCAACGCTATAGGACAGAGTAGAACTGCCCCACAGGGTTTCTAAGGAGTGGCTGGTGTAGATTCAAACTGCTGACCTTTTGAGCCTAAAGCAACCTCTAAATAAGGAGCCTCTAAATAAATGCTCTGCTTTTTTTTTTTATTATTATTCTAATTTGTATTCCTACCAATGCTAAAGATCCAAGTAATCCCCAGTTAGGATATAAATATTTGGTTGAGAATGAGGGCTAGTTCTGAAAAACTCTTTTTATAGTTTCAGAGATGTTAGTTGTGACAGTTTCCAGATGTCAAGTAGAGAAGCTAGGACTTTGTTGACAGCTCTGTGCTTTTCGGCATGTAAACATAAATAAAACTAAGGGGACAACTATAAGCTATTAAGTAATATTAAGAAAATAGTGGTAGTCTACTTATTTATTAACTGGTTATTATGTTTACAGAACACTGGCAAATATAAGAAGAAAAAATGAAGTTTTATGGCCATAATCTAATTTGCAGGGCAAGATTAATGAACTAATTACATTTTAGATAAAATTACAGTATCTAAGTCATAATGTAATGCAAGGGCTTGATATGGTCAAGTGTTATTCAGTGAAACAGCATTTCTGAGCTGTGGTATCATGACATTGCTGAGGCAGGTGGTTGATGCCATGTGTAATTTGTTAAACTAAAAATAAGTACAAAAGTTTGAGTATGGTTTACTTTTAAAAATAAAACAGAATTCAAGCTGTAGCCCATAATAGTATAATTCTTTTTGCATGTTTCATATTCCTGTATGCTTCCTTAAGTGGGAGTTTCAGGAATGATCAGGATACTGGTGTGTGTGTGTGTGTGTGTGTGTAAACACATATTCAACCATTTTTGTATTTTGTAATTGGAAGAAGTGTTGATCAGCCATTCACAGAGATGCTGTTCACTGTCTACACCCACTCAGGTGGGCATCTGTTTCTGAATGGTGGTAGTGGCATCCAGTTAAATTAGGAAGACAAAACAAATTAACTGAAAACTGATCCCATGGCATGAGCTAGCCTTATATAAACTTTACTGACTTTTTTGTGTACATATGCATGTCTTATTGCTATCGGTCTGAAGGGGACCTAAAAATGCCTAATCCCGATTGGGGATGGCATTTTTTCATGAGAGTTTAGATGATAATGTCTTTTTTTTTTTTTTTAAATGATTAGTACAGTGCTACAAATAATATAAATATATTGATTACAATCAATAATATACAATATAAATATATTGATAACCTCAAATCCCTAATCCTTAGAGACCAGTGAAGTCCTTGGCCAGGAAAATGTCTCTTCCCTGATTCTGTTCAATTCTCCTCTTTTCTCGTCGTCGTCTCTCTTTTTTGATCCCATAACCATCTGTACTGCTTAGAGTCCAACTGATCAATTTTCATATCAGCACTAATATACTAACTGCAGAGCACTTCTAACCTAGATTTGCTCAAAGTTATGATGTTAAAAAAAAAAGTATTTACCAACTATAGTTGTGTTTTTATACCCTTAATTTTCCAGTCTTTTACACTGTCAGCTGCTTTTTGCTTTAGTACACTGTTTTGTTTTTGTTTTTTTTTTAACTGTTTTAACTGATTTGTGTGTGGTGGGGGATGGGATACACTTAGTAAGTGCAAACTAAAAACGCTTAGCTAGACTTAAAGTTATGCAAAGCAAGTATTCAATTTGATGACTACCTTTTTTTATATATGTGGTCTAATGTCTTACTCTCAATCACATAGCTAATTTATAAAATCCTACATGCAATTCAAACTTTATAACTCTGGTATCGTGATAACGACTCTTTAAAAAAATCGTATCATCACAGTTACGAGAAAAGGGAGATTGATGGTAGTTGGAGCCATTCATGGAGGGCTTTATAGAAAAGTGGGACTTCAACCAAGGCTTGAAGCATAAAGTGAATATGAGTGAGTGAAGAAATAGAATAATGTTCCAGGTCAAAACAAATAATTAAGAGAAGACATAAGGGCTATGTACACAAGGGAATTAGCCTGATAAGATACAGAGAATTTATCCAAGAATATTCGAGCTACATTGTGGAAGGCTTTGAAAACTAGGATGATTATCAGATAGAAAGGGTAGAAACAGGAGATATTAAAATATTTTTGAACAAGGGTGTAACAGTTCTGTTTAAGAGTATTAATCTGGCTGTGTTGAGTATGGTGAAATCAAGTATAGCTAGTAAGGAAATCTGAGTATCTCCTGTGGCATTCTAGATGTGAAATGAAAGATGCCTGTACTTGGGGAAAGGAAAAGCATCAGTAATGAGAGACATTTTATAGGAAATTCATGAAACTTGCTTTTTGCCAGGACATGAGATACTGAAAAGGAGAAATGGGTTGCAGATGATTTATAAGTTTCTAAATATTGGTAACCTAGTGGTGCCATTGAAGCTGGAAGGAAGAATCCTTTTGAGGAGATAGAAGGAAAAAAAAAAATCAAAGAATGTCAAAGCTTCATATGCCGGATCTGAAGCTAGTTATTTCTATTTTATTTGTGGTTTTCTTAACAATCCTACAAAATTGGTTTTAACAGTGCTCAGTTTATAAATGAGGAAAAGGAGAACTCAGAGATGTCATAAAGTCTACCCAAAGTCACACAGTTAAATAAGTAGAGGGGGCAAGATTCAAACACAGGCTTGTCTGCTTCTAGATCACTTACTCTTGAAAATGAATTATTTGGCCCGAAGTTTTCTGTGGTCAATTTATTATTTATTTATATGTTTATTATGTACCTCCTGCTACTAGAACTTGAAGACAGAGACTCTTTATTGTTCACTGATGTATCCCCAGTACTTCAGACATGCAAGAGAAATAGTAGACATTCAATAAATAAATTTTAACGTACAACAACAAATAAACAAGTCATGGAGCTGCTAGTAGAAACTGAGGCCCCCAACTCACATTTCCTTATTTGTCACAGCCCGTTACAGTTCTTTTTCTCAGCTATCTGAACCACCACATGTGTCCAAAGATTCCAGCTGATATACAAAATGCACAGTAAGAGGCATTTGTACAACCAATGGGCACTCTATAGTGCTTGTTTATAGAAGATGCTGATATAATCTAAAACACAAAAAAACCTGCTGAGAAATGACTTTTTCTTCTTTATGCCCACTTTCTTAACTGCCATCCCTCTAAAACAATGATAGTTGAAACAGTAAATTTGATTAAACATACTATTATCTCCTAACCACCATGACCCCTTCCCAGGACCCAGTAATGTGTATATGTGGGTGGCTTATGCATTTGGGGAAACCCTGGTGGTGTAGAGATTGAGAGCTACAGCTGCTAACCAAAAGGTTGGCAGTTCAAATCCACCAGGCACTCCTTGGAAACTCTATGGGGGGTTCTGCTCTGTCCTGTAGGGTGACTATGAGTTGGAATCAACTTGATGGCAGTGGGTTGTTTCTTTTTTTTTTTCTACGTATTTGGTAGCCTTTTGATTTTATATACTTTCGTGAGGATTTTACTTTCCTTCTTATTTAGCACTTGACTAAATAAATAGTGGTCAAAACAGAAAGAGAGGTGTTTGCATGGTGGTACAATATTTCATCTGGGAAAGAATGTTCTGGACTTCAGTGTGTATATTTTGCATTTAAGACACAGTGGCCCTCATTGCCTTTAATAACTTGGTCTACTGAGCAACCAGAGACCACTGCCCTTTGAGTTCTGATGGATGTCTTTAAAGCTACATATTATTGTTTTGCCAATTTCCACACACAAGGATTTTACTGCCTCTTTTACTGTGGTGTTGATAGTGAGCCAGTTTCTTCTCTTCTGTCCGTAAAAACTTAAGTGGAAGAAAGTTCACAGACCCCTTTTATCTTTGCCTATAACATTTGTACAGACTTTATCAATGATAGCTTACACTTTACATGTTTCTTTTATTACTGTCTGCCTCAAATTCTTCATATATCATTTTCCAATGATGATTTAAGGGCTAACCATGTGTTTAAGGGCTCACCATGTGTTGTTTGGCTGTGTATATAACAAAATATTCACCACCTTTAAGAATCCTGCATAAAACGATACATATTAATAAGAGTTATTTATTACAAACTTACTATATACCTGGGTACTATAATTATACAATAATCCTATGAAATAGGTTTTATTATTATTCTCTTTTTTCAGCTGAGAAAATTGTAACTAAGAAGTGAAATACTTTTCTTGGGGTCACACAGTTAAACAAGTGTAGGAGCTGATCTGTCTGCCTAGTTTCTGTGCTCTTAGCTCATACATTATGCCACCTGATTCATTACAGTTATTGAATCATTTACGAAACCCTAACTTGGTAAGATTCTTGCTGTTTCTTACTAATTTGATGAAAGTATGCTATGGTATGAAAACGTTTCTGCCTGTGCTTTCCCTTTTTCCTTTGAAGTTAAATTGCTGTGGAAAATTTTGAAGGGAATTTCAAATGTTTTTTATTATTGGGTATTTGACAAGACTTACAATTTGAAGAGGAGCTATTTAATGGAGTAACATCATTAAAATGAAAGAAGAAATGAGGAAGCGCAGTGTCTAATCATTTGATTATCACTAGCTACAGGTGGCAGAGGCTGTAGGCTAGGTCCTAGCAGCTTGGATAATGGGTAAATGAAAGATGTAGCCAAAAAGTGAATTTTTTTGAGTGAATGAACAAAATGGTGGGTGTAGAGAAATGAATCAGTTGCATGGCATGTGCAATATTAGATTAACTCTACACCTCTAACCTTGGGAAATTTATCTCTAAAACAGTAGTCTCATATATGTGTATACATATACATATGTGTGTATATATATGTGTGTGTGTGTATATATATATATATATGTATATATATATTTAGCTATAAATATATATAGAGAGAGAGCAAGGGAGAAACCTTCGTGGCATAGTGGTTAAGAGCTACAGCTGCTAACCAAAAGGTCAGCAGTTCGAATCCACCGGGTGCTCCTTGCAAACTCTACGGGGCAGTTCTACTCTTTATATGTATATGAAGAAAGTTAACATAACACCTGAAGTTTATGTGATAGATAGTATATATATTAGAAGGAACAAGCAGATAAGATCGTTTCTCTACCTTGGACTATGGCTTCTGGACACTACCCAGGGCTTTGCCACTACTTGCAGTCAGCATAGAACTTAATTGCAACCGTGCAGATAAGACAGAACTGCTCCAGGACAGTTTTTCTCAGGGCTATTCTCCTACTGCAGGCCACAGCATTATGTTACCCTGTAGTCAATTTGGGGTCAGAAGCAATAACCAAGTTAGTTTAGATTTAGATTCTGTCTGAATTATGATACCATTTCATTAAAAATCCATTTATTGTATGTAAAGCTTTTCCCCTGTTTTTTGCTTATTTTCTTCTGAGGATGATGATAATATTGACTTAACACCATGGCTAAGAAGATGATCTATATTTAGATTAAATCCTGGATTAGAAGTTTGGACTCCTGAATGAGCAGCAAAGATAAGAGTAGCTATTTGAGCTTCACCACATTGTGACGATCTTCATATATGAAGTGAGCAGTTAGGACTAAATGAATTTTTAAAGTTCATCTCAAAAGCTAAAATGACCATTATTCTTTAGAAGGAAAAAGAATTGAAGAGGAAACAAACCAAAGGGAGAAAATAAAATAGAAAATAACAATGCTGTTCCTCACCATTCCTTAAAAAAGTCTTAATCTTTTGATTTCTGTGAAACCATTTTTTTTTCATGTTTTCTCTTGCTTCCCTGGCCTCATCTTTTCGATCTCTTTGATGAGATCACTGTCTTCTCCTGTTCTTCTAATCTAATCCTGGTGTTTCCCAAGATTCTGACCTCAGTCTTCTCTCTCAACATATTCTCCTTCATCATCCTTATTTAGATTAAATGAAACATTTTTTTCCCAGTAATGATTACCAAGTAGACATTAGTCTACTTCATTTGGGCCCAGGAGGTGAATCCCTCATTATCCGTTGCTGAATCATCCATTTTCTCTGTTTTCAAGGGTCGTAAGAGTGAGGCTGAAAAGTTCTTCTTGAAGGCTATTGAGCTGGATCCCACCAAAGGAAACTGTTACATGCATTATGGTGAGTGGTTAATAGTTTTTTTTCCATGTTACCCACATTTACTATTAATGCTGATATGAGATTTAGGTTTTATAAAAGGCTACCGGTAAAGTATATTTTGAGAGGAGATTGACTTTGTCATTGCAGATATTTAGCCTCATATTATATTCATACCTTCCAATTCAGAATAGTCATCTGAAAGAAGTACATGTTATATTTTACTTTAGCAATTTTTATAGGACTTCAATGGAGAAGCTGTATTTCACGTTAACTTTATTTCAAGATCAGTGTGCAGTTTAACTGAGATCTCACCAGGACAGCATCTAGCTCCTTGCCCGATGCATAGTACATAATCAAAATATTAGCTCCCTTTTTATTCTAAATAATAAAGTATTGCTCATTGAGCATGTCATTTAGAGGTCTACATTTTGGCCTCAAAATCCTTCTGGAAGATACGGATGTACACAAGCCTTTAAATGCCTATGATTGAGGCCAAGGATAAGCTGTAAAGAGTACTGTCTCATTCGGTTTAGCCCTGGCCTTAATCATTTCAGAATTAGCTCACATAACAACACGGTCACACTCTGCTATATCATTAGTAGTGAGTCATGTGTTAAGTGAGGCAGAGTGTATAGCTGGTTTTGTATTTGGTAAGATGTGCTTATTTCTACCAGATTTGCAGTTGGAATTGCTTTCAAAGAGCCAAGAACATTTTACTTTTACTGATCTCTTTTGTTTTGTTGTTTCAATCACTGTTGGCTTTGATGTGTTAGTTATGATCAAGTAGTAGACTTAAAGATAGACGGAAATTAAATCTAGAGGAAATAAAGCTAATATGCTTGTGTAATATATAATTCCTTCTCCCAGTTTCCAGCTGGTAAAAAATAAATTAGTAACAGGCTGCAAGTGTGAAAGAATGAAAAGAATAAAATAGAGGATACACTTAACCAAGAACAAGTCCATTTCTTTATTTACATTATTGTGTGGGTGTCTACAAACCTAGGATTGTGATGTTTTATCTTTCCAACATAATGCAGCATATAATTTTATACAGTTTGTTGCATATCTTTGTTTCACAGTGCAGTTTTATTGCCATGTTAAGTTAGCAGCTAACTTATTTAAGTTTGTTGCAGAATTTATTTTTACAGGTTTACTTATTCAAAGTATTTTAAATTAGGATTTTCTCATACCTACTATTTTGGGCACCCTTACTGTTAGGGGTAGTTGCATGATTAGTTTTCCTAGTGTTATAGATCCTCTTGTCATCAAATTATATAAAATAGGATTTTTTCCAGTCTTGCTGTCTGCTTTTCCTTTGCCTCACACTATTTCTACTCACTGCATCTTCTAAGCTTGTTTCCCATAATCTTATTATATGCTTTAGGTTTTTAATAATCACTTCCTTTAAACTTCATCATTGCTACATTTCAATCTACATTTCAATTGAAAAAAAAAACTATTAGCATTATCAGTTGACTCCCTTATTGTTCTGACTTGTCCATCTCTACCTATTTCTATAGTTTTTCTCTATTATTTTTATATTATATCATGCTCCTGATATGTTTTTCCACTGGTGGTAGTAGAGGGTATTTCTCAGAGGAGAAATTTTTGAATTTAGTTTTAATCATACAACAGATTCTTTATTCTGTATGTTATTTGGAAACAGTGATCACACATATTCTTTTAAATGCACCCATAAAAACTGATTCTTCCCAGTATCCCTGGGTTATTTTAATATTATTTTGGCATACGTACATTATTAGAAGTACATTTGTTTTCTAAGACAGGGATGATTGCATAATTTATTCTAATTTTGTCATAGTCTCAACAATTTTTTTTTTCCTCCCCTCTGGAGTGGGAAATAGAACTCAAAATAAGGCGTCAAGAAAAGCAGGAGGGATTTAGGCAAAATAATCTACAAATGGACAAAAGTCCATAACTGAGTGCTTGATATTCCTATTTCACTGTGCTGAGGTTATAAAAAAATGTACATTTAAAGGAATGTTAATGAATTTTATTTGAGAGGGTCTACTTCAAATGACTGAACTTTAGAACTGGAAAGTTTCTTTTAAAATTATCTAATATAACCCCTGTAAAAATGGCATAACGGAGGTGACTGACCTCTTCTAATTTCACAAGGGGGAGTAAGAATCAATATCAGCAGCCCAATGCTGATACCTGCAAGGCTGAGGTTAGACATGCCTCCACCCTTCAGCCTTTTTACCAATTCTGACAACAACTGTCCTTCCCACGGCACAGTTCTCTGTTGTGTTCAGTAATTTGTTGAAATGGGCACACAGAACTCATAGATCATACTCATGATTATGAGGTTTATTAGGGAAGTAACAGGTTTCAATTCAAGTTCAGAAATGCTCAGGATATAGTTCTTCAGTCAGGACAGCCTCTTCTCAGTCGTGCCTCAGGCACGCTTCTCCTTGGTCCTTGGCCCATAGGCCCCTCTGCCTGGCCTCTAACCTGCTCAGGCAAGTGTTACGAAGCCCTTTTAGCTCCGCCAATAAGTACCTGGAGGCACCCTACTCCACTAGCAAGCCTTGGCCCAAAGGCACTCAGCTCTCTTGCTCAGTGGGCCAGGCCGTCTCCTGCCAGTCTCCTGGTTCTGCTGCCTCTGCTGCCACTGTTTCTCTGCTGGTACTTCTTCCCATCTCTGGTATGAAAGCTCTCTGTCTCTGTCCTGGTTCTGCTGCCTCTCTCTGTCTTCCTTGTTACAGCTCCCCCCTCTCTCTCTCTTTAGGCCTAGTGGGATGGCAAAGATGACCAATCCTCTTGTTAGGGTTCCGAATATACCTTATTTGCATGGTCCCAACCCCACAAGTGTTCCATGCTCCTTATTTACATTATTCGCAAGCTATCTAATCCCCTTGGTGGGCCACAAGCACCTCATTTGCATAGTCCTACCCAGTCATTTGGTGGGAGTTACAAAGTCTATGGCTAGAAGGGCCATATTAAGTAATTCACTGCATTACAACCCCTCCATTGTACAAATAAATAGATTGAAGACTAGAGGAATGAATTTGACTTACCCAAGTTAGTTGTAGGTGACTAAACTCTGGATCCCTTGATTTCTGGCATTGCTTTTGCTTCTATCACATATGTTCCATTTCTTTTTATAACATCAATAGACAGGTAGGCAGACACATTTTTTGATCATTAGGCCCTTGTGTGCACAGTTTTAGAATGTCAAGTTTATATAAGTCATGACTTAGCATGAAATTTTTAGGGAAAGGTTTTTATTAAGTGAAATATTTATAAATGTGTTTACTAGGTGCAAGGCATTCTTCTAGGTACTGGGATTGTCATTATATAAGTAAAAAACTGAGATGACTTCAGGAAGTGAGTAGGGCTACACAGGAAATAAACAGGATGATGTTTTCTTTAGAAGGCGATGAGGTAGGAAGTAGAGTACTTCTTGAGACAAGGTAGTCAGGTAAAGGCATCTTTGAGGAGGTGACATTTGAAATCTGGGTTAAGTCAGCTATTAAAGAGCAGGGTAAGAGGGTTTCAGATAGAATAAACAGCAAGTACAAAGGTCTGAGACAAGGGCAAGCTTGTGTTCACAGCAGAGAAAGGCTAGTGTGACTGGAGCATATTGAGGAAGCAGATATAGAACCTTTGTACCTTGTGGATCAACCAAGGAGTTTGCATTTTATTCTAAAGGAAGTGGAAGGGACCATGTAGAGAAGACAGGATGAGAGAAAGATCAGAGTAAAGCAAGGGGAGGTTTTTAGGGGACTACTGCTATGTTTGGAGCCCTGATGGCACAATGATTAGAGCTCAGCTGCTTAACAAAGATCTGCAGTTCGAATCCAACAGCTGGTCCTTAGAAACCCTATGGGGCAGGTCTGCTCTGTCCTATAGGGTCACTATGAGTTGGAATCTACTCAACAGCAATGGGTTTAGTTTTGGTTTATTGCTGTATTTTAGGCAGGAGATGTTGGTGGCTTGGACTTGGGGGTAGTTGTGGGAATAGAAATATTTATTTTGAATTTATACAATTACTTCCATTAGAAAATTTTAAGGTAATTAAGAATAGAGCAGATTTTTTTTCCCATCTTTGCACCATCTGTATCTAGCATATGGTCAGACTCACAGTAATATGTAGTAAGTGTTTGTTGAATTCTGTTTAAAATAGTCCCCATTCTGAAATTGGGTATAAGTTCCCAAACTTATTGAACGGATCTCTTTGAATTTTTGTTAGTTTTTGTCCAAGAAGATCGATACCATGAGAATCATAGCAGTTCCAACTTACTGGTTATGTATATTCTTAAGGTATTTATACACACAGATTGAATGAATTGTAACATTTCCTGAGCTTAAAAATAAATGTTTAAATGAAATACATGTTTTGTTTCGAGTCTTTTAAAAATGCTTTTGCAAATGCCAATGAAAATGCAAAAATGGGTGAATTTTGTTCTATTGGAAATTTCAGTCTTCTGAGTGATTGTGTGTTTTTGGTGTGCTTGTTAGTAATACAGTGACTTGAAAAATGCTGTCCACTTGGGACTAGACAGAGGGAATTTTAGGAATTTATACTGGCTTGCAAAGGCAGTTCTTAAAAACTGTATATTACAAAGTACCTATTGCTTGTATTTTGCGTTCACCATTTATAGGTCTGGAAATTGCATAGCAGTTTGTCTTTTTTTGTTCAGATTGGTTTCAAAGAAAGTTAGGCAGATTTGTAAAATTGGTTCAATAAATGGATTAAAAGACTTAGATTTGTCGTCTGTAAAGTGAAAGGGTTAATATGGACTTCTGAAATACTTTCTAACATTCAGATTTCATGTGTCTCTAACATATACTCATTTTCTCACTGGTCTATCAAACATTTTAAGGAATGTTGTAATATTATTGTATTTGCATGTTGTCAAGTTTGCAGGGTATTCACATGTGCATATAAAGTAAATCATGTGAAGTCTTTATGGGATTTTATAAATCTCCAAAGTGAGGATTTGGTGCCTTGGTGTCTCATGTAGGCCTGTAATTCAGGGAGCTCTCTATGGGTTTCCCTTGTGGCTCAAATAGAAAGCTTCTGCCAAAAGAATGAAAGTCAAGAGAAGAAACCTCCTACCAACTTTTTTTTAAAAGAATTATTAGAAAAAAACAGTTTGTTGGATGGAATACATTCTAAATCTTCAAGTTCTTTTTTTGGTGCATAGCAGTAAATTTGATATAGATTGAAACAACTTAATTCATTAAATTTTATTATAAGGTAGTTACTATGTATAATGTCCAGCAAGTGGGAATTCATCAGCTATTAAGGACAGAAGCATTAAAAGTTAAAATGGAGCAGATGGTGGTAAATGTGGTAAAAAGCGGAAATATTCTTTTACCTGAACTTTGAATGGTTTCTTTTCGTATCTATCTCTTAACCGTGAGTTTCTAAGAATAAAGCATTTAGCCCCATTTTCTTCATTATTGATACTCTCTCTAGGAGATGATGTTCATTTCCAAGGGTTCAGTTATGCAGAGACAAGTCCTGAGCTTCTTTCCCTCCAGACTCCAGCCAGTATTTATTGAGCACTGGTAGTAGATGTGGGCACACAGAATGAGACAGACTCCAGTAGAGCTTGCAAACTAGTGAGGAAGACACAAATTTTAAGAATAATTATTTATTTACATTTGTGATTAGTTTCAAAAAAGAGAAACAGTATAATTAAAGGACTATGACCTGCGGGTGGGGGTGCATGAGAAATATGCCCGACGAGCTCACGTGTAAGCTGTATTTCAACGATGAGTAAGAGTTCACCAGACAAAGTGAGAGGATGAGGGAGTACAGTGGATAACATTAATGCCCAGAAAATATTTGAGGCAGAAGGCACAATGTGTGTTCATGGAATAGTTCAAGGACAGAACTAAGGCAATAGCTAGAAGCTATGAGAGAGAAGACACGTTATGGCTCCATAGAAGGAGGAGTGTCTAACTATTTGAGCTGCCTGGACATGAAAGGGGCTACATGCAGATGAAATGAGTGCCCATTAAAGGTTTTCAAATGTGAGTTTCTAAGGATATTAGAGAATTCAAGCATAGCGAAGGGGTAGAGGGCTGGTCCTATCTTTTCTATTATTTCCAACATCGAGATTAAGTTGTTCTATCATTATTATTTTTGGGCCCACAGAAAAGTTTAGAATTTTTTTAAATTATAAATATCTGGATATGGGTGCCTATGCCAGTAGCAAGAGATATCACTAAATTGTTTCATATTGGTTCCACTTTAGATTCTCTTTCTCCTCCTCCTTCTCCTCCCACCTACCATTCTTTCATCCTTTAATCTCTTCTTCCATGTACCATCCATTTTATTATTGAAGGGCTACTCTATTTAGTGATCCAACAGAATGCAGAAGTTATTGAACAATACCATTAATATCACATACAAGTAAAATTTTGCTGAAGATAATTCAAAATTTATTGCAACAGTACATTGATTGTGAACTGCCAGAAATTCAAGCCAGATTCAGAAGAGGACATGGAACAAAAGATATCATTGCTGATATTAGATGGATCTTGGCTGAAAGCAGAGAATGCCAGAAAGATATTTACCTGTGTTTTATTGACTATGCAAAGGCATTAGACTGTGTAGATCATAACAAATTATGGATAACATTGTGAAGGATGGGAATTCCAGAACACTGAATTGTACTCATGAGGAACCTGTACATAGACCAAGAGGCAGTTGTTTGAACAGAACAAGGGGATACTGCATGATTTAAAATCGAGAAAGGTGTGTGCCAGGGTTCTATCCATTCACATTACTTATACAGTCTGTATGCTGAGCAAATGATCTGAGAAGCTGGACCATATGAAGAAGAACGCTGCATCAGGATTGGAGGAAGACTCAGTAACAACCTGCGATATGCAGATAACACAGCCTTTCTTGCTGAAAGTCAAGAAGACTTGAAACACTTACTTATGTAGATCAAAGACTAGAGCCTTCAGTATGGATTGTACCTCAACATAATAAAAACAAAAATCCTTACAACTGGACCAATAAGCAACATCAACAAAAGACTGAAGTTATTGAGGATTTCATTTTACTTGGATCCACAATTAATGCCCATGCAAACAGCAGTCAAGAAATCAAAGGACATAATGCATTACGCAAATCTGCTGCAAAAGACCTCTTTAAAGTGTTAAAAAATAAAGATAACACTTTGAGAACTAAGGTGCACCTGACCTAAGCCATGGTAAGTTCAATTGCCTCATATGTATATGAAAGGTGGACAATAAATAAGGAAGACCAAAGAAGAATTGATGCCTTTGAATTATGATGTTGTGGAAGAATATTGAATATACCATGGACTACCAGAAGAACAAACAAATCTGTCTTAGAAGTATAGCCAGAATATTCCTTGGAAGCGAGGATAGTGAGACTTCGTCTCACATACTTTGGACATGTTATCAGGAGGGCCCATTCCCTGGAGAGGGACATCATGCTTGGTAAAGCAGAGGATCAGCAAAAAAGAGAGCCCTCAACGAGATGGATTAACACAGTGGCTGCAACAGTCTGCTTCAACATAGCAATGATTGTGAGGATGGCACAGGACCAGGCAGTGCTTCCTTCTGTTGTACATAGGCTCACTTTGAGTCAGAACCGACTCGATGGCACCTAACAACAATTCCAGGAAATACGCCTAATATGGTGATAAAGCAGTGAATAAAACAGAGAGGGTCCTGCTATGAGATGGAGAATTACTCTTAAATATTATGATGGCCAGGTAGATTCAGTAATCTATACAAAGTTACCATGTTCAGTAGCCATATACTATCCACCAATATCATTAACCACTCTGAATAAAACCAATTGAAAAAAAAATTTAAGTAAATCAAGTAAATTCCGACTCATGCTGACCCCATATGTTTCAGAGTAGAACTGTGCTCCATAGGGTTTTCAGTGGCTGATTTTTCACAAGTAGATCAGCCGGCCTTTCTTCCCAGGGACCTTTAGGTAGATTTGAACCACCAACCTTTTGGTTAGTAGCTGAGTGCTTAAAAATTTGAGCAATTTTAAAAATAAAATCAATATTTAAAATCCATATTCTGATTTTTATCCACTCTCAATTTTAGAACCCTCAGAAAATCTTACTGCATATATAAAACACTTTACCATCTACCCAGTGCTTTCTTGTCCCTGATCTTTTTTTAAATCATCATGTCACTCTTGTCAGTAAAGAATGGACCCCAACTCCATTTGGCAAAGAAATGGAAACTCAGAATTTCTAAGTGACTTCCTGAATCAAAAATTTTTAACATAAGTAGTGGAGGAAGAACTAAAACCCAGTTCTTTGAACTTTAAGTCAAAAGCTTTCTATTGTTAATATTGTACTCTTCTTTCTCCAGGATGGTTCATATACTATTTAAGTTTCATTTATAAAAAGTACATTAAGTACCTGGGTTATGAATGTACAATTTACAGACAACTCATATTTGCACTTTAATGTTATGTAAATTTGCCATCACTTTGAAACGATTGAACCAACCGCTACTCAAAACGAATTCTTCGTCACAGTCACCTTCACTTGCTGCACGTGCGGCTTTTAAATCACTGAAAAGGCACCGAGCCTTTGTTGCACTGAAGTAAGGCTAAATAAGAACCTATGCACCTGTTCCAATTTATCTACAGATTCTTTAAGACAAACTAAAGAACAGATCTCGTTTGTAACCCAGGGACTATCTGTAAGCACTGGGGAAAATTGTTAGAACATTGGGTTCAGTCTTTCATAAGTGAATAATGAAAGAAGCATCTTGAAAATATGTAATAGGTTGCATTGGTGAGAGACCTGTGATTATTTTTCATTACTCATGATTAAAAATAGTTAGAAGATGGCAGTGGAATGAGATTGACTATATTGTAAAATGTCATTTTCAGTTACTTCAGAGATGGTAAGAGTAATTTTTTAAATAAATAATGAGCTAAATAATAGCCTTGCCTGGATTAAAAATGATAATACATTTTGGATGGAATGTTGCAAAATTATGTTGAGATTAAAATTATGTTTAATCCTTAAAACCAAAACTTTTTTTTTTTTTTATTACCAGTATTTAATGTGCTTTTACTGATGCAAGGACAGCACAAGGAGCTCCTTGATGTATAATTAGAATAGGATTTTTCTAAAGGTTGCTCCAAATTACTTTATTTCTTACCTGAGTTTTTTTAGTTTTTAAATTGTTTGTTATTAAAGTGTGTCTAATAACTTAATATGGTTTAATCTTCTTACTTGTGTGTATTTTCCATGAAATACTTTCCAATGCCTTTTAGAATTACCACTTTCCCATGGGTAACATAGAGGTGGGGGGACATCGTAGGCTTGAAAAAGGAATAAAATTCAAAGACAAACAGTAAACGGATAGGAAGTCATTTTCATAAAAGCAAAAGAGAGTATCAGTCAACTCAACCCATGGGAAACTGTAAAACTAGAAGAACAATTGACAGCATACAAAATTCTAAGGATATGAACAAATGATTCATAAAAGAAGAAATGCAACTGGTTGTAGAAGATAGTAAAATGTACTACTTCATTATAAATCAAAGAAATTTAAATTCAAATAAAATTCTTAAGCTGATACAGCATTTATTCTCAAAATATATCTTACAAAAATACGATGTTTTTCTACATTTAAAATTATCCACAAAGGTAACAATTGCAACACTGCACTGTATTTATTAGAGGAAAAAATGGGAAAGCAACTAAATGCCTGAAAAAGGGAAATCATTAAATAAACTAGGATTATTCCCACTTGATTAAATATTGCAAGTCTAAAGTAAATTTGTAAAGGATATGTAATAACAGAGATAACTGCCTATGTCATTATGTTAGGTTAAAAAAGTAACAATCAAAATTGTACATGAAACATGATTAAATTCTATATAATAACTATGTGATTCAAAAGACAAGCAAAACAGAAAGCACCAAAATATTAAAAATGGATGTTTTAGCTTTTGGGACCTTTGCAGCTATTTGGGGGGGATGGTGTTAATGTTTTCTCTCTATTTAAAAATTTCTATATAAAGCACATTACTTTTTAAATGAAGATATACTTTAATATAATGTGAAAGAACAAGCTTCTTAATATTCTGTAAATATTTAGAAAAGATAGCAGTAATCTGGCATGTAGTGCATAAATCATGTCTTTTTTAATTTTTTATATAATTTATTTTTTGTTGTTATTGAGAATATACACAGCAGAACATACACGAATTCCACATTTTCTATGTGTACAATTAAGTGACATTGATTACATTCAAGCTGTGTAACCATCTCACCCTCCTTTTCCCTGTTGTTCCTTTCCACTAATATAAAATCACTGCCCTTAAGTTTCCTGTCTAATCTTCCTACTTGTTGTTAATTTGAGTCCATATAAATAGTTCTTAGAAGAGCACAATACTCAGGGCAGACATTCTTTACTAATTAAGCTTTTGTCTGGATCTTACAAGCTTGCAAGTGACCATCCAAGGTACTACAGTTGGTTTCTATTCACTTGGAGCAGCACAGGAAGAAGGAGAGTCTGGAATAGGAGGAAGAAACGGGATATGTGGCTAATTGCCTCCACGAACAACTGTCTCCTTTGCCATGAGACCAGAAGAACCAGATGGTGCCTGGCTACCATTACTGACATTTTTGATCAAGGATTCTATAGAACAATCCTGATCAGAAGGGGGAAAACACAGAATAGAATTTCAAATTCTCATAGAATCCAGACTTTCTGGAGCCAATGAGGCTGGAATGAGCCCCTGAAACTATTGCCCTGAGATAATCTTTAAACCTTAAACTTTATGCCAAAAATATCCCCTGAAGTCTTCTACAAATTAAATTTTATAAACACCCCTCATAAAACACATTAAAAATTGACTCAGCTGGTAACAATAATAAGATGTCACCCAGCTCAGCATGATAGTCACACAGATGGCAGATTTGCCACCTGTTTGTTGTGCAACTTTAAGCAAATTTCTTAACCTCTCTAGCTCACATTTCATCATTTGTAAAATGCTGATAATACCATACTTTGAGATTCTATGATGGTATCAATTCTTACCCACCAAGTTTTATTATAGCTTTACACACACACACGAAAGGAAATGAACACTTTGTTATAAAGGTATGCAAGGATTGTAAGATGCTTCACAACATCAGAATTATTAAATTTAAGTAATGTGGCATAACCCGACCCTAGAGTCATAGGAGTAGAGTAGTGGTACTCACTTGGTGTTGTGCCAGGCAAGTGTGTGTTCACTAATGCTAGCTGCTGTCATAATTGATGTTCATTGTTCAACAGTTAGGTTCCTGACCCAGTGCTGGGTACTTTTAGTTTATATTTTGTCATTTCAGCAACCAAACCCTGTGCAGAAATAACAGTATCCTATTTTACAGATGCAAAGGCATTAAACGTTTAAGTGACATATTGAAGGCTCTATGCCTAATAAGTTGGCAGAGAATTTGAACTTCATCTGACTCCGAAGCCCATGATATCATTATGGTTTTGCTTGTGCTTTCAAATATATGATCGTACTGAATGTGAGTCTTTTGGTTTCCCAATGGTTACACAGACCCAGAATGCTGAGATTACAATGGATTGCACGTTGAGAAACCTGTGGGCCATTCATAATCATGTACTTGAAGGCCCCAGGAAGAAAGAAGGGCAGCTTGAGGTCATCAAGGCAGGGAGACAGCCTACAAGCTACAGAAGGAGAAAATAAGGCATTTAGAGGAGAATGGAAAGAAAAGACAGGAGACAAGGCACCAGATTTCACATGATGCAGTTTTACTTCCACTATCTCAGGCACGCAGCTGCTAACCAAAACATCAGTGGTTCAAACCCACCAGCTGCTCCACGGGGGAAAGATGTGGTAGTCTGCTTCCACAAAGATTTACGGCTTTGGAAATCCTATGGGGCAGTTCTACTCTGTCCTACAGGGCTGCTATGAGTTGGAATCGACTTGAAAGCACTTGTTTGGTTTTTTTGGTTTATAATACAATGAAGTTGTCTGTCTTAGTCATCTAGTGCTGCTATAGCAGAAATACCACAAGTGGATGGCTTTAACAAACAGAAGTTTATTATCTCACAGTTTAGTAGGCTAGAAGTCCAAATTCAGGGCATCAGCTCCAGAGTAAGGCTTTCTCTGTCGGCTCTGGAGGAGGGTCCTTGTCATCAATCTTCCCCTGGTCGAGGAGCTTCTCTGCACAGGAAACCCGGGTCCAAAGGACATGCTCTGCTCCTGGCGCTGCTTTCTTGGTGGTCTGTGAGATCCCTCTATCTCTGCTTGCTTCTCTCTTTTATATCTCAAAAGAGATTGGCTAAAGACACAATCCAATCTTATAGATTGAGTGCTGCCTCATTAACATAACTGTGGCCTGTCTCACCTCATTAACATAATAGAGGTAGGATTTACAACACATAGGAAAATCACATCAGATGACAAAACGGTGTTCAGTCACACAATACTGGGAATCATGGTCTAGCCAAACTGATAACACATATTTTTTGGGACACAGTTCAATCCATGACATTATCTCTATTTGAAAAATGAAGGAACTGTGGCTCAGAACCAAAGAATCTTGAAAATAACCAGAGTGGCCTTGCTTCAGGGGTTCTATCACTTACTACAGTGCCTTGTACAAAGAAGATGGTCAATCAGCTTCTTTTCAATAAAGGAATAGGTAAGGGAAGGTAGACTAGCTTTCAGTTGGTTTTACCCTCCCCTGTTGTCATATCTGCTTCTTAGTTTTTTGTATGGGAATTTAATCCACTTTGTTTTAAATTGTGTATAACTCATTCATGCTTTGCTAAAAGGTAAAGATTTAAGTCCAAGTTTCATATATTCTTTTGAATCTGTCTTTGTATAAAGACTCAAGAAGCCAGAAAAGCCTTAAGAGTTAAATTGAGTTTGGGATTAGGAAGTAAAAAGTGCTGTAGATTTCAGAAAGTGAATCATGGATTTTGAAATGAGACACACCTAGATTCCAATCCCAGCTCTACTGCTGAATATCTTCTTGAGCATGGTCTAGCCTCTTCTAGACTCTCTGCTGCTCAGTTTCTTAATCTGGAGATGATTACTACTGCCTCAAGTTGTGAGGATTCCAGGGCTTCAAACTGATTCATTCCTGTTTGAACCCCTACTGGAGTTTGCATTTCTAACAAGTTCCCTGCTGAGAATTTGCATTTCCACACCAGATATACTGAATCAGAATCTATATTTTAACAAGATCCCTAGGTGATTCTTATGTATAACTTCCTGGGAACTTATTAGAAATGCAAATTCTCAGCAGGGAACTTGTTAGAAATGCAAATTCTTAGCAGGGTTTTGAACCAGAAGGAACTGGTTCTGAGCCCTGGAGGATTCATTTACATTTTTATAAAGTAACTAGCATGCGATATTTGCTCAGTAAATTGTAACAATGGCCATTTATTATTTTTAACCTATAAAAATCTTAGAGAGTAATCATATAGAAAAATTTTTGAAAAAGATATAAATAAGGGACAGAAATTAAGGGAAGAGGAGACAGAGTGAAAACCTAGAAATTAAGAAAAAAGGGGAATCTTTACCAACTAACATGTACACAAAAAGACCAGAGAGAAAGAGAATAATTGCTTACAAGAAGAATGAGGTTTATATGTGAGGTTACAAGGGAGTAGACGTTATACTTAGCCCAAACCACCGTTTAAGGTAAGCAGTGGATTTTTCTCATTACATTAAGTACTAGCTCATTTAACTGGATCAATCACATACTTTCTTCTCTATAGCTCCACATGTCAGCATAGTTCATGTCTGTAAATCCCATAGTGTCAAGTGAAGTATGTATTTTGTACTGATTAATTGGGAACACACAGACACACACACACACACACACACACACACACACACACACATACACACACAAATACTGTTTTTCCAGTCTTGGCTGTTTTGATCTAGCAATTAAATGCACTTTAGATCCTTGCTTTCAGTTTTCTTTTTCTGCCTTCCGCTTAATTAAAACAGTTATTCTAACTCAGCAGTCCTTGGCTTTGCCAAATCTTTGGTGCTATCGTTAACTCTTCTGCACCTCGGTTGACACACCTGTAAACGAATACCACTGAAGCCCTTTGAGATCTTGTGCAAGCACAAGAAGACTGAGCTCTTCCTAGGAAGAGGATGTAAGCATGGCTCTCTGAGCCACCTTTCTCTGTTCTCACTACTGTCATAATTTAGTTTCAGAGGAACACTCCTTTCTTGAGGGACTTCAGCACCTGTGTTTCAGTCCTTTTATACCACCTCATCCCTTTCTTTTCAACTCTAGTGTAAGATCGCACACTATCCTTCAAAATGAGGCTACTCTGTGTCTCAGGTTGTGTACCTCATCTAGGTATGTCTTTCCCTTCATCTTTAGGTGATAAAACTCGTCAGATTATTTGAAGCCCAGCATGAACTCATTATTTTTTATTAAGCATACTTGATCCCTGTTGGATCTCTGTATCATTTCAACCTATACTGGGATCGTGTTGCTCACCCCTCACTAGCCTCAATCCCACTCATCCTCCTTCCCATCATCGCTTCTCTCCCACTTTTCCCCTGTCTCCCTCCACCTCTGTTTTTCTTTGTTATTGTTGGTTACCATCCAGACGAGTCTAACTCATAGCAACCCCATGTGACAGAGTCACCCTGCCTCATAGGATTTTCTAGGCTACAATCTTTATGGGAGCACATAGCCAGGTATTTCTCACACAGAGCAACTGGGTAGGTTCCAACTGCCAACCTTTTGGTTAGCAGCCGAGTGCTTAATCTTGCTCCACCAGGGCTCCTTTCTATTTCTCCTTGGACCCCTGTAATTATTACCGTCCATTGATAGTCTTCATAACTCCCTCAATGGTTTTCTGGTACTTCATAACCCTTTTGGAAAGAGACAGGGGAGAAATAAATTTAATAAAGCAACACCAGCCCTCCTGACCTTCTTTCCAGTTGAGTACGAGGCCCTGGCCTTCTGATCCTCAAATCTCCTTTGCAGTAGACACCTTTTTTGCCACCTGTCCAATTCAGGGCAAACTCTTGGTTTTATGTTCAATTTGGGACAGATCCAGGGCCTCTCATCCTCAACAAGAGCAGACTAGACTGTTCACCAGGGTGTCCTTTTGTTGTTCACCCAGCCCACCTGTTTAACTGGCCAGTAACTGTGGCACATTTATCACATTGGTTCTGTTGCAATAAAATAGAGCTTTTATTAACTCAGGCTGCCAAGAGCACAAAAACATAATGCAACAAAACTAATAGAAGGAAAGGGGAGAGAAATTGGTTTCAAAGAGTGAGAGCATACTGAAATTGAAGAGTAACCGAGGCCTCAGAAAAAGAGACATTCTGCAAGGTTTCCATCAGAAGGGCGAAAAAGGGTTCCCCTCCTTATTTTTAATTTTCTCAAGCATAATGATATACCTGAACAAGCAGTCTCTGTTTAGCAATATCTCATTTGGATAGCTGTTCTAAAACCTGATCATTGCATTGTCACCGTCGCTTTCTTATCAGGAAGGCATTACTCTCCTATAATGTTATTGTTGTTGTATGCCATCAAGTCGATTCCAACTCATAGTGACTCTGTAGGACAGAGTAGAACTGCCCCTTAGGGTTTCCAAGGAGAAGCTGGTGGATTCGAAACTGCCAACCTTTTGGTTAGCAGCCTGAGCTCTTAACCACTCTACTGCACCACCAGGGCTCCTCCTATAATAGGAAGACCCAGTGGAAGACTTGTCTCAGTTCCCCTTTATTGACTTATCTTGTTACCACTAGATGTCACCCAAACCAGTAGGCCCATATATTTTCTCAGTGACTTTTTTCCCCAATCCAAGGATCTGAATCTTTGAGAAGGTCCCAAGGTACAGACAATTGCTTCGGTTGTTGGTACTATTCTGTTTCATAATCTGGTTGCTGGTTATATGATAGTAGTCACCAGGTGAAAATTGAAGTGGTACACTTACTTGTGCCCTTTTCTCTATGTATGTTGAACTTAATTAAAAGTTGAACAAAAACAAAAAATCCCTTCCATCCAGAGACGCTCGCAGCTCTCTGATCAAATATACCTGTGGATAGAGATATATATTTATACATATTTATTTTTTAACTTAAACTCTCTCTGTAATGTCCTTTCTCCTCTGCTAGATTAGGAATATTTTAAGTATAAATGTTGCATTTGCTTCTCCCACTGCAGATTATCACTATGTCTTGTGTATAGTTGGCACACAACACATTTCTTGGATTGGATCTCTTAACACATAGTTTCTTCTTTTGTTCCCAGACTACTTCAATTTATTTCACAGTACAGTGGAATGCAATAGATTTTAGCCAAATTGCACAGTTTGACCTGTTCTGAGAGTAAGATATCTTTGAAGATATGATTGATGTGTGGATTATTTTTTGTGTTCCAAGAAACAGAGAGATCTAAAGCTGGGGCCATCATGTTGCTCAAATCCAGAAGGTGCTGTTCATAGTAACCTCAATGTGAATGGTCCCCTTGGGAAATGTGGGCTATCTAGCATGAGTGGCCATTCACTGTAGCCCTGCCTAAAATCATGCTAAGGTTGGAGGATATGAATAGATGAGTGCCTGGTGACTTTGGCTAGATTCTAGCTTGCTCTTGAATATGAAGCAAGTAGCAACTTAAGAACCCCATGACTATGTCAGTTTGTCTAACTATGGTGGCTTGCATGTTGCTGTGATGCTAGAAGCTATGCCACTAGTATTTCAAATACCAGCAGAGTTACCAACAATGGTCAGGTTTCAGCAGAGCTGCCAGACTAAGACAGACTGGGAAGAAGGACCTGGCAGTCTACTCCCGAAAAAACTGGCTAGTGAAACCTTATGAATAGCAGTGGAACATTGTCTGGTATAGTGCTGGAAGGTGAGCCTCTCAGGTTGGAAGGCACTCAAAATATAACGGGAAGAGCTGCCTCCTCAAAGTAGAGTTGACCTTAATGATGTGGATGGAGTAAAGCTTTCAGGACCTTCATTTGCTGATGTGACATGACTCAAAATGAGAACAAATAGCAACAAACATCCATTAATAATCAGAACATGGAATGTACAAAGTATGAATCTAGGAAAATTCGAAGTCATCAAAAATAAAATAGAATGCATAAAGACCGATAGCCTAGGCATTAGTGAGCTGAAATGGACTGGTACTGGCCATTTTGAATCAAAAATCATGTGGTCTACTATGCCGGGAATGATAAATTGAAGAGGAATGGCATCACATTCATCATCAAAAAGAGCATTTTAAGATCTATCCTGAGGTACAGCACTGTCAGTGATAGGATAATATCCATATGCCTTCAAGGAAGACTAGTTAATACAACTATTATTCAAATTTACACACCAAGCACTAATGCCAAAGATGAGGAAATTATACATTTTTACCAACATCTGCAGTCTGAAATTGATCAAACATGCAGTGAAGATGCATTGATGATTACTGGTGATTGGAATGCAAAAGTTGGAAAGAGAAGGCTCAGTGGTTGGAAAATATGGCCTTGGTGATAGAAATGACATGAGCGATCATATGGTAGAATTTTGCAAGACCAATGACTTATTCATTGCAGATACATTTTCAACAACATAAATGGCAGTCATACTCATGGACCTCGCCAGATGGAATACACAGGAATCAAATTAACTAGTCTGTGGAAAGAGACGAAGGAGAAACTCAGTATCATCTGTCAGAAAAAGGACAAGGGCTAACTGCAGAACAGACCATCAATTGCTCATATGCAAGTTCAAGTCGAAGCTGAAGAAAATTAGAACAAGTCCACGAGAGCCAAAGTACAACATTGAGTATATCCCACCTGAATTTAGAGACCATCTCAAGAATAGATTTGATGCATTGAACACTAATGACAGAAGACCAGACGAATTGTGGAATGACATCAAGGACATCATACATGAAGAAAGCAAAAGGTCATTAAAAAGACAGGAAAGAAAGAGAAGACCAAAATGGATGTCAGAAGAGACTCTGAAACTTGCTGTTACACATGTAGATAAAGTAATGGAAGAAATGATGAAGTAAAAGACCTGAGCAGAAGATTTCAAAGGGTGGCTCAAGAAGACAAAGTAAAGTATTATAATGAAATTTGAAAAGACCTAGAGTTATAAAACCAAAAGGGAAGAACACACTCAACATTTCTCAAGTTGAAAGAACTGGAGAAAAAATTCAAGCCTCAAGTTGCAATGTTGAAGGATTCTACAGGGAAAATATTGACTTATGCAGGAAGCATCAATAGAAGATGGAAGGAATACACAGAGTCACTATACCAAAAAGAACTGGCCGACATTCAAACATTTCAGGAGGTAGCATATGATCAAGAACTGATGGGAATAATGAAAAACAAGGCTTCAGGAATTGGTGGAATATCAATTGAGATGTTTCAACAAATGGATGCAGTGCTGCAGGTGCTCACTTGTCTATGTCAAGAAATTTGGAAGACCGTTTCCTGGCTATCCAACTGGAAGAGGTACATATTTGTAACCATTCAAAAGAAAGGTGATCCAAAAGAATGTGGAAATTATTGAATAATATCATTAATATCACACACAAGTAAAATTTTGCTGAAGATCATTCAAAAGCGTTTGTAGCAGTACATCAACAGCGAACTGCCAGAAGTTCATGCTGGATTCAGAAGAGGATGTGGAACAAGAGATATCACTGCTGATGTCAGATGGATCTTGGCTGAAAGCAGAGAGTACCAGAAAGATGTTTATCTGTGTTTTATTGACTATGCAAAGGCATCCCACTGTGTGGATCATAACGAATTATGGATAACGTTGCAAAGAGTGGGACTTCCAGAATACTTAATTGTGCTCATGAGGAACCTATACATAGATCAAGAGGTAGTCGTTCAAATAGAACCAGGGGACACTGCGTAAAGTCAGGAAAGGTGTACAGACAGGGTTTTGTCCTTTCACCATGCCTATTGAATCTGTAGCTGAGCAAATAATGTGAGAAGCTGAACTACAGGAAGAAGAATGAAGCATCGGGATTGGAGGAAGACTCATAAACAACCTGTGATATGCAAATGACACAACGTTGCTTGCTGCAAGTGAAGAGGACTTGAAGCACTTACTGATGAAGATCGAAGACCACAGCCTTCAGTATGGATTACACCTCAACATAAACAAAATCCTCACAATTGGACCATAAAGAACATCATGATAAACAGAGAAAATATTGAAGTTGTCAAGGATTTAATTTTACTTGGATCCACAATCAATGCCTGTGGAATCAGCAGTGGAGAAATCAAATGACTTACTATATTGGGCAAATATGCTGCAAAAGACCTCTTTAAAACATTAAAAAGCAAAGATGGCACTTTGGGGATTAAGGTAAGCCTGACCCAAGCCATGGTATTTTCAGTCACCTCATATGTATGTGAAAGTTGGACAGTGAATAAAGAAGACCAAAGAATTGATGCCTTTGAATTATGGTGTTGGCAAAGAATATTGAACATACCGTGGCCTGCCAGAAGAAGGAACAAATCTGTCTTGGAAGAAGTATAGCCAGAATGCTCCTTGGAAGCAAGGATAGTGAGATTTCCTCTCACGTATTTTGGACATGTTACCAGGAGGGACGAGTCCCTGGAGAAGGACATCATGCTGCATAAAGAGGAGGGTCGGCGAAAAGGAGGAGACCCTTAATGAGATGGATTGACACAGTGGCTGCAACAATGGGCTCAAGCATAACAATAATTGTGAAGATGACACTGGACCAGACAATGTTTTGTTCTGTTGCACAAGGGTCACTATGAGTCTGAACCAACTTGATGGCACCTAACAGTAGCAACAACAGCCACTTGAGAAAATGATTAGTTGATTTAGTCCCATTCTAGAACACGTATTTTCTTGAATCGCCACAGTGTGCCTGGAAGTATGGGAATGAGCCACTGGGATATCTAGGGGGAGAACATTTCAAGCAGAGAGAATGGTACATGAAAAGGCTTTAAGGCAGAAGTATGGCTGGTGTATTAGAGAAAAAGCAAGGAGGCCATGTAGCTTGAACCTGTGACCAAGAAGGAGAGTAGTTGGAGGTGATGTCAGAGAAATTAGGGGTGGGCATGGGGTGCTGATCATATGAGGCTGATTAGACCATTTTAAGGACTTTCACTTTTCTTCTTGATGAACCAGTAGATTGATATGATCTGATTTTTTTTTTCACAGGATAACACTGACAGCTGTGTTGAGAATACTCTATAGGGGGCAAGAGCAGCATCAGGGAGATCTGTTAGGAGGCTCTTGCCTTATTCCAGGAGCAAGATGGTGATGGCTTGAAACAAGGTCATAGTGGTAGAGGTCAGGCAATTCTGGATATATTTCAACGATCAGATGTTCTCTCCCAAGGAGAAATATTTTAATGCAAATATTATGTTCTAGTTATTATTATAAGTAAGATTTATATTGGACTTTGAATATTTTTAAAGCTACATATAAACGAGTTTTTTTTTTCCTTAAAGGGAATTACATTATCATGACACCTGTTACAGATTGTTTTAACCCCTTATTTTAGTTGCATTGGTCATAAGAGTAAATTTTTTCCATAGCATTTTAGTAAGAAATGCCAGTCCCAACTAAATCTAGGGAGTTTATATGTAGAATTTTTCACAGCAGTATTTGAGCTTATGGCTTAAGGCAAGCTTACATTTTTATGGATTTCCACTCCTTGCAGACAGCCTTTTAAATCCAAGAATTAATGAAGGATTTATCTTCACAGGCTTGTCATATTGAAATGTTAGTAAAATTCTACCAAGCAGTTTAAAAGCTTTAGAGAATTGTCCAGAGAAGAAATGGTATAATTCTGATGCTGAAAAAGTTGAATCCAATCAACCGCTTTTCTTTTTCTTTCTCCTATTTTAACCTGTGGGGAGATGTCTTAGGTTGAAGTCTCTAGAGAAGCAAAACCAGTAAAGCATATAAATAGAGAGAGAGAGAGAGATTTATGTCAAGGAAATGGCTCACGTGGTTGTAGAGGCTGCAACGTCCCAAATCTGTGGGTCAGGAAAGAAGCTTCTCCTGATTCACATAGCCACAGGGGCTGGTGAACCCAAGATTGGCAGGCTGGAGAGCAGGGCTGTTCCTCACAGGCTGTGAAGATCGACGAATCCCCAGATCAGCAGGCAAGACCACAGGCAAGCTGCTAGCTCAAGTCCTAAAAACCGGAGGTCAGACGAACATGAGCCAGCTGCAGGATCCGGAACGAGGAAGAGCCCCAAGCCATGCCTGAACATCCGCCCACACTCAATGCAGGTCACATGCCCAAGGAAACTCTCCTTCAACTGACTGACTACTCACAGCATATCCTATCGTGGCGGTGATCACATATCAAATCTCAGCAAGGAAGTGATCACAATATTATATGACTGCCAAAACACTGAGAATCATGGCCCAGCCAAGTTGACACACAATATTAACCATCACAGGAGACATACATTTTTCGTATCTACTTCTAAAAATGTCTCCAGTTTTTGTTGCCCCTTCTATTTTCCCTGTGCAAATGACTGTTCTTTTCTTATAATTTCTCACCTCATCTTTTGGTTGTTGTTTTTTTTTTCCTCACTTTGATTTGAGACAAATAAAATGATAATAATTAACTTGGATAACACAGATTATAAACCAAAGGAATAGTGAAAAAGCGTGATGGTTTCTTTATTTGAAATTCTACTTAATTATCAAACACAAAGAGTGTGTTTGTCTACTATGTGTGGAAATCCATTCCTGCACTCGAGGAATTTAACTCGTAACTCTTTTAAAAGAAGTTTTGAAAGAATGAACTTACAGTTAATGTGTGTGTCTTATTCTGACACATGTAATTTTCTATCCTGGTCTTTATGCTTCATTAGGCATGTCAGCTGCAGTTGCTTACAAGAAGAGCTCCGTCTAACTTTAATCAGAGTCCATAGCATGGTGAAAATATTTATTTTGTTTTTCACATAAGACACTGGCTCTCAAAGTGTAGACCCTGCTCTAGCAGCATCAGCATCACCTGGGAACTTGTTATATAAACATCATGCCCCATCCCAGATCCAGTGAATCAGAACCTCTGGGGACAGTAAACATCAGCTATCTGATTTCTTAATTTATAATTTGTTGATGTTGCTATTTCCTTTTTGTTGTTGAACATTGAAGATGTATTTGGCATTGACAAAGCTTGAAACCCTTTGCCTAGGGCATTCTGTGTAAACTGACTTCATATGCTATTGAGTACCATTATCTTCATCACACAGACTTTTGTCTGTGTTTCTCTCTCTTTCCATGTAGGCAACACATGAACTTTTTATTTCTTTCTTTTTACCGGAGCTAAATATATCTCCTTTTCTCTCTTCTGTCTAGAGTACTGAATTTCAAGAAAATAGCCTGTATCCTTCAATTAATTGTTGTATTTTTTCTAACTATTAATATAAGATACATTTCAGAGTTAATAGCTGTTTGGAAAGCAAAAGAACAATTAGTAGATTCCTGCATTATCCTCTGCCTAAATTTCACATAAAAAATTAATATACTTATACCCAGCTAAATATTATGCTTGAAGACACGTAATAATAACTACCATGTTTTAATTTAAAAAATAACCTATAAAAAGCACAACTAACTGAAGAATGAGTTTAGCCTGGTATGCTTTATTAAGATATATGAGGAAGTATTAATTTTTCAGTTTACCACAGATTGTTCAATTCTTGTTTTACTGTTTTTTAAACATGTACTTTAACTTTAATCTCATGTCTGTGTATCTGTAGAGTTAGCATGTACATGATTTCATGATGTATCTTCCTATTTTTAAATGTAATTGTTAACAACTCTGTTTCCTTAATAATTGTCTGACCCCAAAATTGTGTGTGCTTGTTTGTTTTGGGAGATAAGAAGGCACAGAATGTTAGGTAACAAACTAAGAAAGTGATGTAAAGGTTTTTTTTTTTTTTTAATTGTTGTAAAAAATATCTATAACACATCATCTGCCATTTTAACATTTTTCAGGTCTACAGTTCAGTTATATTCATTAAGTTAATCATAGAAATGGCCAAAGTGTCTCCAAGTACTGGCCTTTAAAACTATCACTTATTTTTTTAAAAAAGCAGGTTTTATAATCCTTGGTTTATCTTTACTCACCATTCTTTACCAATTAAAGTTTAGAAATGCTTGAATACAATCCATGACTGTAGTTTATTATATATCCTTGAAACAGAAAGTTGCCTCTTGATTTTAAGAAGTGGGACTTTTTAGGTTAGAAGACAATTTGTAATGGTTAGTAGCTAAATAGTAAATAATGGTTTTTTTCAACAACCACCAGGGAGTATTTACAATTTTTAAAGTTTTTCTGTTTCTGTGCGTAGCTCGGGCCTTCGATATCATTTTTATAACTATTTTAGAATTGTTAAATTCTTGAGCATTAAGCAAACAGGGGAAGCCAGAGCAAGAAGAAATAACCATTACAGCACAACTCAACAAGCCTGGCAGCTGAACATATCTCTGTCATACTTGGATTGGGTTTTATTTGAAGGTCCGCATTGAATAAGGCCTAACACCATGACTTTCCTGTTAATAAATCCCTAGCTGTATAAAAGCAGTGAACTTTTTCCTCATGCATATTTACAGTTTTAGAAATGAGTTCAGTTTTTATGTTTTTGTTTTATTTTACTTTATGCTGTGTTGTTGGGATAGCATTATGTAACAATTCTTGAGGTATAGTTTCAAAGAATCTGTGTGACTCTATCTGCAAAAATTCTCATCCTGCAAAGCTATCCTGAAAGTAATCTCAGAATCTGAACTTAACATTTATTCCACTTGCATTACTAAATTTAATTAATAGTGAGTTAATGTTAAACCGTGGAGCCCTGGTGGCGCTATGGTTAAGAGCTCAGCTGTAACCAAAAGGTCGGCAGTTCAAATCCACCAGCCTCTCCTTGGAAACCCTGTGAGACAGTTCTACTTTGTCCTATAAGGATGCTGTCAGTTGGAGTTGACTGGACAGAAACACGTTTGGTTATGGTTTAATGTTAAACCTACCTTTCCCCATTCGTTAAATAATTCTGGTGTTACTTAAATGTAAGAGATGAATATATATCAGTGTGGATATAGCTGTGTGTGTATACACATTAAAGACAGAAGGAGTTTTAAAGAACCAATAATTAAAATCAATTCAACTCATATTTGCAGTATTTAAATTTGTTCATGTTATTTCTTGCTTGAATAGTCTACAGAAGAATATCAGGAAAAAATATACCGGAAAAAAAATCTTGGAATGTCCTGCAAAAGGGAAAGACAAATAAAATATGACTAAAAATGAGCATGTACAGCACACATAAATCTTAACTTCAAGTCAACTTTATTGCTCTTCTTACATTTCTTCTATAATAGCAACTTTATTGTTTCAGAAATTTCTTACTTTCTGAATTCAAGAAAACTTGCTTTCATACTTTGCAGGTCAGTTTCTTCTGGAAGAAGCTCGTCTCTTAGAAGCAGCTGAGATGGCAAAAAAAGCAGCTGAACTAGACAGCACGGAGTTTGATGTCGTCTTCAACGCAGCCCACATGCTCAGGTTAGTCTTTGTTACTGTACTTTAAAGACCAAAGTCCTGGGTTAGAGGAAGCAATGCTCCAAGCATTTCCTTTGAGAAAATGTAGAGGTTTGAATTACTATACATTTCTTTTATGCTACTCAGAATAAGTTACTTATACCAATTTCCTAACTATTCGACCTTATTCCATATTCTTAAAGTAAATTATGCTTAATAACCATGTAAAAATCAGTCAGGACATTTTTATCTATTACATTCTATATGTATTATGCCTAGAGCATATGTGGTTACTAGACCTTTTACAAATTGTTGAGACACCATCTCCCTCCCGTCAAAAAAACACAGGCCATAAAATACAAAAAGAAAACTGTGAAATAGAAATTAATGTGTTAATTAAATGTCTGTAACACAAAACATTTTGTCAATTAGTTAACTGCTTTTCAACATTTGTGTATGTATATGAATTATAGTTAATATGTCATATGACTATATTTTAATATGTTTGATAGTGGAGAGAATTATCAAAGACAAGTATACTTAAGGCCTATCAGATTCTTAAAATGACCCTGTAATTAGCACTACTGTAACATATTGAAACAATAATAGTAAAAAAAGATAAAAAGGCAGATCAACAGTATTTGTTAGGAGTATAAAAAGACAGTCAGTGCATCCAGAAATAATATTTTAGGCTAAAGGCAGAATATATTTAAGAAATTCAAATTGTCTCTATGGTTATTTCAGAAGCATTATTTGTTCTCTTAGCACGTACATCTTCTCCCATACTCTTACCTGAATTTCTCTCCATTAAATCTCTATGTAAGTGCTACATTAGGGGAAGCCCACACTATGACCTCTGTGCTTGGCTTCTAGGGATAGATTTGTAATGATTACAAATTACAAGAGAAGAAAAGTAACAGAGGAGTTGATTGAAATTTGCATGTTTTTCAAACATGAATTTGTGAAAAAAGTAGAGGAACTATGTTTGTGACTGAACTATTTTGAGATTGTTGTAGATTCACATGCAGTTGTAAGAAATAATACAGAGAGATCCCCTTGTAGTCTTTACCCAGTTTCCCCCAGTGATAATATTCTACAAAACTGTAGGATAATATTACAGCCAAGATACTGACATTGATACAATACACTGGTTTTATTCAGGTTTTTGCAGTTTTACTTTACCCCTCTCTGTGTGTATATGTATGTGTGTTTATTTGGTTCTGTGCAATTTTATTACATGTGTAGGTCACATACAGTCAAAATACAGAACAGTTCCATCACCCTTGTATTGTCCTTTTATAACCATAGCCCCACCTCTCCACCTAAGGAACTAATATTTAAAGCAAATTTTTTAGATTAGTTTGGGCTTATCATTTGAGATTGTTATTAGAACTGATTCTTAATGGCTTTCTACTCTTTTTTTTAATAAGTTGTGAATAAGAAATTTAAAGACTGGCTGAGAGAAAAATGTATACTGTGAGGTTTCAGTTGAATGCCCTCGCTCCCTATTAATGTTTATCATTCATGAAGCACTTCTTTTAGGATGAACCCAAGAAAGCTAACACCTACAAAGAGAAGTCAGAGTTCAGTTCACTACTGATACATTTATAAAATAAACTGTAGCCAATTTGCAAGAACCTTCAATGCAAGGATAATTTCTAAAAGAAACCGTAATTTGTGTGACAAGTTAAGGTGCTGTTTTAGGGAAGAGAACTTTGTGTTCTTCATGAATAAAACACCAAGCTTTTAGTCACAATAGGCCATTTGCAAGGATGGGAAAGCACAGGAATCTACAGGCTAATTCATCTTAATCATATTAGATACTTTCGTCAACAAGGCGTTTCACTACATATTAAATCAATATATGAAATTCAGGGTCTACCGATATAAACCAGTTTTAAGAACATTATAGAATATGTCCTTGTTGAATATATCACTTGTAACTTTTTATTTTTTTAGTTATCATAGCACTGGAAACCAGGGGAAAGTGTTGGTTGCAAGTTGGTAATATGGAAATATTTAGGTTTGTTTTTCAGAACCTTCTCTCTAGCATTCTGCAGTCTGCATTCCTCATTAATGTTGCAGTCAGTTAGCCCTGTCATATACTGATTTCATTATGACCACAGCAGCCTGGTCATATCCTACTCAACTTGGTGGCAGTCTCCATTAATTGTTTTGCTTATTGTTCCTGCTTTTTAGCTCCATCAAATTCTAGCATTTCTTGAATACTTATTGTATAAACTGAACACCAGTCTTTTTATTAATCAAGAATATTCAGGGCTTTGTATTCTTTTTTTTTTTTTTTTTTT
>NW_004444229.1:501278-512181 GCF_000243295.1 Trichechus manatus latirostris | reverse complement strand
GTACTTCAGGTGAAGGCTTACAGAACAGATAGTTTCTCATGTAACAGTAACACACATGCTGTTTTATGACATTGGTTAACAACCCCACAACAGCCAGCACAATTTTTAAAGAGACTGTTTTCCCCAAGTAACGGACTTTGGGCCTTTGTCAAATACCAGCTGCTCATAGATGGATGAATTTATGTCTGGATTCTCAATTCTGTTTCATTGGTCTATGTATCTGTTGTTGTACCAGTACTAGGCTGTTTTGACTACCGTGGTGGTATAATAGGTTCTAAAATCAGGTAGTGTGAGGCCTCCCACTTTGTTCTTCTTCTTGAAAAAAAGCCTCTTCCCTTTCCATATGAAGTTGATGATTTGTTTCTCCATCTCATTAATAAGTGCCGATGGAATTTGGGTTGGAATTGCATTGTATCTGTAGATCGCTTTGTGTAGACTTAACATTTACATAATGTTGAGTCTTCCTATCCATGAGGAAGGTATGTTCTTTCACTTATGCAGGTCTCCTTTGGTTTCTTGCAGTAGTGTATTGTAGTTTTCATTTTATAGGTCTTTTATGTCTCTGGTTAGATTTATTCCCAAGTATTTTATCTTCTTGGGGGCTATTTTAAATGGAATTGACTTGGTGATTTCCTCTTCGTAGTTCTCTTTGTTGGTGTAAAGGAATCCATGTGATTTTTGTAAGTTTATTTTGTATCCTGAAACATTGCTGAAATCTTCTATTAGTTCCAGTAGTTTTCTAGTGGATTCTCTGGGGTTTTCTGTGTATAAGATCATATCATCTGCAAATAGAGATACTTTGACTTCTTCCCTACCAATTTGGATGCCCTTTATTTCTTTTTCTAGCCTAACTGCTCTGGCTAGGACCTCCAACATAATGTTGAATAAAAGTGGTGATAGAGGGCATCCTTGTCTGGTTCCTGTTCTCAAGGAGAATGCTTTCAAAGTCTCTCCATTTAGGATGATGTTGGCTGTTGGCTTTGTTTAAATGCTCTTAATTATATTAAGGAATTTCCCTTCTTTTTCTATTTTGCTATGAGTTTTTATCATGAATGGGTGTTGGACTTTGTCAAATGCTTTTTCTGCATCAATTGATAAGATCATGTGGTTCTTGTCTTTTGTTTTATTTATGTGATGTATTATATTGATTGTTTTTCTAATGTTGAACAATCCCTGCATACCTGGTATAAATCCCACTTGATCATGGTGAATTATTTTTTTGATATGTTGCTGAATTCTATTGGCTAGAATTTTGTTGAGTATTCTTGCATCAATGTTCATGAGGGATATTGGTTTGTAATTTTCTTTTTTTGTTGTGTTTTTACCTCGTTTTGGTATCAGGGTTATGCTGGCTTCATAGAATGAATTTGGGAGTGTTCCATCCTTTTCTATGCTCTGAAATACCAGTAGTAGTAATGGTGTTAACTCTCCTCTGAAAGTTTGGTAGAATTCTCCAGTGAAGCCATCTGGACCAGGGTTTTTTTGGGGGTGAGATTTTTAATTACCTTTTCAATCTCTTCTGTTGTTACAGGTTTATTTAGTTGTTCTACCTCTGTTTGTGTTTAGGCAGGTAATTTGTCCATTTCCTCTAGCTTTTCAAATTTGTTAGAGTATAGTTTTTCATAGTATTCTGTTATGATTCTTTTAATTTCAGTTGGGTCTGTTGTGATATCACCAATCTCATTTCTGATACAGGTTATTGGCTTCCTTTCCTGTTTTTGTTTTGTCAGTTTGACTAATGGTTTATCAGTTTTGTTGCTCTTTTCAAAGAACCAGCTTTTGGTCTTATTAACTCTTTCAATTGTTCTTCTATTCTCTATTTCATTTAATTCTCTAATTGTTACTATTTCCTTTCTTCAGGCACCCGAGGACTTCTTTTGCTGCTCTCTTTCTACTTGTTCCAGTGTAGGGTTAATGTTTTGATTATGGCCCTTTCTTCTTTTTGGATGTGTTCATTTATTGCTGTAAGCTGACCTGTGAGTACTGCTTTTGCTGTGTCCCAAAGGTTCTGGTAGGATGTGTTTTCATTCTCATTTGATTCTATGAATTTCTTTATTCCATCCTTAATTTCTGTAACCCAGTAGTTTTTGAGGAAGGTGTTGTTCAGTTTCTAAGTGTTTGATTTTTTTTCCTTGCTTTTTCTGTTATTGATTTCTACTTTTATGGCTTTATGGTCAGAAAAGATGCTTTGTAATATTTCGATGCTTTGGATTTTGTTAAGGCTTGCTTTATGGCCTAATATGTGGTCTATTCTGGAGAATGTTCTGTGTGCATTGGAAGAGAAAGTATACTTGGCTGCTCTTGGGTGGAGTGTTCGATATATGTCTATGAGATCACGTTGGTTGATTGTAGCATTTAGATCTTCCATATCTTTGTTGAGCTTCTTTCTGGATGTTCTGTCCTTCACTGGAAGTGGTGTGTTGAAGTCTCCTAGTACTATTGTGGAGCTGTCTATCTCTTTTTTTAGTGCTGTTAGAGTTTATGTATTTTGGAGCTCTGTCGTTGGGTGCATAAATATTTATTATAGTTATGTCTTCCTGGTGTATTGACCCTTTAATCATTATATAGTGCCCTTCCTTATCCTTTGTGGTGGATTTTACCTTAAAGTCTATTTTGTCAGAGATTAATATTGCCACTCCTGCTCTTTTTTGAGTGTTGTTTGCTTGATATATTTTTTTCCATCCTTTTAGTTTTAGTTTGTGTCTTTAAGCCTAACGTGTGTCTCTTGTAGGCAGCATATAGTCAGATCATGTTTTTTTATCCAATCTGCCACTCTCTGTCTCTTTATTGGTGCATTTTGTCCATTTACATTCAGTGTAATTATTGATATGTATGAGTTTAGTGCTGTCATTTTGATGTTTTTTTTGTGTGCTTTTCACAGTTTCTTTGTTCCACTTTTCTGTGCTGTGTAGTTTTTCTTTGTGTATTTTCTTTTCATGTTTTTCATTGTTGTTGATTTTGTGTTTGCTGAGTCTTTATATTTTTCTAGTTTTTTATTTTGACTAGTAAGATTGTTAGTTTCCTGTGTGGTGACCTTAATGTTTACCCCTATTTTTCTAAGTTTCTATCAGTCTTTTATTTCTTTATATCGCTTTGACTTCCTGTCCGTATGAAACATCTATGTCTACATTTTTTTAAGTCCCTCTTTTTTTTTTTAATGTGGTCATCTTTTACATATTGACATCTGTTTCCCTATTTTCAGTGTTTAACTTTGGTTTATTTTTGTGACTTACCTATCTGGGTTGATATCTGGTTGCTCTGTCCTGTGTTCTTCTAGTCTTGGGTTGTTATCTGATGTCATTGATTTTCTAATCAGAGGATTCAGGGCTTTGTTTTCTGAAAAGAGTATGAAAAATTATTGGTTTTCCCTTGAATGCAGCCTCATCATAATGGTTAGTTCTCAAGATTTTGCTTATTTAATGATATTTTAAAAGTTTCCTGTGGGAATGCCACATAGTACTAAATTGAATTTGATATTAATTCTTCCTTCAAGAGCTCTGTTCTTTCAGTGACATTTAAGAAATAAAATTAGCAAGGCCTGGTGAACAGTTGTATATAAGGGAGAGATGTCTCCGTAGTTGTGACTTGAGTAGCTGGATTAATGGTTTTCTTGAAATCCAAAATCAGCAATTTAGGAAAAGCTTATAATTCAAGATAAGATCCAAGCATACAAATTTAACTTCCCTCCTTTGCTAATTCCCAGTGAAATAACCAAAAGAATCTATTAATGAAGAAAAAAAAACCCTGCTCGTTCCAAATTAAAAAAAAAAAAAAAAGTGATTCCATGTAGATGAGACTAGATTGGAAAAAGCAAGGGTCAAGTTCCCATCACCAAGAGGGCAAGTCTGTATCTTATTGGAACCTTCAAGAGGTGTTCCAGATGTTGGATCTTACACAGAACTTGGTTCCAAGTTATTGCGTTTACCCTGGCTTATACTTGGCACAGATAGTTTGTTGGGTAAAGTAGGAGTCTGATAGTGGCTAATCTCTACCATGGACAGATATGCTAGTTAGATAGCTTGGGCATTGCCTCAGCTAACTTGGTGCTGCCAAGGACAACAAGTGAGAAATGATGCTCTAAAGGAGAAAATTATTGGAGTTATCTACATTTTCTGTTCTCACCCTCGTCTACTCAGACCACAGAACAACCCTTGCTCCCTGTAGGCAACGTTAAGAAATCAGTCGCCATGAGTTGGAATCGACTTGACGACACAGAACAACAACAACAATTAAAACTAGAGTGGATCAAAATCTGTAGCTTCTCTGAATCTGGGTTTCAAGTATTGGAAATTTCTGATTGACCCATTTCAACTCTTAATAGTGGATAAAGATCTTCCTCTGTAGAGTAAGCAAGTATCACATAATTTTCAAACATGTGATTTTATTTGGCAATATAGATGAGAGTGACAGATCAGAGGTATCAAAGTAAGGGGAACTTATGCTAGGAGATTGACATCAAAAACACTAGAGTCCCTTAGAACATCTCGAATTCCTGTTATCAACATGACTTAAAAGAAGACCATGTGGTATGGAAACAGCATTAATGCTGTTCACCATATGTTTGGCCCTCTACCTTTGGGAAACACAATAGGATTGTACTTTCTTGTCTTCTTTAAAGTGGAGCATGACCATGGATCTCATTTAGATCTTTGAGTATGTGTGAAAGAGATGTAAGTCAGTTTGTGGGCAAAACTGTTAGTCAGTGATTTTCCCCTTTTTTTCTGATTTGGAGGTTATGAAAATATGGATCAAGGTAGATCCTCTATCACCTTGATTCTCAAGTGACCAAAGGGAGACAAACTTCCCTTCTTACCTGCATTAGATAGGTTACACAAGTGAGAAACTTTCTTAATTTTCTGAGATTTAGGATGTGTTTATTATCACAGTATAACCTACCCTACCCTAACTTATGCATAATATGTCTGTGAAAATAAAATAGATAGTTGGAAAGAGAAACAATATAACATCAGAAAAGATTACTAAGAGATTAATAGGATCTCTGAATTTACAAGTGTAGTGAAGGCAGTGTACAGTTGATAGACTGATGCAGCAACTTAATTCTGTGGGTTAAAATAGAAACTATACGTATTTTCGCAGAACTTAATGGAAAAGATTAAAGACATGAAAACTATGACTAAAAGGATAAGAGATTGATTAGCGGATAAGAGGATAAGATTGATAAGAAGACTACATGCAAACACACATAATTGTATTTATACACATACATACAAATATATATATATAATTATATACAAATACATATATACATACTATAATTATAGTATGTATGAGTATATATGTAGTTTTATAAATAGTATATGTGTCTGTATATAGCTATATATGGAGCACTGATGGTGCAGTGGTTAAGAACTCAGCTGCTAACTAAAAGATCAGCAGTTGAAATCCACCAGGTGCTCCTTGGAAGTCCTAAGGGGGAGTTCTACTCTGTCCTATAAGATTGCTATGAGTCAGAATCGACGGCAACAGGTTTTTTTATAGTTATATATATGTATATATACACACACACATACACAGAGTGTATATATATATATGATTACATATATAGTTTTATTTGTGTATATATAAATGTTAATGTAAACAGAAATTTCTGAAGGAGAGCATAGGACAGATAACCAGTTATCCAGAAATAGAGAAGGTTTCTAAGGTAGGATAAAAGCCTTCAGCCATCATACTGAAGGCAAAATTAATGAAAATAGATCAACTCCTAGACTTATTTTCATCTATAAGTCAGAATTTTTAGTTGCAAACTGCAGAATCCACTCTTGCTAGTTTAAGAAGAAAAAGGAATTCTCTAAAAATATTCTGTGTCCCACAGACACTCTCAGTGGACTAGAGAGCTGAATTCTGTACAGCCAGAAATATCGCCCAGCCACCCATCAAGACCTTTCCTAGGGTTTAGAGCCTTTAAAGTCCTGAATATATGCCACCACCACCCACAAAGAATCAAGCAGAGCCGGAGCGACATTCGTTAGAGGATGATGGGAGCAGCTTCCTCCCATTATGTTTACTTCTGAATTCAAGTCTTTTGAGGTTGCATCTGATTGGTGGAGCCTGAGTCTTGTGCTGGCACCTTGGCTGAAAGAAAGTGGGAATATAAAGGACTTTCTAGTTTCTGCCTTGTTTGGGAAGGTGAAATTCACATTGTGGCTAATTACCAAAATATAGGGAAGGGTAATCACAAATGGTAAGTGGCCTCACATAATGAATGTTGAATGATTTTATTCAGTTTTCTCTCAGACCTGGAAGCAATAGAGAGCATGAAGATACTTAATACCTGAAAGGAAGGTTATAGACACTAAAAACAAACTTAACCAGATTCACAGTATTCATAGACGCAAAGTTTTTGGTTTCTGTTTAACCCACTTACAAGGTGTCATGGATTGAATAGTGTCCCCCCCAAAATATACGTCAACTTGGTTAGGCCATGATTTCCACTATTGTGTGGTTGTCCTCCATTTTGTGATTTATATAATTTTCCTATATGTTGTAAATCGTAATCTCTGCCTGTGATTAATGAGGCAAGATTAGATTGTGTTGAGGAGGATTAGAGTAGGATGTAACACCCTTGCTCAGGTCACATCCCTGATTCAATGTAAAGGGAGTTTCCCTGGGGTGTGGCCTGCACCACCTTTTATCTTATAAGAGATAAAAGGAAAGGAAAGCAAGCAGAGACTGGGGGAACTCATACCACCAAGAAGGCAGCGCCAGGAGCAGAGCGCATCCCTTGGACCCAAGGTTCTTGCGCAGAGAAGCTCCTAGTCCCGGAGAAGGTTGATGATAAGGGCCTTCCTCCAGAGCTGACAGAGAGAGAAAGCCTTTGCCTGAGCTAATGCCCTGAGTTTGGACCTCTAGCCTACTAGACTGTGGAGAATAAATTTTTCTTTGTTAAGCCATCCACTTGTGGTATTTCTGTTAAGCAGCACTAGATACCTAAGACACAGGGTAAGGGGGAAAACTAACATCTATTCAAATATCTCCAATCTGCTTGGCACTATACTTGGTATTTCATACCTTTTGCCCTCTTAGTCCTAACTGCACATCTATGAAGTAGACACTAATATTCCCATTTTACAGATAAGGATAACAAGGCTTTAGAGAGAGTTGACACCTCTCACACTTGGTGAAGCTGGGACTTAAACTTGGTGTTTCCTGAAAAATAATGTTTTTGTTGTGTGTCAAGTTTTTACAGTTAAGTAACTACTCAGAAGTTGTGATTCTTGAATTTATTGATGAAGAATTTATAGAAAGAGTAACAGGTTATTAAATGTATAAATAGTAAATAGTAAGACCTCTACAATATTGTTAAATTATCTCTTTACAATAAATTTTAAAAGTACATTCATATAGTCATAAGAGAGAGAACTCCAAGTTTATACTTTCAAAGAAATATTAAGGAATATCAATCTTTTAGAAATACCATCGTGGTACAGTGTCTGACAAAGGTAACACTTACAGCTCAGTGTGCATTTTCCTTTTTTCCAAGCCTGAGGACCCAAGCCATCACTATTCCTCAAGGTAGTAAGGAAAGCAAAAATTCACTGTACTCTAACTTGTTCCCATTACTTCCCCAGTTTCTAGAGAGCAGAGTGAATATATGAGAGAGAAGCATTATGTTTTAATTTCTGTACTCAAATGCAGCAATCTTATATAAGTAAGTATATAGAAAATATAGAATTTAAACACAGTAACTTCTTTATAAATTCCACTGGAAATGATAACACTGAAATTCTTAAGCAAGGAAGGAGCAACATCAGATTATTTTCCCAAAGCAAATTAAGAAGGATAAAAAGTCTATGTATCCAAATATATCCATATGGATATATATATGGTGAGGGTATTGCCCTTTCTACTGGGCATCCAAGGCATTCTAGGCCATGTACTTTTCATCCTTAACACTTCCAGAAATTACTAAAGGTTTGGGTAACAGGAGTAATTCAAAAAGTGCCTGGATTTTCCAATTATAAATTCTGTTTTCCTGACAGCTTTTGGTCAATGCAAACCCACTGCGATCGAGTCGATTCTGACTCATAGTGACCCTGTAGAACAGATTAGAACTGCCCCATAGAGTTTCCAAGGCTGTAATCTTTAAGAAAGCAGATTGCCACATTTTTTTTCCTCGGAGAGCACTTCACCACTGCACCACCAGGGCTCTAGCTTTTGGTCAAGCAGAGTCTTATTTTAATCAGGTTATAATAGGTTATAAGGTCTTTAAAACAAAAGAGGGTGACAGGTGGGGATGGTAATAGACATCTTCCAGCAACAGTGCCTCTTAAACGTTAGTGTGCATTTGAATTACCTGGGGATCTCGTTAAAATGCATATTCTGACCTAGTAAGTTTGGATGGTGCCTGACATTTTGCAAGTCTAATAAGCCCAAGGTGATACCTGTGATGTTGGTTCTTAGACCACAAAGAGAAGCAAGATCTATTGTACCTTTTCCCTTTTCAACCCTCCCAACTCCCTCTCCCCACCCAAGCATAATGCCTTGAAGTGGTAACTTACTATATATGAATATTACAATTGACATTGCTCATACACATTTATTCTAATACACAGTTTTTTTCTAGTACACTTCATTATCTCTCTAGATATAGGTTTACCTCTGCCGTTAGCAGCCCCTGAAAAGCCAAAGGTCATGAAAGAATGGACTCAAACTGTCGTGGGTCATTAAGAAATTTCTGACTCAAAGGGATTTTTGATGAAATTACATTATCAGCCTAGTCTTTTCCTGTGTTACTGCTACATTTCTGCTTTACCACTCCATTTTTTAACTTTAGATACCTGTAGGTCATGAAGCCATTTCTGGTGACTTGACAGAAAAGACATTTTCATCTAAGAAGACTTCATGGTCATAAATAATTTATTGTAAGCATTTCATTGCAAGAATCTTTTTTTGCTCCAGTGTTCTTACATATGTGACTCTAGTTTTGCTGTTTTAAGATTTTCAGTACATTTTTATGGCGTCATTTATTTTAGTTCTACTTCTATTCCTACTGTACAACTTATCAACTAAAATTAATTTTTAGTGCTGTTTTGAGTAACTTAAAACTAAGAGTCAATTTAGCCATTGGCAAGAACCCAGGAAATCCTAGCTACTGTTTCCTTCTGCTTTCATGATATATGAACAAACAGCTCTCTCTCTCTCACTCTTTTTTAAAGGCTTTTAAGTAATGCTTGAAAATAATCAGAAACCCTGGTGGCATAGTGGTTAAGAGCTACAGCTGCTAACCAAAAGGTTGGCAGTTTGACTCCACTAGGCACTCCTTGGAAACTCTGTTTGGCAGTTCTGCTCTCACCCATAGCGTTTCTATGAGTCGGAATTGACTCGACAGCAACGGGTTATTGGTTATTTTAAAATAATCACCAAGACTTTAAAAAATAATCTTTTGTGTGAGGCAAACAGTGGTCATTATCTATATTAAATAATTTTTTAATTCAAAATGGACAATTCAAAAGATTAATAATTACAGTTAATATCTTCTAAATGCTACTGGAGTTTTTATTTTTTATACTTTAGAGGGAAGTCATTTTAAATTTAGCAACCTTTAATTTTATAATTCTCATAGAATACATAAAAATATAGGTAATTTTAAGTGATTCTTTTAATCATACTCTCTTCAGACATTTCACAGGGTACACTAAACTGTTATTTCAAAACGTATTTGATTCCGAGGTGGGGCCAAGATGACAGAGTAGTCAGATGCTTCCAGTGGACCCTCTTACAACAAAGACCCAAAAAAACAAGTGATTTGATTATATATGGCAGTCTGGGAGCCCTGAACATCAAAGGCAGAGTTGAGGAACAGGACTGAGTGGCAGGGGGAGGGAGAGACAGTTCTGAAGCAGCAAGGAGTTGCCAGACCTGACCCCGGCGAGAGCCTGAGCCCTTCAGGCCTGAGCAGCTAGAGGGTGAGCGGTGAGGCAGGCAAGCAGCCGTTGTTGGGAGGTGCGTTTTCCACACCTGGAGAGACCCAGCTGCTGAGAGTCTACACTGCCACCCAGAAACAGTGAGAAGCAGCCCTTGGTGAAAGATAAGTACTTGCGTACGGCCTACCACGCGGATCAAAAACACCTCCCTTAGGGAAAAACCTCTCTACCATTTACCTCCCCACTCCCTGCTCTGCACTGGGTCCCCGACCGGCTTCAGCAAATGCCGACTCCCCTGGGCTGGAAGTAAGATCCGTCACACACCCAGAGCCATTCTCCCTGCCTTGGAGAGTGAACAAATTAACAAACGGGAAAAAATAAACTGCCAGCTCCCCTAAACCAGGAACTCAGGGTGGGCACAGCTCCTTTGCCTAGGCACAGGCATAAGGGATCCATGGATTTTGAGTGCCTTTCTCCCTGCAGAGACTTGTGTGGGCCCATCTCAATGGCATAGGCCCTCGTTACCGTAGGACAACAGGGTATATACCAGAAGTCTAACTTCAACTGTTTCAGCTGTGAAGTGGCAGGTTCTTGACATTTGATACTACTCTGCCCATTAAGCAGGGTCTTCACCTACCCACATCAGGGGCCTGAGCACTGGTGGCTCCACCTCCACCACCTAGCCACCTGCAATAGGGGCCCATGAATAAGAGGTGCACCCCCAGTCCTTTCAGCCAACAGCATTAGGTGCTCATAGTCCGGCTGAAAAACCTACCCACCTACGTGCTGTAGGGAACAGGGACACGCCTTCCTCCTGGACACTCAGGGGTGGCTGTCAGCCCCCTGCCTTGCTCAGAGTGTGTCACCTTGATGCAGCCAGATACCTTTGCCTATACCAGTCACCCATGCCTGTCTAGGACTGCAAGTGATAGCCTGCACCACACACTTGATGGCTATCTACCTGGGCACCTGAGCTGAATCCATACAGGAGGAGTGGGCGGACTCCTGAGCTCACA